>NC_072866.1:4421666-4737500 GCF_028858705.1 Grus americana
AGCATTAAAATGCAGAAACAAAAATAATCTTAAAAAAATGCCATTTATGGAGAAGCACCCTGAGTTTTAGAAAGCAATTTTCATTGTATCAAAGTGAGCCATGGACTCACTATGGATTGGAATTTTGCCCAGAGTGGGAAGATAGTATTTTTAACTGTATCATCAAGAGTGGCCATGAAATGCTATGTGAAGTTAGAATACAAGGAACAGAATAATAATAGAACATTACATTTCCATATGTAGCATGTGAAAATATATCAACGAGGTACGTTCAACTGCTTTTTAGACATTTTACTTTTTAATGTCTTAAAACCCCACAAGGAGTAGAACTCTTGGTTTAGCCCAAAGCTCTGTACATCAGAGTTCAAGATGTAAGAAAGAATCAGTTTTTACTGTAACAATTGAGGATCTCTGTGGGGAAGAACAAGACAAAGTATCAGGAACGTTAATCTACAGATACAATGTATAAAAACTGTTCCTTAGAGGAAAAAAAAACAATCCGGAAATTTTATTCTCATCTGATTTGATTATTTCTAATCTTGCCTCACTGTTATCTGAATACAAAATCATTTGCTCTGTCCTATGTGAAAGCTGGCCAGTCAACTTCTGTGGTGGTATGGAAGCCTCCTTATATTCAGCTGTGTGTGAACACTTTCTTGTTGCATTGTGCTGTAGTTTTTGTTTTCTTACCTTCCTTGCATCTTATGTTGTTCATCTTGGTGCTGCTATGTTCTCATGCTGCATACCAGCTTGCCTATACATTCTCTTGGAGTTATTTGTGGTTTCAATCTTTCTTCATAAAACTAGTGTCTAATTACTGAGGATATAGTTTTGATGCATCTGGCGTTAAATAAAGGATTACTTCAGTTCTTTGGAAGTGTAGATGCCATTCTGTCAAATCACAAGCCTTTCTTTCACCTGACTTGGTGAGGGTAAAGCTTTGCCCTTCTTTTTTGACTTAGGATATACATTTCAGTTGATTTTTTTTAATTTTTTTTTTTTTAAATCCATGTCATGGTATATACTTGGCCAAACATACCTACTATTGACAGCTAAGAAGGGATAATGCAGTTAGCTCATTACTGTCTCTTCATTGAGAAAAACATTAAACAACTATTTTGGGGTAAAAATGAGCTTAATGGGATAGGCACAGTCCCCCATCCTCCAAGTCTAATTTTGAAGTAGACTGTGAAAGATGTGTATAACTGTTTTTTGCAATACCTTCTCTTCATTCTGACAGGAGGACTTACTAGATCAAATATAGCACTGTGCTAGTCTGCTTTCTGTTTTGGATCTCTTTTGGAGTGTGGCACAGCGAGCTTAGGTCTGCCTTTAAGAGTCAGTGTAGAGGTACTTCAGTAGAAAGATTCTGCTTTGCAAGGTCCAATAAGCAAGTGTGGTGTTCCTTCTTCAGAAATATAGCTTAGGTAAGTCTATTGTACATGGATATAAAACATGGTTTTAAAAAAAAAAAAAGCCATACTCCAAGAATAGCTGTAAATAGCCTTCTGTGAAAGTGGATGAATGTTTTGGGAACAATTTTACAAAATGCTGTTTTAGGACTACTACTAAGTATTTTCATTATTGACATGAATGACTCAATACAGAATATCTTTTAAAAATTCTCTGAGAATGTCAGTCTGAAAGAACCTGCAAGCATACCTTTAGAAAGCTTAGAAAGGGCAGATTAAAAGGTCTACACTTAAAAATATTCAGCTGTGAAAATATAAATGCATAATGACTATGTAAGTAATGTGCAGTACAGTGATTTTAGCTTCTAGTAAATCAGAAACTGAACATATTAAAGATCTCATGCTATTGCAAAAAAAGGCATACACTTGCCATTCTTTTTTATATAAAAACAGAATAAACATCAGTAAGGCCTGTGAAACCTTACTCTTGAAAAATTTGGCGTTTGTAAAGCTTCAGCTGCAAGGCAATATTCTGGGAACAGTGCTTCAAGAAGTGGCTTAATCAGTGGATGTACTGAGGAGAGCAACATGATGCTTCAGAACTCTGGAAAATGTGACCTACAGGGAGAAACTGGGGAAGAGAAGCCTGAGTAAGAACTTGATAATCACAGAATGGTTTCGGTTGGAAGGGACCTCAAAGACCATCTAGATCCAACCCCCCTGCTGCAGGCAGGGACACCCTCCACTAGACCACGTTGCCCAAAGCCCCATCCAACCTGGCCTTGAACACTTCCAGGGATGGGGCATCCACAACCTCTCTGGGCAACCTGTTCCAGTGCCTCACCACTCTAACAGGAAAGAATTTCTTTCTAACATAATAGTCCTCACATACATAAAAAGCAGCTGCAAATAGCAAAGTAATCAACTTTCTGTAGTCACTGTGCAGTAGGCTTACTTTGCTGCAAGGTAAGTTTAGGATCAGCAGCAGGAGAAACTTTCTAATGGAAGAGCAGTTGAAAGCTGAACAAAGTTGCTTAAAAAGGCGGTGAAATCTCCAGTGCTGAAAGTTTACAGAAACAGTTTAGACAAAAATTGTAGGTACAGCTCATCCTGGGAGCTGGGGTAGAGAAAGGCATTGAGGAAGTGAGAGGGGCAACCAAATGGTCTGTCTACATCAGTTGTATTTCTCTATTATTTGCTTACCTAGCTCACACACAGTGAGCACACTGATTTTTAAGTGTTCTTGAGAAAGTGTTCTCCTTGTGCTTGATAACCTTGTTTTATTTTGTCTATTGCTAACACATTTTGGAATCAAATAACTTCAAGTGATTTCTTTCCAAATATAGTAGCAATTATTTGCTTTATTACATGCATTGCTTTCAATTTAGAAACTAAAAGGTAAAATAATATCTAGAGGTCTGGTTATTTAATACAGTAATTTATTAATAACAGTTGAAGCAAGAAGATACAGGAGGTCTTGGAATCAGAATCCCAACTTGGAAGCAGTGTGTCATAGACGTGAACTGTTTAGTCCCTAGGGCACACTTGCAGACGGTCTTTATTCATTTAGCACTTCCTGTTGGCTCATTCCCAACATCCAGAGCACTTTGTTCTCTTTCCCTCCAAGTTGGAAATAAAATTTTATGATCATAGTTGAGGAGGGGATATGGCACAGTACAAATAGGCATGACTTAGTGCGCATATGTCCAAATCCAGGGTATTGCTCTAGGCTTTTAGACCTGCAGGGGCTTAACAGACAGTGCCAGATGCATCCCAGTTATGTGCCATTGAACACATCATTTGGAAGGAAGACAGGAGTGGATGTAAGAGGAGAGAGAGATGATCTGTCAAAATTAAAATGTGTAATCTTAGTGCGATAATTCAAATGCACTAGAAGTAATATTCCTTTCACAGTGCTGATGTCCATGTGGCATTTTTCTTTCACATGTATTGAACAGAATATATATCAATGTTTAAACTTTTTTATGTCTCTGTAGGAAGGAACATTGCTTAGGCATGTTGTGCGTGAATGACGTTAATCTGAATGACTATATGTGTAATACTGATGCTTTGCTTTCTCTCAGCCTTGGTGACTAGATAGATCTGCAGCTCTGTGCTAACTTTGATTCCAGCCCGCTGCTTGCTAACACGATAAATATGAACTAACTTTGAATTCTTTCCAGTCTGTACAGTATCACAGCTAATACTGACTCCGACTCTATTCTAGGACTGAGAAGTGTAGTGTCTGTGTACCTACTGCCCACAGTCCAGTGTTGGACCGTGGGACTGTGTTAGTATGTGCAACATTTTTTTTGTCACTGACCAAGATACAAACATAATATCACAGACTGAAGTTTTTAGATGATAAAAAGAACAGAGAAGGGGAAATACTGGAGAAGTGACTGAGTCATAACAAACTGAACCACTTGATAAACTGGCTGCAAGCAAGTAATTTGTTTTAAAAATTATCATTTAAACATCATATATGTAGCAAAAAAGAATGTAGCCCATCAGTGCGGACTTGGAATATGAGTTCTATGTAATGTGGTCCAGAAGGGTTAATGCAATTCTTGAATGTGTGAACAACTGATGACTTAGAGTTGTTTTATTCAGACTGCTTAACTTCAGACTGTTGGGTAGTGTGTCCATACATGAAAGCTCAAGAAGAATGTTTATAAATTGCAAAGTTTGAGAAACTCCATGCAAATGACTAGTAGGTTGGGAAATGCATTTGGTAGTGAAAGATGTAGAGACATCATATGATTTAAAGAAAATAAAGCTATTAGATTGACTTGGCCAGAGTTGATAAGTAGTGATTTGTTCTCAATTGTTACATATTTAACCAAGAACATAGCTGTGATAACAGAGGTTTCTTTAGTTGAACCAGCAGAAGTGTAGTAACAGGCAATAGCCAGAAGTCAAAACTAGACATATTAAGGTTACGTTATTTTGGCACTGAGAGAAATTAAGCATTGATGCAACTTTCTGGAGTGTTACTTCTGCCTTTCTGAGAATCTTGGGGTTTTGTTTTTCCCAAAGCATATGCTCTATTTTGAACAAGAGTTGGTTCAGAAATATATTTTGTTTTATATGTGAAATCAAAGGAACATTTTTGGTCTTACAAGCTCTGGAGTACGGTGTTGTGGACGTTTAGCATAATTATATGTCATTTGAAAAAAAACTGATAAGGCTGATGGTATGTGGGAATAGGTAAGCTGTATTGAGTTCCTTTTTGGGTTTTTTTTTTTTTGGACGTTTTTGTTTGGTTTAAGTTGGGATAGAACATAAGGAAATAAAGTCTAACCCTGTAGAATTGAAAAGTGTAGAAATGCAGTAACTGCATGAGAAAACTTATGTGCCAGCTGCTGAACATAAAGCATTCTTCACTGAAGTATAAAAGCTGACAGGGAAGTGTAGCTGCTGACAAAGAACATTTTACCTGTGTGACAGAGAAAAAATTATCCATCAGCTACCTTTGGTATGTAAGCTTTCAGTTTTGATGAATTCTGGCAAAAATGACCATAAATCTATTTTTTAAAGAGTTTCCTTTCTCTCCCTCACACATGCTTTCCATTAGGTATGCAGTTCTTCTAAAACTTCCATGTAGCATTTTTTTACAGTTTCTAATTAATATCAACATAGTCAAATTTCCAAGAAATTGTACAGCCCCGTTTCTTAATTCAGAGTCAGTATTCTGTACAGAAATAACAAATAAGAACTCTGCAGGAAATTCAAGAGGAATAGCTAACACTGTAATATACACTCTTGATGTGTCAGCTGCTTCAAGGGAGGAATAGGAGAAAGTGCCTCACTTTAAGACATATTTTCAAAACTTGTTCCTAAAATGATATTGCTGCAACCAGCTACTGCAGTTCTATAGAAGAAATGCAGTTAGGGTGCAATTTTTTCCAGAGTATTTCTTCTATTCCTAAGTCTTGTTTCAGTTATAGAATAGTAGATTTGCCTGTTCAATTGTGTTCTTATAATCCAAGTTTAATTTCTGTGTGTCTTTGCTAAACCACTTCCTGATGAAAATAAGGAGTAATAATACAGAAAATGTTTCATGCTGCATCCTTGTCATAGCTTTTCCAAACTGACTGGAAGCAAGAAATAACAAGAGTTGAATAAACATAAATTTTCAGCATAGGTTTTATGGCAGCAAGAGCAAAGAAACATGGTGTTTATAAATGACTTTGGAACTTACAAAGAAGGGGGACTTAACAGCCAGGCAGGAAGGGAAGAAGAAATGCCTAGAGACAAGGTTATTGGGAACAGAGGAGAACATAGACCTGCCCAGCAGTGAAGCATCTGTCAAATAATGGGAGGGATATAAGTAGACATGGAGCACTGAGCAGGAGTCTAAGAATGGTGCCTTGAGTCCAGGTGAGAAGAAAAAGAGGATCCTGAGAGGATTGACAAAGAATTGAAGCCTGAGAATGGGAGAAGTCAGTTAAAACTTGATGGAAGAGGAGAAAGGGGAGCAAAAGATTAAGGGAAACTGAGTGAGAAGACAATGGCAGTAAGGAGTTAGTGATGCTAGGGGAGTGCCGTTACAAGAAGGAAAGATGGAGAGGGCAAATATGTAAAGAAGGAGAAAATGGAGAGTGAGTACAAGTACATAAGTACAAGAAGACTTAATCTGTTAGTTCTGCTAGTTAGTTCTACAGTATTTCATTCATACAAGCAAACATTTTTGTTTCAGGTTTCATAGCATTTCTGAGGAGACTTGAGTATGGAAGGAGGTACATAAAGAAATTTATTTATTAAAAGTATGAATATATTGTGGTTTGTGAGTGTTCTGTTGGCCCAACTGATGCACAGGAAGATGCAGTCTGTGCAGTAGTAAACTTCTAGCCTAAGAGAAATAACATACTAATATAATAGATATTGGGAAAGTAGAAGAGGAAAGTAGAAACAAAACTGGCAAAAGAGGGATGTTCTAAGGCTCAACAGGATGTCTGGATTCAGAGTTAACAGGCAAGACAATTTGGTACCTGCAGTTCTTCCACACCTGTCTCACTGATGGTAGGTCTT
Source organism: Grus americana (assembly GCF_028858705.1). NCBI lineage: Eukaryota > Metazoa > Chordata > Aves > Gruiformes > Gruidae > Grus > Grus americana. Next base: position 4,428,113 of record NC_072866.1, read on the forward strand.
CTGACAAGCAGTTAGCTTTCTTTCATTGGTGGCAAGAGCATTTGACAGGGAATAGGCATATTTGTTACAGTTTTGTGAACTTGCCATAAGGTGTATGCTCCCCTAGAGTGAATGTCCCTCTCACCCTATCCTTGTTACTGCCCCGGCTAGAATCATTGAAGGATGAATGCTTTCAATGTACAGATAATTTTCTGTTGTTGTTGTTTTAGGTTTTAAGCCTGCTGTAGGAATTGTTTTTCAGTATATTTTTCTATTTTTTATTACTTGGTCTCACTGCAAAGAACTAGTTTAAGGATATCCCAAATAATTTATGGGGAGAGAAATATAGAAGGAAAGGGGCTAGATCATAGATTGGAATGTAAATTCAGTTGTTTGTGGGGGTTTTATTGGGGGTTTTTTGTTTGTTTGTTTTTTAATACTTCAAATACAGGTATTAGCAATGTGAATCTTTTTCTCAGAGAGATCTGGGGTGAGAAACAAGCACCTGCGTCTGTGATGTTTGTATGTAGCACTTACAGCCTCGGCAGCAACTTGAAAGCTTCTCTAGTTGTGATTTCCAAGACTATATGATGTAATTCCAAGAATATAAGATGGGAATATCTTGATATATTTCATTTATAGTTTGTAATGCTTTACATCAGGGAATTGTGCTTAGCATTTCAGAATTTCCAGAAAAAAGTGGATTATAATATACCTTATTTGTTACTTAAGTCTCCTTCTCCAGGCAGTCTCCACAGCGTAGTTAAATTCTTTGTGCTGTGTCTGAGATCTCAGATTTTTTTTTTTTTAGGAAGTAAAAAAAGGAGGGAGACAAGCTAGGTGTCCCTCTTTTACCAACCCTTGTAGCGAGTAAACAAAAACAGGCTGAAGGCATGCAGAAGAATTTCACGTGGACAGTGTCTGGTTTTGTTGTGTTAGTGGTAGTTTTGTCTTTAGACAAAAAAATAGTATTTAGTGAGCTATCGAGCAGTGAGTGATTTCTGTACACTTGTTGGGATGAGATCAGCAAATTACCCGAAAATGGACTTGGGAGCAAAACCATTTCAGGTGGACTAGAGGTCTTTCTCTCATTCTTTGTGTGCTGTGAAGTTATAGTGTTTCCAGATCCATTATCTGTGTATTATATGGAGATTTATTTACCTTCAGCAGCAAAGTTGATCTTGTTTATTTCAGTAAGCGCTTGCTTTAGACGGTATCTGAAAGGGATAAGGAGGAAAAAAGCTGCTTTTTAAAATAAATATTATAACTCTGACCATTGCTAGCCTTCATTATCCACTTTTTATAAACTGGAGTTTGCTGGCTTTTTGTCAGCCTCATTGCAAAGCTTTGTTAATACACCGCCATGAAAATGAAAGTTTCATACGCATTGACATAATTAATGAAGAGGCAGGCAGCATGCTCTACCAATTAACACCACAGGGAAAAGTAAAATTGGCTTCCTTTTTGCATGTTGTGCCAAAGTTAAGAACTGTAACACACAGCAAATAAATAGAGATCCTTTTAATGAGCTGCAAGATCGAGCTGAATAACTCTGAAAGGATGTTGTGTAAACACTGCCAACTATTTAGAGTGTTAAGAATAATTGATGAGCTTAGTTAAAAGTTGGTTGTTTTTTGTGGATTTTTTTGGGGGGAGTGGGCATACACGGGATGGGGAGCCTGTCAAAGAATGGAAATAGTGCTTGTTAATAAATAAATTTTATTTTCAGTGCAGCTGTTAGACATGTTAAAGAATATAACAAGCACTTTAGAACAGCAATGAAAAAAACTCCAGTTTACTGCTTGCTACTTGACAAGTTTGCCAGAATTCATTTTTTAAACTGAATATTTCGGTACTTAGTATTTACTTGTAATGAAAACTTGCCTAATTGTTCTCTGATGGTGGTTCTCAATAGCCCAGCCATCTGGCAACATAAGACATCACTCAACCTTGATTTTTTCCAACTGTCCCAGAAGTCCTAATATTAACAATAACGGGGAAGTAAACAGGTGAAGTTTCTCTGTGATTTATGTGAAGCATTCTGCTTATCTTGAGACATATGTGTAGAAAATTCAGAGCAGTTCAAGTTCAACCTCTTTCCAAAAAATATTTTCATTAAACAGAATTGTGCTAAAAAACTTGTTAGTAAGATTGAAAGTTTTCAAACGATACAAAAATCCAAATCTGTAATGGGTGTTTATTGGGGAAAAAATTAATGGACATTGGAAGTCAGAAGGCCTGATGCAGAGCCTGCATCATTTAGTTAATAATGGGTCAGTGTGTATATGTAATAACAGAAATGTAATTTTGACTGTTTAGTGCCACTAGCTAACTTAATCTGTCTTGTTTTAAGCATAGTATCTCCTTCACTTTCTGTCTATTCTAAATAATGTGAATTTTGACAATAATCAATTTGTACAATTTTATTTTAGTCCAAGTATTGTATTAGGTCAGATACAACTTATCATTTTGTGTTGTATACAAGCAGCTCACTAAGATTGGTGATGTATAGGCATCTGCGCCTCGGCATCTTACGTAAATGTCTGCTGTTAGAGTAATCTCCACAACAGAGAATTACACGTCCCTTCACTTGGTACACTAAAGGTGATACCAGAAGCATCCAATAACTGTACATCTAAGACTATTGATATGCAAACACAACTGGAGACAATTTATTTTGATTGTGGGGATGTCCTTCTACTGTATATTAAGAAACATGTATTGCTTACATAGAAGTTAGTTAATTTCTGTTTCCAAAAGGAAGATTGAAAGACATACTCAATGTCAGAGTATTGTAAGACTCAAAAATAACTTCCAAAATTTATTTGTTTAGAAAATAAGAATGGTAATGAAAAAAAATATTACTCCCCTCCACATGAAGAGTTGTCACTAAATCTTGAGTCTTCAGCTGCTGGAAGACTGAATTTCTGCTACCTAATCATTTGTCTAGCAAGGAAGATGCATTTACTGAATATTTGTTTTTCTTTCAGTAATTTTTATTTATATTTAATTTCCTCATTAAGTAGTCAGTTTTATTTCAAACTTACAATCATTTTTTTCATTTTCCATTTTTTTACTACTTCAGCTCTGCATCTCTTTGTTTTCATCTTTAGCCTCTCACACACCTACCTCTAGTCAATCATGTGTATTCTCCTTACATACCTTTATATTGTCTAACCTTTTTCTAACCTAGATTTTATCTTAGCCTGCCATGAATTAGTAAAATGTCTTGTCCTTTGCCCTCTAAATTTTAGTTACTTTATATTTCTTCCCTTTAACAATTGTCCTGCTTATGTCCTTCAAAGCATTTAATGGACTCTGTTCTGTCCTTAGCGATGGGCCAAGTCTCTGTTGTGGTGGTGTTCAAGACTTCCTGGCTGTTCTCAGTTAATCTGATGGCTGTCATCCTTTCTTCTCAGCCAGCTGGCTGTAGCCCTGTCTCCACTCTGGCTGTTGCTACCACTAGCATACCAGTGTCTCTTCTTTCCCAAGTGTCTGAATATGCTGATTCCTCTCTTTCTTCCTTTCTGCCAGTCTTTCAGTGGACCTACTGCCTTCTTCTGCAGCCCAGTAGAATAACTTTGAGAAGGTCTATAAACCACAGTGGCAACCACTGAGTTTCCACAGGGCAGATGAGCATGGGTGTAGTAGCCTTCTAAGGGTTTATAAGAGGAAAATACTTCATTGGCTTATTTTTTTGTGAATTCTATGTATAATTGTATCTTTGACTTCTGCTTCAGAAAACCATTTGCTGTCTTTAATGCTTCATTTTTCCATATTTGTAAAGAGACAGAATATTACTTAAGTTAATTTGTTTGTCTTCAAGTTGTACAAAGTTCCTTTGCTGAAACTGGCCAAGGATAAAATATAATTGATAACTCATTAACTGTTGTCACTAAAGCTTAAAGTACAATGAGCGTGTTAAAGCCTCATGATCATCATTTCTGTGATAGAAAACTGGAATGATGTGGAGATCTTTAATGCTGAAATCCTTCATGCATTCACATCTTGTGTATAGCAAGTATATTTCTGGCCACCCAAATGTCCAGTAGGTAGAAACAGAGAAGGTACTGAGACAGAAGGTGACAAGAATAACAAGAAGATAAAACAGCTTCTCTTGGATGAAAGCTTAAATAGATTAGGATTCTTGACTTTGGAATAATGACAGCTAAGTGAAAAGAGAGGCCTATACAATCAGCAGTGCTTCAAAGAAGATGGAATGTTTTCACAGTACAAGAATTAGTACTCAGTGATACTTGTCAGTCAACAAGTTCAATATTAGCAAAGCAAAGTACTTTTTTCCCCACATAGACCATAATTGCAAAACCTGCAATTTATTTGGGCTCAAACAGGATGGATCAAGTAGTGGCTGGCGTATGCAGGGATCTGTATACAAGTTCTAACTCAGGAGGCTCAGAAGCCACGGACTGCCGGATTATATTTTGAGGACAAGTGCTGTGCTCCACATAACATTTCTTATGTTCATTCCCTGTTTGGTACTACAATTCTGAACTAGATGAGCCTTTTCTCTCAGGCAATATGGCAATTCTTAGGTATTTTTAATACATATGAACTAGATGATGTTGTTACAATAGTGTCATAATCAATAAGGGCTAATTAAACAATTGTAAAATTCAAAATCCAATGAAAGAACATCTTTGTGTACTTTACATTTGTATGCCATGAATTAAGTTTCCACAAATAAATATGAGGTACTTAGGGTGGACAGGTTAGAGCTTATTAATTACCTAGCTTTGTACATATAAGCAATATATATGCCAGCTCCAATCAGTAATAAATCCATCAGCTTTGAGGGTTTTCCTGTTCATTTCTACTGAACTGTTAGTGTATGTGACAGGCCATGGTTCTGTCAGAATGAATTCTCCTCCTTGAAAAGCTGGCAGCACAGGGAAGTGACAACTTAATGGAAGCTAAAGCACTCTAATGGCAGTGCCCGGTGAAAACCGGGGAAAGTCATCCATAGCATTTGCCCTGGCTTTTGAAAATGTCTCTTTGCATTTCTGGTTGCGTGCAAGATATTGGAGCTTTACTGGAGTCACATTTACAGGTATTATTAAATGAAATACAATTCAGTAAAACACTTGTTTGTTGATAGACTTTATTCCACCGAGGTCACCCGGTCTAATGTTATGATCATATTGCAAGTGCTCCAAAGTACTGCAGTATTACTCATTTTAAGATCCTTAATTTTAGGTGTCACATAAACCCATTTCAAAGACATAAAATGTCTAGAAATGTAAACATTTTATCCTACTGTTCACATGAGTGCATAAATATTATTATTTAGGTATGTATGGAGTGTTTAATCAAGTAGATGAAAACATAATGCACTTCATTTAAGTATGCTTGTTTACAGGTGAGTAATATATAGATTATTTCCAGTGCCTTTTGTTAGTACTGTGAATTAAAAGTTGTGTTGAGCCAATGGATAATATTATTATACCAAGATTAATTTATGTTGTTTTAATCTATTTTCAGATGACATTGGTGTATGCTAACGTATTTATTTATAAATAAATAAAAAGCTAGTCATTTGCATGCATTACATTTATGAACTGTGTTATAAATACTCAGTGAGTACATTTAAATATTTTAATTTTAATTACATTTTAATAACTTTTTATATATTAAACAGTGGATATTCCATTTAGATTATTGCCTTCTTACAAGGGTAACATTCAAATAATTGCCTTGTTTCTGGTTTTCTTGGTGTGATGGAGGCTTTTGGGCAAAACCAGAATAGCGATGGCTTTCAGTAGAATAGTATTTATTAATCTTTTAATAAAATAGCATGTGTGTTTTTACACATGTTGTAATTAGCAAGGTAGAAAGTGATGCGTATTAATATCATTACTAAGAGTTAGTAAACGTAATCAGTTCCATACCATTCATCCAAGTTCATAGAGAACAGGAGAGAGCAGACCAAAGAGGACTTCAGAATTAAGAGAGAAAGCCAAGTGACTGGTTTCAATTAAAAGCAAACAACCAACCAAAACAATCAAATCTTTCGTGTATGTATTTTCATGATGATTTTCTTTACAATTGGGACTGTCACACTGTTAACATATAACAATTATTTTTGTGAAGAAAAGATGAATGATACAAACAGACGCTGTTTCTTTAACGTTGTTCTTAACACCGATCTGTTTCATTTCCTCCTTCCCCTCTTTTCAGCTGTCTTAGGAGACATACATTGACCTTATAAAGCTCTGCATTCCATGTTGAATGACAGGATATCTGGGTTTGCTGCACGATCTTAACTACTTATGAAATGCACTAAAAATTAAGTTCTAAAACTTTTTAAAATTGCTTACATATTGTTTCTGAAGTATACCTTCAACAGCTCTGTGGGTACAGAAGATAGCTGAGTTATCATTCCTTCATTTGTAAGCATCAGAATCCAAAGGTCAAGTTGCTGATAAAGCCATTTCTTGTAGCTTTATTGTGGATAATTATATTACTTGTTTTTATTTTAGATAAGTTCATGCTTCACAATGCAATTGGAGCTATGCGCTAAAGAATCCAGTGCTACCATTTGTGGTTCTGAAGTGAGGAAAAACACGTAGGAATTGTCACATGATATTTCGCATCTTAGTTCATAGAGAAACATTTACAAATGCTGACATATTTAGAGGACATGCTTGCTTGATTCACAGTTGTCTGTGGGATTGTAGGATATAGGATCCATTGATGTAACTAACCAAGTCTAAAGGCAAGAAGAGACAAATGTGGCATTGAAAGAATTTCAGAATTGAAAAAGGTCAATGGAACAAAAAGAGAGAACATAAAGAAGAAAAAAAATGGGGAATTACAGAAGTCTACAATATAGATAGATACTGAGAATGGAAATCAAGAAAGATAGATGCATTGTAGGGATAAGGTGCCACAAGTAGATTCTGCTGTCATAGAATGCCTTGAACTGCACCAAGTGCCTATAAATCAAATACATTTTCTTCATTCCATTTAAAAGGCTAGATACTTCAAACATTCCTCCTTTTAAAAGAAGAGTGATTGTCTTTCTATAAGGTGACATACCCTATCTGCGTTGACTTCTCTAATGCTTCATCTCAGATGAATAAACAAAGTTGTTTATTTTTTAATAATCTTGCTGATATTCTTTTTATCTTAAATGGTCATTCGAAATTTCTCAAGGTGTTGCGTTTTTCTTTCATTAGGAGATAAATTGAAAATAGAGACATTTGCTTCTTTGGCTTTTTCCTGTTTATTAATAAAAAAGGTATAAAGTCATATTTTGATGAAAACAAGAGGAATCAAAAATTATCAAAGGATAATTTCTCTGTTCACAGACAGTAGCTCCTTCTAGGTAACCGTCAGCCCTCTCTTTACCTTTTCCCAGGGATAAAATTTCTAAAATGGACTTTTCTTTTTGGCATTTCCTTGTCTCATTTCTCTTGCAGGTTCTCTGTGTTTTTTGTCTTTCCCCCCTGCCCCTGCTACCACACCATAACAAAACAGCTCTAGCAGAACCCCTTTGCTTACCTTTATTTTTGGTAGTGACAACTGCCTGTGTTTGAATTCTGGCTACTCTTGCTTTGGGTCTGTTTCCATTAAGGAGTTTTGATATTTTTAAGGATTTTCTTGAGTTAAGTGTGAAGCTATGGCTTATAGTAACTATCGACCAGCTAGTTGATAGTAACTGATATTACTCTCGTTTTGCTATGAAATGGTTTTCAAAATGGCTCATTCTTACTTATATATTCTCATGGAGTAAGTCCCACTAAGTATACTTCAGGAAGAGAAACTGCACTTCTCTGTATATTCAGTGACTGTGTTTTTTATATTATATAATACAATACATTACTTTTCATTTTCTTATCAGAAATGTTCTCTATTAGAAACTGTTTCCTTGACACATGGAATCAGTAAGAGCTCACACAGTCTACACTTAAATTGGAATTTTCGAGCCTGTTGTACTTTGTAGTGCAGCTGTCTATTGCCAGTTCTTGCATATTTAATCTTTAATGGGGACCCCAGGATCTGCATAATGCACGATGTTTGACAGTTTTGCATTTATTGTTTTCAAACATTAAAGAACATCGTCAAGGTTGATGGTCCAAAGTTGAAACAATCTTTTAGAAAAAAAGAATATTGCTGTCATTAAAGAAAGTCTTCGATTTAACTAAATAACGATCAACTGGAACAGGACAGCATTACGTTCTTCATGTGGTGGTATGACATCACCAACCCTGCTGCATCTCCCCCTGCAAAGGGATGGAAGTTATTGGGTTTCAGTTGTAAGAGTGCAGGTGCACTGGTGGCCTTTTATCTCATCTGACATGCTTTCTTCTTAGGAGAAAGCAAGGGATTGGAAGAGAGACTTGTCTGTTTCAAGCACATCGTTTTACACAGAACATGATTGTCATGCACTACGCCCCAAAACCGTGCTGATGACGGAGAAAGACAATGTTATGAGCTCACCTGCTAGCAGTTGCAGTGAGTTTGTTGCACTTGTACTGATGACAGGTCAGCTTATGTAAGAAAGAGTTGGTCTAATAAAATAGTACCATCTAGTTTTAGACGCACTGATCTCTTTTTTCAAGAGGTGGTGGAGACTGGAGTAATTTCATAACAGAGGAGACATTTTGACAGCTTCTTTTGCTTTGAAATGATCAGGTCCTCAATACTGAGTGAGATATTATCATCATTGATAAATTATTGAGCACAAATTTTTCTTCAGGTAAGAATTTCATCTTCCAGTATGATGGATGTCTCCCGTCTTACTCTGAGTGCACCTAGCTCCTTTAAGAGCCAGAGGTTCAAAAGCTGGTTTTTACCACTTTTATTTTCAGTTGTTTGAAATACTCAGTTTCGTTCTCCTTTTAAGTACTTCTTTTGACTGAATTGGTAGTATTAGAGAAAATGTAACTTTCTTTTCCCCTAAACTTAATCAGACTTAATTGCGAATTTGCAGAATTATATATACACACACATATATATTTTTCTTTGTATATGTGCATTTTTGTTTCCTTTTTAAGCTAATGGTCTGTTTACTGTATTGATGAGCTTTATGTTGTCAACAGAAGATTAATTCTTGCATTTTAGTGTTATTTTATTTTAATTTCTTTTAACTGACTAAAGGCAGCAAACCTGATCTTCTCTATTTCCCTTTCCAGAAAGCTATTGATGTAAAGCGTTTTTTTCATACACATATATATACGCACATATATGCAAATTACTGTCCAAATCCATGTCCAAATTAATTGTCAATTTGACATTTTTTAAATTGACAAAATTTATGTTCTGTGAAAGAGTACCAAGTTCACATGCACACAAAAAATGGAATATTTGTCTGCATGCTGTGGTTCCAGTGAAAATACGATTTTCCTGTTCACACCTACAGCTTTTCACCTCACACCTATATTGTCCTACCTTTAAGAAGCTTGCTTTCAATTTGTGTGGTATGAATACTGTGTCTCATGCATGGAGTGTTTTGGCACATGTGGGAGAGATTTTGAATTTGGGCAAAATGTATAATACATCATACATGTTTGCTAAGTTGTAAGAGTTTTAGATCACTCTTCAGGAAAAATCTGGACTCTGGAGAGGTATTGTTTTGTTGGAAGTGGAACAAAAGTGAAGTGTGCACAATAATTATTTAGTTCATCTCTGGGCTACTTTTTAGGTGTTGTGAAGGAAAAAAGCAAGAGGAAATATAGTTGCAGTCAGAGGTCAATGTAAAGAAGTCCAGGTAAATCAAAATTATTCTGCACTGTAAATAATTTGCTCTTCTCCCTTTGCCTTGTGTCCCCCACCCCAGTTTTTGTTTGCCCTACACTAACCTTTTCATACCTTCATTTATTTCCAGTGTTGTTAATCCAAGGTAACCGAATGTAGTTTAGCATGTATAAATACTAGGCCTAATTACTTAGCCTGGAAAAGTCTGATGGAAGTTTATGCTGTTGTACAGCTTCTTCCTGGCCTTCGAAATTCTGAAAGGCAGATAAAACATCTGAAGTCTCATGGTGAGGTTTGTATAGGATCTGTAAGAATTGCTGTAACAATCGCAAAGGTGATGTGATCTCAACCTAACTTGCACACGTAATCAGGAGACTGTTTGGACAGGAACCTACCAGTGTCAATAATATGCCTTATTCTGTTTACATGAAACAAATTTGGAATTTACATAGAAAACTAATGGAGTCTCTGGTGTCTTGCAGATTTCCTTGGCTTTATCTCCTATGTATAATTAGTGTAACCAAGTGAATGAATGAGCACTTTCTGTAGGACTCAATAGGCAAGTATGTTTGGAAAATGAATGAACTGCTAAGATTAATTGCAGGGCTACCCGCCTGAATGTCCTGTTGAGAGACTCAGAAGGAAATGCCAACCCTTTTATACCCAAAAGATTTCTTTATTAAAAGTTGTTCATAATCTAAATAACATTAGATATCCGATTGGACTGAAGATACTGCTTTATTGTGACTGTACTAGTCTTAACGATTGAAAGCTATCAATTACTGTAAGAGAATAATTCGTATGAATATTGATCTTAATCTACTCAGCTAGCTTGTTAGTATTCTGTGTAATGATGGCCAATTCCAATAACAATTAGAAAAATGCATTTTCTAAAATGTATAGTGGTTGACTAGTCAGCAGAAAGATTTAAATGAAAGTTTTGTGTGAACTACATTTTGGGAAAAAACCCCAAAAATCTCTCAGATGGGAACATAATACTGTTAAGGACTCTTGGTTTTGCTTTGCATTTTTCTAGTCACTTTAGAGATTGTGTATCTTTTTAGTCTGGGTTTTTATTTCTGTTTATTTTAGCAAAGTGCTGCTTATCAATATTTTGCTAGTATTTCAAAATGGATTTCCTGAAGGGAAGAAATAATATCATAGAATCATAGAATACCAGGTTGGAAGGGACCTCAAGGATCAAATATGATGTTTAGGGGTTTGGGTTTTTTTTTTTCTGTCTAAGTTTTAGGAGTATTTTGAATCTATTGGTTAATTCTGTCTGCAGACCTCTACTGTTGTTTTCACGGCCACTAATGTAACATCTGACAATATTGATCTAAAATGTGAAGCCAGTCTTATGAATGGTAGATAGGAACGAGGAAGTGCAAGAAGGAAAATCGTGAGTACTCAGAGGGAAGAACTTGTCAGCACGTACTGTGTTCAAGTTCAGACAGAGGTTTTTTTTTCTTTACCATTTTAGCATGAAATCAATGGGGAATGCATAATTTTTTAGATGTGTCTGAGATTGTGTGGCAGCTGAGAATCTTATTGGTGACCATTTGCTGTGCAATCTGGCATAGCTCCTTTCTGCTCCACAGCTCCCAGTTGCATTCAGCCCATTGTCGATGTGATGCTACTTTTTGGCTCCGTGCCCATCTATTTTAGTAATTACTGTCATATAAACTGATATTTCTAAACTAGAAACCATGTTGTTTTGAGATAAGCCCATTGGAATTAGCTCTTCTGATGTGTTAAAGCAGTTCATTGACTTGTTACTTTAAAATATAAATGTTCTATCAACATTTCCTGCAATATATAGAGAGGGATACTATCATTTTTTTGGACACAAGGGATTATAATGAAATATAATAAAATTGTGAAAATGCTTGCTTTTTGTCATTGTAACGGTACTTTCAGAGTTTTAGTTCTTTTTTTCAAGATCACAAAAGGAAACAGTGTCCTTGAATAAATTATTTGTATTAGTAAGTTTTGGCAGACATAATTTTCTAAGTGTAAAATATACAAAGAAGTGGTTTGTCTTATCCAAATTGTCCATTAGCACAACAGGACTATTCTAAATTACATCATTACATATGTCAGCTAAAGTACAAAGATTTCAGGAGGATGATGAGCAGCTTTATTCTTACAGAAATTGAATAGAATCAAAGGTCACTTAAAAGAAACATGGCATCCAGGAGCAGACAACATCCTATCATCAACTTAACCCATTAACAAACCCAGAGGCAATGGCAAAGAAGCCAACACAAATGTCAGTGGAGTGTGCCAAAGAGCCAGATGCCATCACTGGAAAATGACTTCCGCAGCTTGGCATCTGTGCCTTCTGCCTGTCATCCAAAGAGGAAGAAAAGCTGGGCAAGCGTGATTATTTTGGGGTGTGTATAGAGCATGTTTCCCGCTCTTCCCTGTACCTCTCTTCATAGCAGTGTTCTTGGCTAACTTGCATCAGGCAGATTAGTAACAAGTTTAGAAAGGACACAGGCATTTCTGTACACACATGTATATGTATACAAATGTGTATCTGTTTGCATTTGGGCAGGATGGAACAGAAAAAGGGGGGGAGACCAGGGAAGGAGGCAGAAGAATACAGAGCAAAGTAAAACCAGAGCAACACGTAATAGGATTATGAAAATAAATGTTTGCCTTTCATATTTCTTAGTGTTTGTTTATTTTAGTATTTTCAATAGTGAAACTTCAATAATTTCTCTAACTTTTCAGAAGTCAGATCTCCTCTGTAAATCAAACAAATTCTCAATGTGTTCTCTTTGCAATGACATTCCTTGTAGCAGGTTCAAAGAAGTAATGTTTGGCAAATCTAATTTTTGCAATTTAAACCAAATTATGTGATTATTCATATCATTTTGTTATACCTGGATAATAATCTATATATGCATCCAAATATTGTTTGATTGGTTCTTTTTAAACTGTAGGAATAATTTCTGTCCATGTTGTCAGTAGTCAGACTTTTCTTAGTAGGCCTAACCATTCTAAACTATTAGAAAAAGCACTTGCAATAATTTGAGTGGCCTCCAGTGATGATGGGGCCACTGGAAACTGTATACGGTAACTAGTAACGGCTAGTCAGTCTTTTATGGTTAGCTACGAGCTAGCTGTATGTGTATAAAAGGTGTATTATCATATTCAAATGGCTGCGTGTGTATGGATTGGGTGGGAGGATAAACACTATGAGTTTGGATAATTTTTACTTCCTCTGTTTTCAAGGCTGTATGTTCTGTGGAAACATCTGTGGGAAACAGAGATTTATGAACAGTCAAAATTCTTTTTTTTTAGACGTGAAAATACAACAGTAGTAAATATGAAATAAAAGTGCTAATTAATTCAGGGAAAACTTTAAATACATATTGATCAAAGACACAGACAATTTGAGGTGAACTGTTGAGTTAAAATTTTACTTTCTGAAGCTTAAAAAAGCTCACAGAAGATTGTTTTTATGATTCAGCTGTCAAATATGGTTGCAAAGACCCAATTTAAGGCAGACAATAAAGGTTTTTGATGAACACTCGCTCAATATGCTACCCCATTGACAGAGCAAGCCTTCTTCATATACGATAGTGTTGGATTCTGAAATGAAACACAGTAGGTAGGAGGAAGTTGAAAAGACTTCAGAAGCTATCATCTGTCTTGGAACTGAAGGATTTTTTTTCCCTCACTCTAAGTTTCAGTATCCTATGTCTTTCATGCATTCAGTACATACTAAAGCCGTTAAAAAGATATCAGTGTCATAGCATGAGGAATTATGAGTAAGAGCAAAGTTGTGGTTAGAGTTGGTCTGGACAAAAGAGGATTATTGCTTTCTGAGTTCGTATTTAAAAACTTCAGGACCATTTTTTTTAGGTTCAGTAATCATTGCTGAGGACAAGAACTAACAGGATGCAATCATCAATATAATTTACATTTTAGAAGCAGTGGTGTTTTAAAATTTTTAATAAATTATAAAGATTTTGACAGGATGATAGAATTGGCACTGTGCAATTTAAGGTTTTTCTGTCGTAAGAGATCTGTATGCGTAGATCTTTATAGTTCTTTCAGAGTTAAATCTTCAGATGCCTTATCCTAGAATAAAGTCTTTATCATTTGGGTTTGAAATTCCAAGTGTGTCATCACTGAAATATTTTAGCTTGCTAGTATTACATTTGAGTTTATTCTTTCTTTCTTCATTGCTTGTTCTTCTCCTTATTATAGCTGGTCGAAATTTTTTTGCATTTCACCTTTTTGCACTTCAGTGCTTGACAGACTTCACTACCAAAACCTTGCCACGTAATCTCAATACACTTTTTCCTTTTAATTTTTCTTGATGCTTTCATACATATTTTAAGTAAGTTATAACAACATAGGCAGGTGCAGGTTCTGACTATCAGGAGTAGCTGTAACTGAATTCTTAAAGATTTAAAAGCAGTATAACACAGAGGCTTGGATAATTTGATATGTGTTTGGTAATTTATAAAAGGTAAGTGGCCGGTTATTCCAACACTCAGTAGAAGATTCAGAGTTTTAATATTATGGGATCACAGAATGGTGGAGGTTGGAAGGGACCTCTGGAGATAGTTGAATCCACCCCCTCAGCACAGACCAGGATCATCTACATTAGGTAGCATGTACATAGGGAACAGGTTTTGGGTATCTCCAAAAAGAGAGATTCCACAACCAATGTTTGATAGGTCCTCCTACCAGTAGAAAAGATCTTCTTACATTCAACTAGGATGTCCTGTTTGTCAGTCTGTGCCCATTGCCTCTTCTGATTTTCCTGGACAGCACTGACAAGTGTCTGGCTCCAGCTTCTTTACTGTCTCCCATCAGGTATTTATACAAATTTGTAAGATCACCCTGAGCCTTCTCTTTTTGTGGCTAAACAGTCTCAATTGTCTCAGCCTCTCCTTGTACATCAGATGCTCCATTCCCTTAATTGTCTTTCTGGCCCTTTGCTGGACTCGCTCCAGCATGTCCACCTCTCTCTCTTGTACTGGGGAGCACAGAACTGGACATGATACTCCAGGTGTGGCCTCACCAAGGCTGAGTTAAAGGGGAAGGATCACCTCCCTTGTGATCTGCTCACCAGGCCCTTTCTAACACAACCTAGGGTGCTGCAGACCTCATTTGCTGCAGGGGCATGTTGCTGGCTTGTGTTCAACTTGTCCTCCTGGTCTTCCAGGTCTTTTTCTATGAAGCTGCTTTCCAGCCAATAGTTGCCCAGCCTTCTGGGCTGTTCCTCCTCAGATGCAGGACTTTGTGTTACTCAGTGTACTGTTTTCAGCATCTTCATTACCAGACTTCATCACTTTGCTTGCATTTTTAGTAGTAGCAGTAGTTTTTGTATTGCTTTGAGTAATGGCTAAAGTCAGATTTTCAGGTTTTTCTTCCTCCAACCCCTTGAACTCTATTCTGTGTGTGATAAATCTTGCTGGTGTGTTGCAGTTTGCCGTTCACAGAACAAATTATTCAAACATCTTATTACTGTTTCATTAAAACCTTTTGTTGATGCTACATCACAAAAATGTTTTGAATTTTGAATTATCATAGGCATTGGTGTTTTATGGTAGTCATGCTGAACTCCACCTATGTTGTTTAAGTGGGGTTTTTTTTTTCTTTCTTCTCACTTTTAATTTCTTTCTTACCTGAGAGATTTAATATCCTAAGTTTTTTTTGTTACTGACTATTTGGAAATCAACACAACTCCTGTGGTTCAATTGTTGTCACTGATGTAATCACATTATAGTTATAGCTATTAAAGGTGAGCTTTTAGAAAATTATTGAGAACTTAATGCCTTGAATTTCAGTGACAGTCTGTTGCCTTATTATTCTTTGAAAATTCCAATACAAAAAACTTTAAGTGGTTACATTTTAATTATACATGTTAATGAGTTGCAGGAAAGACGAACCAAGCAGGGGCAAAGCTTCTGAGTCATAAAAAAAAGTTTAAAAGTACTTTAAACAAGGGAAAATGTTAGTGATTTTTTTTTTTGGAATTTGCAGTGCTCTATTTCTGTGGCTGTAGGTTGGAAACAGATTGGATGTCAGACTGTCAGCGTTTGTGTTAGTGGTTTTATATGTGGGTGGTTTCTCAATAAAGAATTTTACATTTATTGTAAAAGCTAGTAAGGTAACTTTCCTATAGCTAGCTAGGTATTAAAATACACAAGATGTAATTAATGTACAACAAGCATTTGAAAACTTACCTTTTCTTTCAAAGAAAAGGAACTCCCGAAAAATAATTCACTATGGGAATATTAACATTTGAACCAACAAACTGAAAATACAATGTTTGGTGTGTGCTGAAAGGTTTTGACGTGGTAAGTTTTAAGTACCTTCAGTTTTTCTTTTTTCTTTGTGTTGCTTCTAACGCAATAAAGACTAATTTCTGTATGCTTGAGTAAACGTCTGCTGAATCAATATATGTGCATTTTTACACCTATGTCTATAGCAGATGGTGTTGTATTGTCTTAGTTGGCTGTACGCTTTATCTTACTGATCTGCTATATCACACTTTGGAATATTGCTCAAAAATCTGAGTTCTGGCTCACTAGAACATTTTGAGCACAGAATTTGCCAGTTCACAAAAAGTAGAATTGAAATGGCTCTTTTATGTCAGACAATTAAGACCTCTGTTTGAGCAGTTCTGTGAATTCCAGTATGAGGAAAACAGTCCAGTGTTTTCAATATTATATTCTATGTGGTACACAGGTCAGTAGGGATCCATTATTCCCTCCATACTTACTGCCCCATTCTTAGTCATTGGAAACCTTTTTCCCATGAGCAGAATAGCAACTTCTTAAATGCCTAAACATGATGTAAAGTCATACTAAGAGCTGTGTGACAGCTACCAGCAAACACCGTTCCCCACTGCCTTAGTGCCAGAAACTCCTTGATACCACACAGAAGAAGCGATGGGTTTAGAAGTGTTCTGTATTAACAATATGGAATCATTCTGATTTGTTCAGTATGTTGAATCAGTCCTCTTACTTGGTTACACGAATCTTACAATATAATTTATGTTTGTTTACCTACAAATATGCTTTTAAATCAGTGCAGCTTTGCAGGTAGATGTTTATTTGGTTACAGATTTTTGTTAGTTTTCCTTAATCTATTTAAGTAGAACAAGAAAATCAAATCACAGTTAACTGTAGGTTTATACTACATTAACAAAAGTGGCTACAAAGTAAAAGTTGGTTTTGTTAAATTGGTACACAGATAAGCATGATAGGAGGGACGCTTGAGCTGGAGCTGTTTGTTCTGTGACATTTTAAATGCTTGGTATGTTTAGCTGCTCTGGAGCAAACTGAAAAGGGTTACCATGAGAAAGATTTGATGGCTATATTCAGAATAGTTGGCAGAATGAGAGAGCAAAAATTAGGGACAAGTGGGAAATTCCAAGCTTAAGAAGTATGGAAAAATGTTTGTGGCTTACTAGATGCAGCAATGGCCAACAGCAGCATTTTAGAGTTACAGCTGAAGAAAAATACATAAGAAACCCAGAAAGAGAGGCATTGCCCTGATTAAGGCAAGAGATAAACATGGCGTAGCCTGTGATTTAACAGTTAGATCGAAGAACAAATTTTGGTGATGATAGAAAAAAGTCTTTTCTTTTAGTTTTGGTTTGTTTTGTTTTTTTTTTTCCCAAGACCACTTGAAATAGTATAATTTATACAATTTGTCTGGAAAACAAGGAAATACATTCTTGTAGATGTTTATTTGTGTGGTGAAGGTTTATATGTATTTATAAAGGAAGAATACTGAGAAAATCTTTTGAAAGACAGGGTATGTCTTACTGTGTGAAATAACTTCCTTTTTACTATTGGCTGATCTATAGGCTAATTGTGTTCAATAGCATGGTTCATTCCGATAAGCCTTAAGGTGTGTAAAGATACTTCTGTCTAAATAGTACGAAACTGAGCTTTTCTACTGTATTTCTTTGGGTCCTGTTTTTGTTTGGTTTGATCCTGTGAGGGTACGTTTTCTCAGGTATATCCAGTTCTGTGTGGATTCAGATTGATCATCAGTTGATATATAATAAAGCAAATGTACCACACAGTATAAAGCTAAAGTGACAAAAATACAGTTGAAATTGAGAGAAATACAGAGACAGGGCAAAATACGAACTAATAAATCCTGCATGAAAGCATCTAAATACTTAATTTTACTTGTGTAAAGCTTTTGTTTTGCCATGAAAGACCTGAAATATATAGCACTTTTGTATGTCTAGAATATAAATAATCTGATGACAGCATCATTCTAAAGTTCATGCATGTTTTTAAAGTGATTTAGTGTTCTCTATAGTTCTCAATTTTATCCAGATGCCTTATTCAGTCACACCAAAAGCACATTACTGAACATTGTATTTATCATTGTATAAGGCTTAATTCACTTGCAAGTTAGAACTGCACTATTTTCAGTCGAGCTGTGTTTCACACTTGTTTGGAAAAAGATAAAGATTGAGGTGGTTTTATGCTTCAGCCTAAGATTTCTAAGGACGTTTTTTCTTGAAATAGACTCAACACAGTAATAGGCTTCTGGTACAAATCCTGCACACGTCATGCAATTAATGATTAATTTTTCTTTTATCAATTGGATTACTGATATTAGCATACCCACTGCTCTGATCTATTGATATCAAGGGAATTTGCTTCTAAATTTTATTTGTTTAAACAAAATCTGAAAATAACCCCCAAATTTGTAACCAATTTGTCATTTCTGTGTAGAGGAGTCAGTTAACTTGCTTCGGAAAGCCAGTTTCTCATCAGTGAGTGTGCATGGGGTTGAGGAATTGAAACACTGAAGGAAGATTTTCCTTCAAATTTTACTTTTGTTGACATGAGGAATTCTTTCAAGAATTCAGTAGATGGGACACTTAGGTGACGTGGCAGAGAGTGAGTGTGTGAGCACTGGGTTGTGGAGAATGCTCCAAGTTTCTAATCACTTTCTGTGTTAGAATGTTTTCTTAGAGGTAATTATCCCAGTAAACCTGGTCAAGGTCCTGCTTGCATAATTAAAATATTTTCTTCATAACTATTTGTTTGAAGTAGGATGTATTTTTTTCATAATTTCAGAGCTTATGACTAATTGCTGTTCTAGGTTTTGAAATTGCAAGGGGCCAGCATTTCAGTGGAAGAAGAAATTATCTCCAAGTCTATTTTCTAGTCTGTTAAAACCTTGTAGTGCTTCAAGATGAGGGGGTAAGATTACATATTTAATTTAAGCATATCACATTTTTGATATGATTTGTAACTCGAGATAACTGGCGGTTTTTGCTTACAAATTCCTTGCAGAATGATCAAAAGCTGTCATTGACAACCAAATCTGTTTATGTCTAATGAATCTGAATGCAAGCATCCATAACACCACTGTTCCACCAGCAGAAGATTCTATTATATTATCACCGTTGAATGAACTTTAAGTACTGCATACACTTGAGATATGGCCAGGTGACTGCCTGTTCATTGCTTTCAGTTGGGCTTAAAGTTACTTTATGTCCTTTCAGGTACCTGCCTGAAAAGGAAATGAACAAGTGATACTTTTGTAATTCCTCTATAATGAGTCACTTAAAAACAAATTTTAGGCAGGTTATAAATGATGGATTTTGCACTCTCTCCAGCTCCTTGTGTCCCTCTAGATTCACAATAAATTAGGTAGCTTAAAAAATGTGACTGCAATATGCAATTATTTTTACTTGGTATCTCTTATCTTTGTTTTCATTCACATAATCATTACCAAGAGTTAGAAGGCCTAGCTTTTAGTAACATGATGCATGAATCAATATTTCTTACTTACTTTTGGAAAGAAACTATAATTTTGTTTTTCAAAATTCACCTTTGCAATGAAGGCAACATAACTTGCTTCACACAGACAAGCTACGATTTGGAGTATAGTACTTTAGAGATACAACAGTTTTTTGTACTGTCTTTTCCCACCTCTTATGTATTAATATCAAATCAAATCTTAGTCCATGTAATTTGCTGCTATATTGTTTAATTGAATGTCATTTCATACCCTCTGCCAGATTTTGTTAAGATTTTAACACTTCTCCACCTAAGAATCTATTAACGCAAGATGACCATTTGGGATTTGGTGCGCAAAATCAACTCAAGTTGCGAGCACTGATGTGTTATTCAGCTTGAATTTTTTTTTTCTTTTCTTCAGTCTTTTTGTATGTCAAGGGAAGAAATTGCTGTAGCGTGTTATGAAATACTGTGCCACATACACATAAGAATACATCATAGTTGGCATATCTGTAATTCAGTTGTAAGTATGAAATTCCTATTAGAAATCTATATATCGTATTAACAAAACAGCATCCATCCTGTACTATATTATTTTGGAAACACGATAGCTAGATTTGAAATGGGATACAAAGGCCATAGTTGGCATCATATCAAGAATTACTTAATCACATTTTCCTTCCTGTTACTGACCTCATCTCTCTCTAGCCCCAACTACAACTGTGTACATTGCAGCAGGTGTGGAAACCCCCTACTATATTTGTGCAATTTCATTTTTTTAAACCTGCAGTGAAGAAAGTAGTTTTCAGACTGAATATCTGCTTTTTTGTGGGGGTGGCACTAAAATAATCAAGTATTTGATGATTTGGGATCAGTCAATTCATTATATTAAATGTATTTTTTAATACATGGGAAATGAGAACTAGTTTGCCTGTAAGTTGGTACTTAGTATTTAATTTTGTTCCCTGCTGCTGCTTTTTGAGTTCTTTTTTCCTAGTCATATTCTTGGTTTGGAATGGCAGCTTTGATCTGAACTTCAGCCATCCTTCTGTTGTGGCTTTACAGCATCAAGAACATCACCAAGAGAGAGGGAAGCACAAACCTGGGACTATCACTCACCTTTTATAAGTGTTAGCAGTTTTAGAATTATTACCAGTCCAAGCTAACCCTTGAGATGTGTGACAGATTTTAGAAGCAGGTAAAACTTTTTGGGAGAGATGATAACCTGAGAAAGGAAAGCAAGCCACTCTTTACTGCAGATACACTTCCAGCCAACAGAGGCTCATAATCTGAAAGTTTCTTATAATCGGTGCTAGCAGACTAAGAAATAGAAGAGAATCACAGAGTATATTGACAATACTGCATGATGTTTACATTATGTAATGAATAATAATAATATATATATGTAGATACGTATCTCCCGGGATCATTTCTTTTAAATGCTTATAATTATATTGTGTATATGTCTGTGTGTGTGTGTCTATATATATGCACACACACAAACACAAAAGTAATTGACAACTGGAATTTGATGGATTTCTAAATACTGTTAAGAGTGCCAGGGGTGTGTAACTTCTGGGAATAATAATACAGAGGAAAATCACTTCAGATCTTTTGGTTCACTGTTGTGTTTTAGAAATCACTAAGAGTCTTTTTTCATGCCATGCAATAAGGGCATGCTTTCCCCAGTCTGTCTGTCATGGTACCAAATGTAGGTTGCAAAAAAAAATACTAGGAGATTTAAAAAAAAAAACTACGAAAGGAATATAACGACTGCTGTTATAAAAACTGGGTGTTAAGTTTCTCATGTGTGATCCTTGTGGTTGATTTCCATGTGAACAGAAATCTTGGATCACAAAGATTAAAGTTCAGGGCTTCTTACTTGACAGCAAGGACTGTCAACAAGAAAGGCATTCATTATGAATAATGAAAAAAAGTCCTATCATTTTTCATCTTACCCAAGGAGGAAAAGGACAAAGAGACATCAACACATTAAACTGTGTAGCTAACCTGTTCTGTCCTCCCTAAGCCATAGTAATGAATGTGATATATGCAGGCAGAGACAACGTACACTGCCAAAATATGTATATTTGTCATGCAATACAGCTTTCCTTTTTGGTTATCCTAGTGAGAGGCAATATTTTTTTAAACAGTAAAATGAATGTATTTTCCAGCTGTGCATTCTGTGTCAGGGCAGCCATTTTCAATGAGTTTCATCTTGGTTCCTGGGTGTTTTCTTCATAATTACATAATGTGTCATTTTTTGCATTTGAGGTTAGTTAGATAACCTGAACTTTGAGTTCCTATACAGATTAGTTATTTTAGTCTAGGTTAAGTATCTGGGTTTGTAGTTAATGAACACAATTTGAATACCTCACCTCTGTACCTCTGTTCTGAACTACAACAAGATTATATAAATACATAAACAGATTTTTTTTAATAGAAGAAAATATTCTGATTAATATGTAATATTCATTCCAGATCTTATGAAATGAAATAAATAAAAATACTTGCAGTTCTGGAGGGCAACTAAATGTATGTATATTCAAGAAAAAATAATTGATACTTATGGTATGTTACGACTGCTGCTTCTATACAGAATTTCTTAAGGAACACAATCATCAGTGTTTTCTAAAAAAAAAAAAAAGAAAAAAGTTAACTGTTCTGTCACAAAAAGCAAAACATTCTAGGAAAATTAAAACTGAAGTACAAGAATAAAATGTTCAACTAATAGTAAAAAAAAAAACCCAAACCACCATTAATACTCAGCTTCATAAATTCTGTAGCTAAGGACACATTACTCAGGAAACATTCACATCGTACTCTGGTCTTCATTTTGCACGGTGTTCTAAAGCACTTTAGTTAAATGCATGCTGTTTGACTGTACAGGCAAAGCAAACGTACACTGCTAGAATGGCATTAAGTGGGAATGTGTATCTTTACATGCAGAGTTGATGTAACTGTGAGGATGAATGAGCAGCTGTTTAGAGTGTAGGTGAAGGAATGTCCCAGGTGGTGTCACAGAAGGGCTAACAAGATTGATCAAGGGCTTAGTATAGGTTCAGGACTGCTGCTTTACTCTGTGTGAAGGTGTCTGCTGCAGTTTTTTGGAAGCTTGAGGCCTGCCAATTCTTAACCTATTTCATATTGGTGCGTGCCTGTGACTAAGGGTCTATCAGCCCAGTGTCATATCTTTACCTCTGAGAAATGACCTTTGGTCATCCAGTCACAGTGATTTATTGCCTGTTGGGACAAAAAGATCTTGCTACAAAGAAAGCTGATGTCTTTTCTAGCGTTATTTTCCTGTGTTTGTATGTTATGAATGAGCAGTAGAGCCTTATGTGCTGATGGTTCCTCTGACTCTCAAAACCCAGTGAGCCTCATGAAATCCACTGCATGTTTTGCCACAAGTGAGGTATGATAAACATTGGCAAGGGGGTAAGCAAGAGGCATCAGCCTTTGAGGGCCCGTAGCTAGACAGAGCTGAGCTGGGAGTAATCCAGCTCTCTCTTTTTCACACCAAGTAGTGAGGGATGTACAACGCTTTATTAGATTGTGTCCAGATGTATGAAATTAATCCTCAATATTAACTTGATAAATTTAAACTTTCTGGAATTAAATAGTTGAGTTTATGCAATTGCCTTATACTTCTTAAGAAGCGTGAAACAGTTGTTCAGTTATGTGAGAAAACAGCTAAAGAAATGCAATATTTGTGTTGCGGTTTTTTAATTAAAAAGGAAAAGATGAAAATTCTTAATACATTCTAGCAGTCTTTGATAGGTGGCCAGAGAAGGATAGGACTTTTTTCATAAACATGACTTTGGCCCTTTAAAATCAGTCTGAATACCTGCTCAAATCTGACTGATTAACACGTATTAAATAACTCTTAGAAGTTAATGGTTAAAATCTCAGGATTTTGCCCCATCTGAGCATCTCACCCATCCTGGTACAGATCAGGTTGTGTGTGCAAGCCCTGTAAGAACAGCCGACTGTTCTGCCCCTAGTTCACAGTTTGAAGGCATCTGGCAGAGCTGTACACAGGTCGTCCGTGGTGAATCTCACTAGCTAAGTCCTCTGGCCTCCAAGCTTGTTTGTGTAAGGTATTTTGGGCCCATCTGGAGCAGGGCACTGGAGCACAGAAGCAGCAGCTTCTCTCTTTGGTTCCCTCCCGCTGCCACTGAAGCTTTGTAGAGGACAGAAGTGTCTGATTTTGTTGGAGCAGGGATGAGTGCTAGACTAGAGAACAAAAAAAGAATGAACGAAGATGAGGAATCAAAGGTTTCTTATGGTGTGATTCAGTCATTCCAGTGGGACATACTATGTTTTTTCGACTCTACATACTCTACGTTGAGAGAGAGTCAAGGCATGTGGGAGAAAGATGTATATAGTAAAATAGGATATATGAATTCACATTACTCAGATAAACATAGTTCTGGTGTTTCATAGGCTTTGAATATTTAGTTCACAATCTGAGTAATGTATGTAATGTACTTTTGTCAGTATGCTTTATATGGGAATGTGACCGTATATAAAATCATTTAGGGGTGAGTATGTATGAAAAAAAGTAAAAATAGTAAAAAATGAAAGCTTCTCCAGTAATTAGGAATAACCCTGTGTATACAACTCCATTTTGGTTTTAGCTGGAATGGAATAAATGAGATCTAGAGCAATCTCAGAATTGAGCAAATACTTCTTTGTGTGTAATATTTTTCAATGAAGGTAAATGCTAGGGAGAACCTATCCGCTCAGATCAGTTTTCCATGTAAAGTATTAGCATTTGCAGTTTGTTTATGTTTTCAGGGGAGGAATATAGGTTTTCTTTATATTAATATCATATGTGATTACAGAGGCCATAGGTTGGGTTTCAGTTTATTGTTTTATCTGTTAGTAATATGTCTCAAATCCCTAGTAGCAATGATTTTTCTTAAGCATTCTTTAAAAGCATTTCTGTAGAGAACCTGATCCTCATAAACAGGATTAAAACGGCTGATGAATTAAGCAGCAAGGCTGTCTTCTTCTTGACTGAGTCTATTTTATGGCAATTGAATTATTTTGGCAAGATTTAGGCAAGTAAGATTGTTAAAGTTTGCTTTTTTCAAATGTGTTTCTTTCCATATTATTTCAGTCTTGAAAATCATGTTGGCTTTTCAGCAATAGGTTCTGAAATATTTAAGTAAGAATGATGAGTAAATGAAAGCACACCTTGACTTTGTGTCGAGACAAATTTTTTGAGGATTGGCAGTGTGAATCAGGCATAAATGATTATCCAGTCCTGGTATTGCCCCTTATTTTAGTAATATTTTATTGCAGAAACTAGTAAAATGAGAATTTTTTCATGTGTATTAACTTGAAAAGGATCACCACATCCTTGAGAAAAATATTCCTGCTAACTTATCTGCAGCACTGCAGGTGTTTTGTGTTCAGGGAGCCCAGGACTACATTCATTGAGTGTTGAGACTTCTACTAGTTTCAGTGATTTGGGTCACAATAAATGGAGGATGGAACACTGCTACAGATTTTTTACTATTTGTTATTGGTAATCTAGCTGCTGATTTTAGTTAATCTTGCTTTTGGTTTTATGCTGTTTTGTTTATCTGTGAGACCTTGAAGTTGCAGTGTCTGGAGATTACTAGTGAGTCCTTGCATCTAATTTTGTTCTTAACTATTCTTTATTCCAGTGGAGACAGTTCAAATATTTACCTTTTTATTGATATTTAAGATTCTTACACCCCAGCAACGTTTCTTATCAGAATTAGGGAATGCAATTTTGGTACCAATAGTGTCATTTGCCAGTAAAAATTCAAGATCCAATAGTAAAACTGCATCTATTAGACACATAATGTAGCTGATACACTAAGATATGTACTACATCTTAATAAGGGTTTAGATGGTCTCTGGAGCAGGAAGGTTATTATGTATGCAGTGAGGTATGGCCTGTCTCTTTAGAGTTCACTTTCAGGTAACTCAATGACACTAAACACTTGTAATTAGATGTGAAACCCTTTGTGTGTAGGTCACCTGGCTTATGTTGACTGAGACCTGATGTTAGCACCTGATGACTGTTTAGCCTGGATGAAATTCAGGGCTGGTCTCAATTAGTCTCCTGCAGCAGAGGTATCTTCATCACAAGTGGCACCTGTGATGGCAGGTCAGGAGGGAGGCCAAAGGTTTGAACAGGCGTGCAGACTGATCTAAGGAGTTATCCTGAGAGGCAGTCCTTACAGGTCAGAGCTGATGCAAATGCACAGGAGCATTAGAACTTGCGCTATGCTGTGTTCAGTTATAACAAAGAACAGGTATGTTAGTATCTGATGTGAATAATTTGGTAATTTTGATTTAGTTAATTTTAAATGTTAACTTTGCTTCTGTTATAATGCATAAGACGTATACAGGATGGTGCTTTTTATTCAATGTATGCGCTTTGTGGGTATAGTAACATAACTTAAAGAAAAAGTGAGTTACTTAAGTCTTGGCTTTGTATTGCTTTGAACAACCACTTCAAAAACATGCTAGTATCTATGCTTGTCAGTCCCTCATCCCTTCATTTAAACACAGTATTTGCTAATTAATAGGGCTATCTGTTTGATGTATTCTTTTCTACCTTGTTTGAGCAGAAATTGAGCAAGTGTTTTGGAGAATGTCACTAGTGTACTGTCTCTTGACTATGGAAACATGTCCATGCTCTGTCAGCACCACTGAGAGGAGGGCACAAGCTTACCCGTGCTAGTTTTAACTTAGCTCTCTGGCCTAATAATAGTAATGGTTCTGCTCCTTCTGTGCTCTTGTGATGTAGGTGTAGAGGCCTTACATAGCAGAGAAGTTCAGTGGGTGAAGCTAGAAAATGCTAGGTTGGAGATTTAAGTTAGGACAAAATGCCTCCTCTGTGTATATGAACAATCAGATGCTATACTGGGAAGCTCTACAAGCCATAAGACAAAAGTCTGTATGCTTCCATATTGGTTTTGAGAATGCATTGAGCACCTTCTGTCAAGGAACTTTGTGTTATCTGACCTCACTGATACATTCTCTAACTCTTTTAGAGCTTTTGAGTAGCTAAATTTCATGTATCGTTCAGGTTTACAAAAAAATGGTGTACTCACATAAAAGCAGTTGTTCATAACCCCTTGTTAGATCTTTTTCCTGTGGGATTTTTTGTGGTGGTGGTATTCTATGTAGTTTTAATGAAAAAAATTAATATAAATCATGCTTTATTGATATTGTATTGAGGTATGACAAAGCAAAGTATACTTACCTGACAAAAGATAAAAGCTATGAGAGAATACATTCTTAAGCTTTTATGTGGTCAGAATTAAGCCAAAAACTAACTTGTCTGGTTAGTGTCTTTCAGAGTTATGATTTAATCTGAATCTTTGGAGGTACTGCATAAAAACAAGTTAGAAATTGCAAAACCAATTTGGAGCAACTAAAAATAAGTTAAAATTTAAGAGTAACTTATTTTCATTTTTCTGTGACGGTTTAATTAAAATATTTGCAATTTTTTTTAAATGTAGTGTTTAAAATTTGATGTTGCTAAGTTTTATCTTGAAATTAATTTCAAGGCCAAATTATAAAACTGTAAGGAATAGCTACATCCACAGCCTCTTAACCGTACAACTAGTTTCAGTGGAGCTAGTGTAATTCAAGAAGAGCAATGAGACAGTGCTATTTACAAAAACATTTCGGAGAGAATTTTGCTAAAATGTTATTTTTTTCTTCAAAATACATGAATATGAATGCGTTTGTAAGGAGGGGAATCTTTGTGTGTATCAACTGAAAAGGAAACGTGAACTGGTGTCTCTGAGGTTTTGTTACTTGTAATTTGAGGCAAATATTCTCTCATTTGAAAAAAGCCCTACAAACTAGACCTTTTAAGACTGACATAAGCATAGTTGAATGAACAAGCTTTAATGTACATGTTTGCTTTTTATCTGTAAGGATATTTGTGTCTATTGTGACTGGAAGATTCCTGGGAATAAGAGGGAAGTTGTACAATGTGAAAGTACTGCTTGTTGCTTGTGGTCGTGCTTAACAGCAGATGTAGAATACCTGCTTCTCTTCAGCGTGTCCAGTCTATTTCTGATACAAAATGTTGAGCGTAACATTTTGTACATTATATTGTGCACATGCAACATGAATTCTATGTTTTGAGCTATCTTTCTCGGAAGTGTTCATAGTTCAAAGGATGTGAAGGAGGTGAAGGTCCTAACTGAAGTGAAGGGTAGGTT
The DNA here is from genome assembly GCF_028858705.1 of Grus americana. Lineage (NCBI taxonomy): Eukaryota > Metazoa > Chordata > Aves > Gruiformes > Gruidae > Grus > Grus americana. The sequence goes on from NC_072866.1 coordinate 4,455,786, forward strand.
GATGCATGAATAGAGCATAGGGGAGTCTGTTGTAGATGTGTGAGAGAGAATATTGAGAGGGGTCTTAAAGAAAGCAAGGAACGTTAGGTAATCTATGTTAAAAATGGTTAGATAAAAAGCAAATGCTTCTTTCAAAACCAATGGATAGAATAAACTGTGAAAAAAAGAAGAGACACCATATTGACTCTGTATATAAAATTGAACTTTCTCACACAGTACTTCTGTCCCTATTTCAAGGCTTAATGAGCAAGACAGCTTTGTATCAACTCCATAAACAAAGCTGCCTTTATGCCAAAGCATGTAATTCTGCAAGGGTGATATCAAGCCAAAATTCTTACATTTTAAAAAAACCAACAAGGCACAACCAACCCTTTTCTCATAGATTCTGGCACAGGAATGAGGTTGGGTCATGGCATCTGACGTCTTTCTGCTGGAACGGTCTTTTGGAGAGTGTATAGCTGGCTACTTTGGAAAGCCTTCGTAGTGCTTCAGTATAAACTGAAGCTCAAAACTATAAAAACTTCCATTTTAATTCTCCTGAGCTGCATCTTCATCTCTTTGGACGAAGATGGGTATTTAACTAGAACCCTTTGGGTTTCACCATAAGAATTTTAAGATGTTTTAGTTGAAAGTCAGATTGAAAGCCACAAGAAGAAATTAGAGATGAAGGGCTAGATTTTGAAGAGTCATTGAGCTAAATTTAAAACTGACTTAGTCCGTCTTATGGGGTAGTGGAGACTTAGAGATTCAGCTGCAATTAATGAAGGATTTGTTGGTTTGATGCATAAGCATGTTAATATTTAGCTGTTACACATTAAAATGAGCTGCTGCATTGTGGACTAAGTCTGGTGGATTTAGATTCAGGCAGAATATGAGAGATATCCAGCTGTAGACAGAATAATAAAAGAAGTGGTTTCATTGTAGAAGGAAACTCTGCTGATGTCCAGTTAATTTAATTCCTATAAAGAAAAGATACAACCTTTACATAATAGTATAATTAATCTATCATTTATTCTCCTTCTGAGATTTTGACATTCTATTAATTTTTTTAAGAGATTAATAATCTTTCACAAACCCCTAAAACTTCAGCAAGATGTATTTATGCTGCCCTGCTATGTAGTCTTATAATTGCATTTGGTGGTGTAGGGTTTTTTGTTTTTTGGTTTGGTTTTTTTTTTTACTTTTATTACTATCACATGAAAACAAGCTCTAAATTCACGTGCTCCTGCTGCTTATTTCACACTACAAGTTAAATTCTTTCCTTGTGATTTCATAACAGCAGCAAAGTGTGAGATGTGGTGGTGCAAATCAAGGAGCAAAACATTGGGGCAAACTTTTTATGATTAATGAATTTGAAAATTTTAGTTCAAAATAAGTGTATTCAAGATGATCAAAACAAGAGATTGTAGTACTGCAGGTGATTTGTGTCTATATAAAATAAGAAAACAGAATTTCGTATGAAAACTCATTTGGGTGAATTATGTATGGTATGTCCTTACTATTCAAATGCTCTTTTCCCTGTCTGATACCTAACAAACAGTCCACAGTGGCAGCACGCAAAGGTAGGCCTCATCACTTCAGATAAAACTGTAGACTTCTCTTTTTTTTTTTCCCCTGAGTAGTTTGTAGCCCTCTCATCCTACATACTGAAGCTTTAAGCTCATTATCAACTTGTACACATTTTTTGTGATTAATACTCATTAATTTTGTATGTTACCTTTTTTTAAATCTGAGGTTTTAAATTTAATTTGGAGTTAATTTTCTAAGGGTCATGTTATGTCTTTTCATCCGGAATTTTGGAAGGTATATTATGGGGCAACACTACATGTGACACTGATGTCTTCTTGCTAACATTACAATATTAAGAATAACCTCAATGGTAATTATTATCGCTGGACACTTCTATCAAGGTGTTCTTTTGTGAAGCAGACTTGTACCAGTGTGTCAGATCTAAAGAATCTCTGTTTGAAAAGTTTATTCGGTGTTATGACAGTAGTGCACGGTGAGTGAGAGCGAGCTCCCTCTGCTTCTGAAAATGAAACATTGAAGTGTCCATGCTACCTTTGTGCCAGGTGAGGTGGCAGCGACAAAAGATTTTGCTGCCCCAATTTCTATTTCGCCTTCTTGGTTCTATCTGTTTCCCTGCTTCTTTAGTCTGTGCTCTGAAGGTAACAGTTTGGAGGGTTTTTTCTGAAAAACATAATTGCACATCATCTTAAACTTTACTAAACGAGGGCTGCTGCACTCATTGCTTCCTGCTTTGCATAGTGCAGTCCTCCCGTTGTTCTGGCAAGGATGCTCGTGCCATTGGGTGACGAGTGCTTTCTGATAGCTTGTGCTATGTCAGTTATCGGCTGTACTGTCTTTCTAGCTGTCTGGCAACTGAGTCATTTGTGCCAATGTAGCATAAAAAGTGGACGGGAACATAAAGATGGAAGAGAGCAAGGGAGATGGCAATCCCAGAGTGATTTAAGGTGCTTCGGAACCTCATCCTGTGCCTTCACTGCGCTGGGTGGTTAGGCGTAGGCATGCGGGTTTGAGGCACAAGTCTGATAAAATAACTTTTTCTACTCTTTCTTTACGATGCGCATTGCGTTGCAGATTCGGTTACACCACCAAACCCCGGGTCCAGCTCGCTGTGTTTTGAGTACGTGGTTTGAGGGAAGGTTGCTATAGCCTGCGTCCCCACTAGATGGAGTTCCTGGTATAGCTGTGCCGGGGCCGCCGGAGAGGAAAACCACTCGAGTGGAGCCCGGCGCTCGGGCGTGCGGGACAGGAGCGCTCGTAGGCTGGGGCGCTAACCTTGCTTTCTGCAGTGGACAGGCAGGAGTAAAGCTGCTGATTTAGGAGAGATACACTGGTGTAAACTTGCACAAAATCGATTCAGAACCAGGTTGTTAGGCCTGTCTTCTTTCCTTGCTTTCTCCTCCCCCTCTGCCCCCCTGCCCCTTCCTTTCTGCTGAATATCTGGATTCTGTAGGCCAGGAAAATAAGACTGTCAGGGAATGCACATCTTCTGTTTGGAAGTGTCTGACTCTTTAAGGGCTGAATATTTTTAGTTAGTTAGTTACCTTTCCCACCCCCCCACCCCAAACACACCAGTGGGAATAAGGGCTCTTGGCTTCTTTGTTGTGAAAAACCTGGATCGTTAATGTTGAATGCTTATGAAATATGTATTAAGTGGTGCTGAAGAGGTTAACTGTATTACAGAGTCTTTGTAGACATTGGGTATGAAATACTGGGAGAAGTCAATGGACATTACATAGTACTTAACAGAAACAGAAAATTAGTGATTCTTATTTGACTGAGGTAGGCATGAGCCTCTGTAATATCTTGATCTTTGTGCAAAGACCTAGTAGAGAAGAGCGATCTTAACAGAAACGTTAAATTACAAATAGGCATTTTCAAGACAAGAAAGTATCACTGGAAGGATGAGATATTGCCCATTAATTGAAAAGAATAGAGGGAAAACCTTGTATTTGCTCTTTTTTGACAAAACAGTTTATTTAAAAACATCAGTGATATTTCCCTAGTTTATTTTAAAAAAAACATAACGCACACGCATAAGAAAATAGAATACTGGGCAGAATAAAGGCAAAGATATTAATGATTGCTGGTAATTTGTCAAAATATGTTAATGAAGCATTGTAATTTAAGCTTATAATATGCTTCTTTTCCTGGTTTGAAGTCCTGGGAGCTATTTTTTTATGTGGTGGTAGAAAAGGAGTGTTTAGAGAAAGGACTGCACTACTATTACCTTTATACCACTTGCCTGAATTATTTTTGTACCACATCAACCATTTTATAAAGTTGAGAAGAAAATACATTCTTCATATGGATAATGTAGTACGCAGTTGTGATTTTTTTTTTTTAAATGCTTGACGTCTGGAGGCATATAATATTTATAATACTATATGCCTTCTATACGTGTAAACTTGTTACTGTAGGCTACTGCTGAGACAAGTTTGAAGTGTAAAATGGTGTGTGGTCTTGCAAGTGATCTCTTTCAGATCATTTTTTACCTGATGGAAAAGGTTTGACTGATTAGGCAGTCTGATGTGCTAATTCTAAAAGTTAACTTCTAGGTTGAACGTTTGTAAATGTGAAATTTGAAGTTAAGTTTTGAGAAGTTGACTACCAGAGCACAAGAATTGAGTGGATGATTTAAAATGGAATGTTACACTAAATAAACAAATGCATTGTAAATCAAAGAGTGGTTTTGTGTTTGTACGTCAGCTGTGTGAGAAATGATGTGGGTTCTTTTTGCTTTGTTTCAGAGGTTCTTTGATGTCATGTTTTTATTTGCATATTCAATATTGATTGACACTTTGCTGTTGGTATTTTTTAAATGGCAGTCTCATTGGATGTGGGGAGAAGGTGCATAACCACAAGTTCTCTGCTTGTGCTATATACCATGGCACTGACAGTCCAAACAGGTTGGAAAAGGGAGCATTGCCTCTCATGGTGGTGTAGTAGGCATTGCACCTCAGATGGGTCTATTATCACTGTGGAAGAACTTTTTATTTCTACATGTCTAATTGAACTCCCACAGAGGCCGATTTGGTTTGTGTAGATTGGTAGCCTGCTTTCCTTTTGAAAAAGGTTTGTAGTTGTTGTTAATTGAGATCTAATTGATAAGATCAGCAAGGGAGTGTGGGATAACTGAGTTCAGTTACTGACCCAACAGAGCAGCACTGAGGCAACTGGAAGATGTCATGTGCTGTAGGTAAAGTGGGCTTTGCAATTACAGGCATTGATTTTTGTAGAATGAGAAGAAAAATCGAGTTGTTAATAATTTGCAGATGAGCTGTTGATGGGGCATATGCTGTTCTGTGAAATTGTATAGTAGTTATAGCGATACTGTCACCGTGCGTGAGGATAGAAGGTCAGATTGTGTACAGTCATTCATGTACCTTTGGCAAATTTGTGGTGGTGCTTAATGTATATATAGCCATAACTTGGAATGTGGTTATGATTGATGGGTTGAGTTTGGTAGGAGAGTGTGTATAAACAAGGAAATGGCTTTGAAGAAGAGACATTGATTTTATTTTTATAAAAATAAAACACATTTTGTTACCTTTCTTCTTTTTAGACATAATGACAAGTTATCCTTGGAAGGGATGAAAATTGATAATGACTTTCCCCTGCCTCTCTTGAAGTAGTGTGTATCAGGCTATAGAATTCTGTTTCTTTTTTAGATCTCTTACACTACTGAATTATGTATGTTTATCTATTGTTTCTCAGTGTATAGATGATTTGGATAGTTAAAACACTGATTTTCTTGTTTTAATAATATGAATATACAAACGTAACATATTCATAGTATTTCTGGGTCGTATTTTTCTTACTTTGAGATGTGTGAAAACTAAAGATAAAAGACCAATGAGAAATTTACTTTTACAGTTAGTATTAGCTACATTTACACTACTAAATTCTCTTGAAGTAATTGTTCAACACACTGCTTTTAAGCGTTTAATCTGTTTTATGGATGTAAAATAGTGCAATAAACAGAAGAAACTTTGCTTGACCATCACGATGTTCCAGAACTTCACTTTGGGAAATTGGATAGACTTATATAGTTCCAAACTGTTTGGCTAGGAAGTATGCTGCCTTTGATTTTGACATAATGTGGAATGAGTTGGTTATTTGCCTCCTTACATAACGTATTTGTTTTTCATTAAACATTCTGATAAGGTCTTATTAAAGTACCATGTATTATTTATGGTATTTCATATGAAAATGAGCTGAAGGGAAAATTCTATCAGCTTAGGGCATTTGCAGAATAACAGCCTTTCTGTGCTAGGAAAGAAAAAAAAAGAATGAAGAAAAGCATGACATACTCCTGTCAGAACAGGAGACTGCTTAAGGCAGAGAGAAAGAATGAAAAAAGGAGAAAGGGCATAGAGTTCGTTCATTTCTCCTTCTCGCTCGCTCTTGCTCTGTGGTGTGTCGGGGGGTTTTGTTGGTGGTTTGTCTTTTGGGTTTTTTATTGGGTTTTTGGTTGGGGTTTTTTTGGTGATAATCTGTGCTGTTCTGTATCTGGGCTGTTCTAGTAAAGCAGTCTGTGATAAACTGCAAAAGCATGGATGTTTCCTAAGACAAAACCAATCTCTGTATTGTAAGTTTGTGCATGATTGGTTTGGTGTTGATTGCTGAGTTCTAAATACGTTGGTTTTGTTGCATTGACTGCTTTTGAGAAAGAAAATTATGTAATAACAGATTCTGCTGGAAAATTTTCGGTTTTGCATGAAGAAGACTTAGTGGATCTAAATCAGTCTCTGAAGCTTGTGTGGGTGCAGGTATGTGTGTGCACATGGAGAATGAAAAAGAATTATTTTTTTTAATACAGCGCCTGAGTTGCAGTGACATGTTTTGTATCTGTTTCTAGTTAAGCGGGGACTATTATTTGTTCTAAAGGGTAGATCTTAATATTAAACCAGTTATGCTGTTGATGAAATAGACTTCTCTTGTATGTGGGTTATTTATTGTTGTTAACATTAAATTCTTGATCTAATGTGTTTTTGTGGAAGTTAGATATCCTATGACAGGTAATTTTAAAATCTTCTGCAGAGCCTTTTTAAAAGGAACCCTTTCAAAACCTCAGGTGGTGCTTTGAGATTTGACCTTCTTTCCTGAAGAATTAATTTTTAATTCATTTGTCAAATTCTAATTAAAAATAGTAGTATCTTCTGTTATACTTGAGTTGTATTTAAGGAAAAAAAAAAAAGAGACCTGTAATATAGGACCTCAAGGACAAGCTGTAATATAAATTATTTGATTTGCAGGTCACATCCTACTTTATTACATAAAGACTAACTAGATCTACTAATGAATAATTATTACTCCATAAAATAAAGGGGGGGAAAGAAAAAGCCTGCAAGAGTGGAATACTAATTTGAGGTATCACTCTCAAAGTAAAAAGTAAACATTAAATTCTGAAAATTGCAAATGTAATTTTTCCATGTAACCTGATAGGGCAGTCCTTTATAATAGATTGACTAGCTGTCAGATAAATTTGTAATTTTAGATGAGATGGGGTTTAGACCAATTTTAAGATACAGTCTTTATCCAAGCCTGCTCCCCTCCCCCCCAGTAAAGTATACACAGTGTGCCATAGAATTTTGTTTCATTCCTAGTGTTTCTGCTGCAGTGGTTACACAGATATTTCACAGTTTCACTGTAATGCTTTTATAGACTTTTCTGGGAAACTAGATGGTGAATGAAATGTAGATATAAAATTAATTTGTATTTAAAAAAAGCTCATTTATTGATGCCACTGTATATTTGCTGGAATCCTCTTGACTAGCCAAGATTCTTTCCCTTTCCCAGTTTGTGCTTGATACTTTTGTTCTGAGAAAGGGGAAGCCCTTTTTATGTCAGGTGTGAGTCCTGGGAGGGGGGAAAAAAAGTGTGCGTGTGAGTGTGTATGTGTGCGTACAGAATCATAACAGGCATTCAGTCCCAGCTGGGCAATGACACTAATTGCCCAGATCTCATGGACGCCTGTGATGCAGCACGCTCACTCTCCTTCCCTATCCTCTCCAGGGATTTTTAAAATGCAGTATTTGAATTTTGGTGAGTGGTAAAGACCCTGCCCTAGGACCCATTTGACAAATGAGAAGCTGTGCAGCATCAGCACCAGCCGACTGAGCCTCACTGAGTCAATCTCTCTCTACTAGTCAGCAGCTACTGTTGTGAGACAAGCTTCAGCTCTCTCTGTCATTGAGGAAGTTCCATTTGCTCATCAATAGGCTGCAGGCTGTGTCTTCTTTTTTCCTCTCTGTTAAAAATTCGTAGTTTAAATCTACCAAGTTGCCTTAGCTGACAAATGAATGTAGGGATCTAGCGCTGGGGAAAAAAAGGCAGTCGAGAAACACTGTTTCTTACTTAAATAAGCAAAAGGAAAAAAACGTAGTGACAAGATAGGGCAAACGTGCTTGCATGCAAGCCCCCTCACTTGTTCTACGTAGACTTCAGAGCAACACCATGCAGCATCCCCTTACGGGTGCAACCTGCGTGGCACTGCCGAATGTGGGCATGTGTCCCCAGCTCTCCTGTGCCTTGACTTTTATGTACTTACAGCAGGTAAGTTTGCTTAACTTTTTCTTTTCCTATAGTGCCTGCTTTGTCAGCATTGTTTGGGGGATTTGTAATCTTGGAGATATTTTTTGTGTGAATAGACTGTATAAATGTCTCCCACTGTGTGGACTGAATGTTGTGCCTGCACTTAAGAATGGTGAGTGAGTAGAAAATATGTTTTAACAGAGCATCAAGGCTTTGCATATTTTTTTTTTTTTAGTGCAGTCTCTTTATTGATGCTGTTTCTAGATATTTAACATAGTACTTTGACTGCATTTCTCGTGGATACTGTAGCAGAGTTTCAGCCATAAAGAACTGCTCTTTATTCACTTGCAGGCATAAATTATACTTCTAATGTAAATGTGCCCAATGGCAATTTTGTTTAAGCTTTCTTTGAAGCCAGGAATTTTAAGTCTGTGTTGAAACATGCTGCTGATTAAAATCAAGCTGATTTTTTGTTCACCAAAGAAAAAGGAAAAAAACCCCACCAGATTTATAAAGCTATATCTGTGCAGAATTAATACTTCTATCACTGAAGTATGCTGGAATGGGTTTAAAAAAAATGTTCTGATACCAGCAAAACGATACCAATTTCTAGTCTGTGTTTAAGATTTTTTTTTTTATTTCATTTCATATAATTTTTGCTTCTAGGGTTTTTAAGTATTTCTGTCCCTCTCCCTCCCCATATTATTTACTATTTGGTACCATCTCTCATGGCATAAATAACTGGATAATAACACCTTATTTTTTAAACTAGTATTTTGGAATCATCATTGTATTTTACTTCTCTATTTTATTAACTGAGTCCACCGTTACAGAGTCATCTAGTAAGTACGTAGAGCCAAGACAGAAATATGTTATCATGCAAAAATGATTAATCCTGTTTATTCTGTTACTTCCTGCTGAAACTTCAGGGAAGAAGATTCTTGTGCCTACTGTAACAAACAGGGGCATTTCTTCCAACTTCCACTACAATAGTTTATATGCATATTGACTTCCATGAAACAGTCTCTAACTTTATTTCTGTATTTACAAATGCCTGAAAGATGTTTTACAGTATTTATTTTTGTTCCTAAAGATTAAATAAAATAGATATAAAGCTTAGTTTTATTTCAGTATATTTGCTTTCTGTTACTGCTGAAAGAACAGAACTCAAGTATTTGCAGGATATAAACCCTTCTGTAGCTTTTTTTTTCCCTTCAATAGTGTAGTATAAACCATTTCTGACTTACAGCATGGAGTGCATAATAAAAGATTCTTGTATATGCCCTAGATTATACATGTATGTGGGAGGGATTCATATGTCTGCAATTAAAATTTGCATCAGATAAATATGATGTGTTTAATATTTAAATAAATTGCATGTCATAATTAAAATGTATGTTCTTAGTAGTTCTATATTCTGGATACGTTTTGGAAATGACATTTATAGATCAGCTTTAATGATCCAGTGTGACTTGTGCACTTACTGGTTGTATACAAAATGTACTCCTGCATTTTGTTGGATTTGTTCTCTTGAGTTTGCCAAACAACAATTTGTATGTTAAGGATCCAGCTTTTGAAAGGAAAAATGTGAATTAAGGTGAGAGGTCAACGTGGCCACACAAGGAGCTGATAAAGGATAACCCACAGATGAGGTTAGATGCTATAATAACCTTCCTGTGTGAGCTATTGCAGTATCATTATGCAAACACATCTATAGTAGGGCACTGCTTTAAGGTTTTAAGAAACTGTGCAACCATAATGATTACTTTAAAATAGTGAATTCGGTTCCATCTATTCCATTTGAGAGAGAGATGAGAAGTGATTGCTAATGCACTTTACAAAGTGCTATATCTAGCGAATAATTTTTAACTCTTTAAGTGGATTAACTGCCACACTGAAAGTATCTATTTTTTTTTAAGTGTTGGCTTTCTCATCTGGTTAATCCTATTGTCAGTTTAGAATCATTCTGCCTCTACTAATCACAATTACATATAAGTTAAAAAGTCATCTGAATTGATGATGATAATTGTGACAGGTTCAAAATTCTGTGCTTGTTGCTTCTTTTGCTGGTTGGCATTTTAGTTATTCTGGATTCCTAGAGAGTCAGATAATTATCATCTTAGTTCAGATATGATTTATTGTTTTATGTATTTGGTTAAGTATTTCTTTAGAAACAATGTTACTTTATTTCGAAATTATTCAGGCAGAAAGATAGTACTGTGGTGACATTACCTACAAAGCTAACGTAACACGGTTCAGGTTTTAAATAGGAAAGGATAAGAAGTGTTTTATGTTTTTGAAAAATATTAATAAATTTTTATCATGACAGTCTACTTGGTTTTTTTAATGTTTATCCCATATCTGATAATATCTAGCAAGCCTACAAAAATACGTATGTTTTGTATGTTTAGTGCCAATATCACTATTTCAGTGAACCTGCAAATGTTTTTCTCCCTCTATAAAGTTGCCTGTCGATCTTAAATACTGGTAACCTGAAAGCTTTATCTGGCAACTTAATAACTAGTGATTCCCCCCTGCCTGTGGATCCTGTGACCAGCAGTATATAGACATTATGTGAACCTATTATTTTTTTTTTCCTCTAAAAATTGTACTTCAAATATGTCTGCTCACTCGCACCTCAATTAAAATGAATTCAGACATCTGTTTTACAACTGAGCACTCTCTCAGTTGTTAAACTTTTCTATCTATTTAGAATCTATGAAAAAATTATTCTCTATCTTTGTGTGTATCTGCCAAATACTTTAGTGTTCTGTCACGTTTAAGTTTTATAATTGGATATATGTCTTTCCTGAAAGACTATAAAAGGCATTACGTTCTTCTCAAGATGGGCAAACCAGTCTTCCTGTCAATAAATATTTATGTAGCCATGAGGATAGTGGTTTTCTGTAGAGCTGTATTAATCATTTGGGAAAATCTGTGTGTTGGTAGTCATTTAAAATTGGCCATTATTTAGTTGCTAAACTAACACCGCTTGGTCAGTTTGTTTAGTATAAATAGATAAATTGTTTTCCACAGTGTACCCGTAGAAGTGCTCTACTACTTGTTCCAGTGGTATTTGCTCTGATATCTTCCAGATTACACACATATATAATATTTTAAGAGCTAAGTGAGGAAATAAATTGATTTAAACCAGTTTGTGCATAAAGGATGCTTCACCTAAAAACATTTAAAGCTTAACTGTTGAAAATAAAGTTGAAAATTATAAATAAAATAGAGGCCTAGTTCACATTATGGATTAACTGTCAGTGAGATATTCACTTGAAAAAGCCCACAAAAACTGAAGGATGCTTCCCAGTTAGTTAAGCTATTTAAAATGGTCTGAAATTATTTGGATGTTCTCCTACTAAGCTGCTTCTAAATTTAGAAATCCAGAAAGAGATTGCAAAGAACATGAAAACCAAAATGACTGTATCAGTGGCAGCAACAAACAGAAGGAGGAGATAGGGTTTTGATTTGGAAGTTTTTACTGCGTCATTATACAGATAGGGACAACTGGGAAAAGTGTAGATGCATTTGGGTTAGAATTTTACCTAGTGTTAGTATTTTAAAGATTTCAACAAAGGAAAAGGGAACTCGGATGTGTAGTGCACCCTATCATTTGGTAATATTTCATGGTGTTAGAAACAGCTAAGTACACCTGTTTTCTCCTTAATATGACATATCAATGCAAGAAATAATTTCTGACCACAAGCTTACATCAAATGCTAGTGTCAAGTAATTTTTGCAACAAAATTTTGACTGCCTGTAAATTGGGATTTAGCATATGTTAATGGCAGCTTGGTTCTGTTAACTGGTATTTCCCTGTCATATATGTTTGCCTGGACATAGGGTTATTTAGTTGGTATTTTCTGAGTAAAGTAACAAAGACAACTGTTGTTTTGAAACATCAAATAATATTCCATGTCATAGTATACGGTGCTGCTGTCATTATTTTAAAATTGGTAATTTTTTTTTTCTGTTTAATGATGATAGATGTGCTTTGTTTTAAATAGTGAAGTGGTTTGTACAAAGGGTAATTCCTCTTAAATGGAGCAATTGCTCATAGTGGACATTCACAGATCGAAAACAATTGAACTGAAACTTCAATATCAACCTTTTCTGTCTTTAACAAGAAAGTAGTTCACGGTACAGCTCTGGTATCAATGACGAAAAGAATCCACCATGAAAACAAAACAAAAACCAACAAACCCTCCATCTCTACCCCAGCTATTCCATTCGTGCTTACATGGTAAATTAGTGTAATTTTATTTGGGCCTTAAGCGTTATGACTATGGAGAAAAGCTGAATTCCCCACTCAGTTACTTATGTCATGCTTCTGGATCTGATGATTGATAGGAGTCTGAAAGACTTTTTATCACATTCTTTCTTCATGGCTTAATTCAACGTTGATTTATTTGGTAGCATTTTCAATTGATGTAGTCAATAGTGTCAATAATGGAATAAGGATTAGAACAGATTATCTTTGTGCTGAAATTGTGTAAAGAATTAAAATGGATGAACAATTCCTGGACACAGTTTACCTTTTTTATAGAGCGCAAGCACAGCAATTGCTGAATGCCACCATTGCAGTTACAGTTCTAAGTATATGTCTTTTGCATTTTATACTTTAGTGAGTCTTCAAAGGATCAGGTGTGTTAGTTGAATTCAATAACTGATATTTTATGATGACACTGTTTAAGCCTGTCATGAGAATACTGCCTTTCTTTACCTAGTCCGTTTATAGTACTCACTCTGTGGCTCTCCTGTAAAATCAGTTAATCTGACTTTTGCTCATGAAAATTTTAAGCATCTGCTAGCTTACGAATTGGAGTCTTTGCACAATGTTGTTCCTCAGTCTGCTATTTCATGGCAATTTTCATGTGAGAACATACAACCTCTGCTTATGACTGCATGAGTGAAAAGAAGTCCACGTTACTAATGCTCACTCACCATCTGTTTTTCTTACAGCTGGGCCTTGAATAATTGTCCAGTAGCTGATGGACTGAGGGTAGGCAATCTTTTCAGGGTTTTCTGATTCATTTAACCAGCTTCACTGCCCCAAGAGAAACATAGTGCTTGTTTATTCATATGTGTAGGGCAAAAACCTGTACTTTGTCAGATCAATTATAGTACTCTGTTAAAACAAAAAAAGGAATTACCGTGCTGCAAACAATATCATGTGGATGCATTTGCACCTAAGGGAGCTGTGTGGCACTCTTCGGGAATTTTACTATATGAATGAAACAGACCTCAAAAGGTGGGACTGTAATTGTTGCATCCAGAAGTACTGTTAATGCAGAAGTAAGGAATGATGTTTTGATGTGTTGTTTATCTTAATTAGGGTAAATAAGATAATTTGGTATTCACCAATAAACTTCGAAGCTGGTATTTGAGACTCTACCTCTGATTCAAGACAAATGTACGTGTTTACATATCTTTTGTCTCACAAGAGCTGTTTTGTTGTTTTCCAGAGACTAATGAGGAGTGGCTTAGAGATCAAGTGCGGTTGCAGTATTCATTCTGAATAAGAGCTAGTTTGGGGCATTTAACTACAGGTTGTCAAACAAGGGTCAGTTTCTTCTCACAATAGGGAGAGCAGGTGCTTTAGTTAAGTACTCCCCTCTTTTTAAATACCAGAAGAAGGAAAAAAGAAAACAAAAAAACCCCAAACAAAACAGCAACAAAACCCAACCAAAAAACCAAACCCAACCCCAAATACTAACCCCCTCCAACCAACCAGAACCAGTTAAGAAGGTTACTTGCTGCTTTGGAATATAAGAGCAAGAGCAGTTGCAAAGGAGCTACCATGTGGCAGAAGCACGTGAATATTTTTGGCTTAGAGTCATTGTTTTTATAACTAGGTTCTTTGAAAATTTTTAAACAACTGAAAAGTGATGGCTAGATTTTCTGTTGTGAGCTATTCGTAAGTTGTCAGTATTCATTGATCTCTGTTAAATATCTATATGGATGTTTATTTTCTGAAAAAATGTGTGGTGTGATATTTTACGCCAAGGAAAGTGTGTGTTGGTTATTTAAGCGGGGGTTTTTCTCAGGGCAACTAGTAGATATTTCATTCAGTTTGTTTAGGTTTTTTTTGACAAGTAGTCATGCAATACTAGACTGTGAAGTTTTTTTGGTTTGAATGTGTGAGTTTCTGAATGGGTAAATAAATATTATCATCATGTTAATATTAATTCTGTTTGAAGTATTTTTGAAGTATTTAATAGGTAGTATAAACGAAAGCGATGGAAATCGTGACACTGGAATTTATCACCTTGCTTTATAGAGTTAGAATAATGTTAGTGGAAAGGAGAAGTCAACACCCTCTAAGAATCCTTCAAGCTTTCCTGCCTTTTAAAGGTGTATGTGTGATTGATTTATCAGTTTTAAAGTGTGATGTGTAGTACAAGAGCTCTCCTGAGGAACCCCTGTCATTTCTTTGCTAGCATTGCTCATTTACCTCTGAGTTGCCTAGTGCAGTGCCATTGGCTTCTTTTACATTTTGCTTCCCCTCCTACTCTGTCAGTGCAGCAGCCCAGTGAATTTAATTAGAGAAAATAGCATTTCTAATGCCTGTAGTATCCTGACTAGTTGTAGTTGGGCCTTTGGTCTTTTGCACTATAGCAGGCTCCAGCTGTGGAGAGATCTCACTGTGTTTTGATCCTGCTTTTTCTCGTTGTGTTGAACACATGCAGAATCAAAATTAGATGCTGTAGTAAGAACTGAAGCATTCAGTGAATTATTTTTTGTTCACAGTGAGTCACTGATTTTTATTTTTTTCCCCCAGATATGGAAAGAAAGTGTGTGGTGCTTTAGAATTGCAATACTTCAGATGTTCAGACACTCATGAATAAGAATGCAAGTGCTTTCATCTTGGATCATTTTTTAAATTTACCTTTTGACCCTTTATATCAAAACACACCAAAAATTGTTGGTCTTCCTGTCTGTAACATCTCGAATGTGCCTTTTTTGTAACTGTGCATGAATCTAATAGTATAATCTCATATATATTTGTGAGATGTGTGTGTATATACTTATGATGCGCCTTGCCTCAATTCCTTACTGACTTGCACTAACGTTTATTATGTAGTTCTGAAGACTGCTTCTTCGGTTTTACTTCTCATAGCCTCTTCTTTTATAGCTATCTTCATTATCATTACTGTGGCTAGTAAGCCTTCTATAAATTAAATAGTTAATTACAGGTACTGATTATGGGCATGAAATTTTCTTCACAAACAAGGAATGGTAAGAAGTTTTAAAATACAAGCTTATGTTTTCATAATAGCACTGTTTTTCATAAGATAGTGTGAATTTAAAGTATTTGTTTGAACTAAGTTTCGGTAAGAGTTAGATGAAAAACCTGTTAGAAGTTCTCCCAGAGAATAAGATCTTGTCAAAACAGAGCTAGTGTCAAAATTTGGGGGTGAAAAGACCTCAGGCAGCCCATATATTCAATCAGTGTCCCCTCCTGTCTTAAGCATTTTTTCCTTGTCATGTATTAGTCCTGTCTCTGGGATGTTACATGGCTGCATAGCTCAATTAATGCTCTATGGCAGGAGGAGGAAAAAAATGTCTCTCTCTTGTCAGAAGCAAAGTTATTTACTTTCAAAAGCTGACAGAATAGCACTGCAGGGGCTTCATTTATTTCCGTTCAGAATGTCATTATTGTGTAATGCAGAGGGACTTCTGCATGCATTGCAGGCTTATTCTTGTAATCTTTAGTCTGCTGGACGGCTGTGTAAGTGTAAAATGGCACACTGGATTGTTTCCCTATTCTGACTTGAGCTCATTCACTTTTGCAAAACTGCATTCCAGATGTCTTAAATATTTACGGTTTAGATGGCAATACATTGGTTTGTCGGTGGTGCTGATGCTTGATACCTTCAGAATTGTGCTCTGGCCTAGCTGAAAGACTGATTGTGACCTTAGTTACCTTTATAATGCATGTCATTTTTCCTGATGGGTAGCATACAGTTTGAGACTGCTTTTCTAGCATTACTTTGTCATACCCCAGTTTTTCTAAGTCTAGCCCCAAAAGCAGTATTTTAGTGCAGGATGTTTTATAAAGACTACTTGCTATTTCATTTCTAAGTTTGAAAAAACATTCAACTTTGTCATTTTTGTATTACATCTACTTCAGAGGCAAGATAAGTAGTTTTGATGTTCCCTGTCCAAGTTCAGTGTGTGTCGCTGCAAAAATACAGGAGTGTTCAGAAATTGCAATTCCAAGAGCTTTGGTTTATTTTTCTATTCCTGTTGCTACTATCTTTTCCAGCTCCACTTAGAATACCATGCTTAGCACATGTACATGAAATTGCCTGTTGCTCTGTGGAAAGATTTTTGGTACACATAAAGTAAAAATGCTGATACAGCTAACTTCAGGAGTTCCTTGTGCCCAGACATTGCCCTTCTTTCTGCCTGCTCTTGAATCAAATAAAATAAATGCTCCAATGGAAAATAATTTCATTTGGAGAGGAGTCACCTTTACAGTGACAATAGTTTGGTGGGTTTTTTTGGTTTTTTTTTTTTTTTTGTTTTGTTTTGTTTTTTTTGTTAAGACTAGCCTCACTTTCAGTAGGTTTTTTTCAGTTTAAAGTGGTAAACTAAACATTTAAAAAATTCAAAATTTATTTATTAGTAGTAGATTTTGTTTGAACACAACCTGTCTTTAAGTGAAGGGAAAAGGATTCTACTTCTAAATGGGCTAACTTGCTTCTTTCCTTCTTTTCCTTTATTTGCAGACATAAAATCCAATAAATTTCTATTGCAGTTGCTGGGCTTGGGGGAGAAAAAGGAAGGGAAAAGTACAAAGCTATTGGGAAGCGTCAAACACAGAGAATGATGAAGTACATTTCATAGCAGCCAATTCCAACCCCAAAATCCCTGTTGTGCAGGAAGGCTTTCCAGCTCACACAGGAAATTCAGCCATTGCACAGCATAGTATTAATGATTTATACACACCGCACCACTGCTTTTGTTCACTAGCAGAGCCAGGTTGTGTTAATAAAGGAATTTCAGGGAAAGGGGTCCCGGCATGCTGAGTTGTTTTGCTCAATGTGGTGGATGCTGCCTTCATAAATCAAAGGAATTTAGTGCTTTACAACCTTTCAGAGCTGCTGAGGGGGTGGGGGTTTTGTTGTTTGTTTTTTTTTTTTTTTTCTTAATCTGATTCACCCAGGAATATTTTAATTTCTTTTCTATAAAGAATGAATGACCTACTGGATGAGATCATCTCAGTTGTTTTAGGGTTGATTGGTTTGCTTCATAGTGGCATTATACTTCCATTTGTTATCCATTTGGTATTTATGCTTTATGGTGTTGTCTATGGAAAGAGGCTAGCATGGTTTTATTAACATAAAGACATGCAGATCACATTATATTCTGTCTTATTTCTTGGAAACAGCTAAATAAAATGTAAAGGCAAGACATGTTTCCAGTAAACAAAGCAATTTTGTATTCTTTATCTAAAGTAAAAAAATTAATAACACTTATTAAATCATTTATTATTTTAAAATCAAGATAATTTTTATTAGCAAAAATATACTTCCATGTTCTTTTACAATAAATGTGTGTTAATTTTCAAAGCGAGTTTTGTTGTATTGGGATTTTTTTTTTTTTTTTAACTGGAAACTGTTTCTTAATAGCAACTGCAGGATTGGGTACTTAATTTTGAATTATTTCACATAATGATTTTTTTCAAATAGTGAATCAATACTGATATTACTAAAGAAAGTATGTATCTACATTTGATTATAGAAATGAAGATAAAGAAGGACACTTAAAAAAAGCTTTGAAAATCTGATGTGAAATTGGGCATTAAAGAATGTTCTAGGAGAGTGTCCCATAAAATAAGCACTTGGTTTGATACTTATACAATCTAATCTTTACTTTCCATTACTGTTTTACAAAAGGGGAGGCAGGTAGAAAATAATTAAAGGGATCGTGTTTTGCAGTTAAAGGGAATCTGGCTTTCCAGGGGAACCTTAAGACTTTGTATTACACAGCAGGCGCAGTGGGTTTCGTCTGCTTGGATCATTCAGAGTCATTGATTCATGTGGCTTTTGCTTACAGAAAATGTGACTGCCCTGTCCTGGCTTTGTTGCAACAGCAACTACAGTTCCCTCCTAGCTTTATGAAAGTCAGCAACGTGGGAATCTGTATTGCAGCAGTTAAAGCTACTTACTACTGAGAGGAAATTTTTGTTTGTAGTTTGTTCTGTAGTCTGAAGGCAGATAAATACCTTCTTTTCCATTTTCATCAGTGGTTTAAATATCACAGATTAATATAAGACAGGTGCCCAGTAAATGAGGTTTATGTTTATAAAGTACTATTTTTGTATTTGTTTGTCTTCTATTATTTGGGTGCGGAGTGTTTCATTGTATTTAATTATGTCTGTGAGGCACAAGACAACAGTCAACATCTGCTCTATTGTTTCCTTGGTTTACAGATAGCTTTGATGGGTTATTAAACAATCTATTTTTCAAACACAAAACAGGGAAACAAGCTGCACCCACATTATGTAATTTTGTAAAGGTACATTATGTAATTAGTTGTCTAGTATTTGCACAATAATCTTCTATTTTGGTTGAATAAATGCTACTCCGTTAAAAAATATGTGATGATCTTAGACAGTTTTTACTTAATAGGGAATTTCTAGTTTATAATACATGGGTTAAGTTGATTTTGCCACTACTAAATTGATTTCACTAAACATTTTATATTTAAATAATGCTCTGGAGTTGTGAATGCGAATGAAAAATTAGAAGTCTGTATTAACTTTCATTTAGTACTGAAACAGCTACTGAGGAACTCTTACTGATTACAGAAGAAGTATTAATTGAATTGAATTATTTTTGGGTGAAAGTTTACACTGTTCCCATCAGTTGGGGAAGGCAATGCTCAAACTGGTTTTACTCTCACAGATCTTACTCAGGGCAGAACAACCCTCCGTACTCCCCTGCCAAGACGTGAACGTGAAACAGGGTTTTCAAATCTGTTCCTTCAAGTGTCAGTAAATGCTCCTCAGTAGACTTGGAGGATTGCACTTGCAGTTTTGACTGTCCACAAACATGTGACAAATGGAAGCTCCAGCAGGAACTTCTAAATATAGTTTTCTAAAAAAATGACGGAATGCCAGGGTAATGTTGTTTGCAGGGAACTTTGTTTTCAAGGTGTTTCCAGAAAACCAGTGTGGGGGGGAGGGGGTATTGTGGTTTTGTTTGGGTTTTTTTCTACAATGTTTATTGCGAAATGGTTTGGTAGGGTGTGTCTCTTAGGAACTGCTGGTTATAAACAAACATATGTGTGGCGTGTGTACAGCCAAACAAAGCATGCACGTGTCTTCAAATCCATGCGTGGGAATGGAGCATTCACAGGCTTTTTTCTCGTATGTAATGTAGAGATGGATTTTAATGGGAGAGAAAACCAGGATCAGAATCTCTGCTCGGGTAGATCAACACAGTTTATTGACTTCCACTAAAGATGTTATCCTTGGCTTTGCTGTAAAATTAATGCATTGTACAGTTCATGTGCATTTTTTCCTGTCATATTCTTGTATATTTTGCTTGAGAATAGTTTTAAGTGCTTATTTGCACTAAAATTAAACAGCTGACGTGCCCACTTCCAGCAGAAAATGAACTTTGAAACTGCTTTATGGAAACTCAAAGGGAAGGTTATTTTCACAGATTTATGAAGGAAGCTGAGTTACAGCAGGCGGTGTCTGATCTGTGATAGCAGCGGACACTGGTTATTTGCATAGCTTCATGAGGAATTAGGGCTGTGGAGCACAAAACCGTTCAATGTTTTGTTTGTGTCATCTTAAAGAGCTAATCAGGGCTGAACAGTAAGGAGACAATAACTCAGGAAATTTAGCTCTTTTACTAGTACCAGAAATGGCCAAATAGATCAGTAGACAACAAAAAGGTTGTTAACTTCCATTGCTTATGCAGTAGTACTAGATTACACAAGCATCTAAGGAAGCAGGCCGTGAAGGAGACCTATAATTAAGAAAAAAATTGAGGGAATTATAAAAACCTTTGAAAATAATTTCTGTAAGAATTCACTAGTCCCAGATGACTCATTAATTACCCTGAAATCTAACAGTGCTGTAGAAGCAGCTATGTAGCACTTTTCTGTCATTGCAATACCAGAGAGATGTTCCAATAATAGCATTTATAATCCAGATGTGCAAAAGTTATGTCTGTGGGAACAAGAGGATAGGAACTTTCAGTGTAGTTCATGTTTGTTGAGCAACACAAGTCAAAACCTGTAGAGGACTATCATACTTATTTTCACTTGTTCCTGGTGTTCAGTAACAGGCATTTTGGTGTTTTGCTTTTTTACTAGATAGTATCATGGGTTGCATTTCTTCTAGCTAGGGACAGATCGCTATTGAAAAATCTTGGGAAAAGGTAAGATGCCCTCTGTCAAAGAGTTTGGGTTAAATTTTTGGTGTCTGATTCTCCTATGTTGCACTGCAGGAGAATTGGGCACACCTTGCATTTTAGGAGGAGCCTACTAACTCTGTCTTCTTTCTTGCAGCAATAAAATCTTACTTGTATCCAAGTAATAACCCTAATATCAGCTAAAGTCAGCTAAAATACTGATATCAATAAAACCAGAAATAATCTTCTGTTGTCATCCTCCTCTGCACAAATTTATGCCAGTCCTTTGCTGATGGGATTGACAAAGGTTGATTAAAACCTAAATGAAGGTGAGATTAAAAAGGCCATCCTTTCTGTATTCCTTTCTAATATCAAATTGAATTAACCAAAAGTAAAAAAGTTTATAAGAGGATGACAGGAAGGGCTCTTACCATCTGGCATTGATACAGCAGTGTTAGGGTTTTCTGTTCATCGGTGCTTATTCTGTCCTCTTCTGTTATTCTGATCAGTAGCATGATCCCCATAGGTTTACCTTGTCCTGAGGAAGCTGTTGGGAGAGGGAACGTCAGAAATCAAGTACTCACATGAATTCAGTATCCACTGTGGTTGCTGAAGAAAATCACCTGTTTGGTAGAATAGTTATTTAGGACTGGAATGTATAATGACAGTAGATTATTGTCTAAGAGGTCTTGCGGAAGGGGAGGAAAGAAAACATATGATGTGATTCTTTAAGGTGAGATATATTTGCTGTATTACCAGGAAGTTTTGTTGAAACTTAATCCAGAGAATTTTATTCTTTCAAAGTAGTTTTCCTATGTACTAGCTGCTTACTTGAAGGTGCCTGCAGAGTACCGGAACAATTCCACCCACACTGGTCTGGCCCCAGTCACAGACCCTCAGACTATGGGCAGAAGAGATCTGAGCCATCTCAGGAAAAGGCAGGTACCCCCGTGCTGTGTAATCTGTTGCCTGGATAGGCTGTGCACAGCAGCAACCTGTAAAACATCAGACTGAGTTTAGGAGTGGTGGCTGGATTGCTGAACATGGGATTAAGTGTGTATCCGAACAGTTGTGTTAGGAGATGCCTATGAAACTGAATTGACTTAAGACATAAAGTAGCAATAAAGTTGGAAAAGCTTTCTTAACTTTGCGGTATTCAGATTTGGCGGCAAACTTCATATCAACTGTGCCTTCTACTGCTTTCAGCCAAATCCTGCCTGCCTCAGATGCTCCTAGCTTGTAGTTCTTGGCTAAACTTCCGTACTTAAACTATTGCCGATGTCTTGAATTGGGCTGAATTATAGCTTGCATTACATCTAATGCCTTCAAGTCTTGATATTTTATCTCTGGAGAATATGAAACTTGTCAGTTCTGAACAGAAATTCCCTCTGATCCCTTTAAAAACCTGTAGGGTCTTTATTATTTTGGGGTTTGAATAGGTTATTTCTCCAAGGCACCCTGCTCACATAGGATATCTACCCTATGCTGGTTTCTGCAATCAAACCATTGCACTTGGCATAGTAGGGTGCTTGAATGATGTATTTATACAGGCAGGAGGCATGACTTAATACCATCTCATGATTCACTATGCAGTCCTATTAATATGAACTTTACTCAGGGGAATAAGTAGCTGTTACTTGTCAGCAAATCCAGTGTGTATTAAGGAGGTGAAGTTGTATTGAAAGATCTTCACAGTGATACTCTGCTGTTCCCAAGGGAAGCAAATGAAAACTGTACTTTGATGAATAATGAATGTGCTAATTGGGGTCAAGAAGAAGTCATAGCTCCCTGTGATACAGTAGTCAGAGTAGCCTGACTACAGCAATAAAGAGAAGTCCGTTTGACCAGATTTGGCAATAAAAACGTATGGCTGTCTATAATCCCCACACAACCACAGTCTCATAGATGACAGTGACAGGCAGGTGGCTTGTCTGTTCTAGAACACACTGTTATATTCCCAAGATCCTCTTTCATGCATGTTAGCGTCAACAAGACGGCCATGGACTGATACTGAGTGAGACTGGTTGTGTGCTCAAGTATTGGCAAAAATCCTGTGTGGAATGGGTGATCATCTATCATGGCATTGCTTGAGTATATCAATAGGATTCATTAAGACTGGATATTGACTAGAAGTTACTCTGTTCCTGATTTGCAAGGAAAAATATATTTTGTTGCTGCTGGTCTGTAGTTGCAAATGAATGTACCCCAAGGGAAAGATTACAGCCTGCTCCTACCTGTTGGGAAGATAAATGCAAAAAATACATATTTCTTGGGCATCTTGGATCCAGCACATGAAAGAGAAGAATAAATGAATGAGGTTAAGGAAGATATGTGAAAGTATGATAGTAATACATATTTTGTGAAATACATATATATAGCTTGACATTTTTAAAAACAGATATAGGTAATGCTGCTTATCATTTATGCCACTGGAAGATGTATGCCATTTTCAGTAGTTTGGCTGTAACTGCATGATGTCAAACAAGCATAAGATCTTGAAAGTCTCTGTTCTACATTTCATACAAAATTTTCAAAATTGCTTAACCACATAGATTGGAGGTTTATTTCAACTTTTTAAGAAATGGTAGATAAACTCAAGAGCAGAGTAGTGGAAGATATCTGAAGTAGCCTGGAGATGGGAGTTTGTTCTCAAAGAAGTCAACATTGAAAATACAACTGATTTGGTATACTGTCTAGCTGGTAGGAATTATGTAATAAAAGCCAGTATGGAGCTCCATAAGTAAAGGAAAACAAGGTAGTGCTCATTAAGACATGAGAAACATAGCGAAGACCTTTGCAACACATCCTTGGTGTTGTGAATAAGTAGTAATTTATGCATGTCAAAATCGACTCTTGGTAGTTAAAGCAATAGTATTTTCTTCCAATTGTGCATCTAACTTTTCTGAGTGATCCAGTACAACAGGAGATAGAGAAACTCCCTTCACAAATAGAATTGTACAGGTCCATGGAGCTGTTCATTGAAGGAGCTGCCTTACAAACAACTCGCATCACCATGTGGGCTGCAACAATTTTTGTAGCTTTAGAAGATTATTTTCTATGTGACTTCTTGCATAGTCTAATGTTATCCTCCTTCTTAGTTCAGTGCCCAGCACATTAAATAACTGAAGTTCTCTGATTAATCCTGCAGTAAGGTCTCCCTGGAGCCTTCTCTTCTCCAGGCTGAACAACCCCAGCTCTCTCAGCCTGTCTTGATAGCAGAGGTGCTCCAGCCCTCCGATCAGCTTCGTGGCCTCCTCTGGACTTGCTCCAACAGCTCCATGTCTGTCTTGTACTGGGGACCCCAGAGCTGGACGCAGTACTCCAGGTGGGGTCTCACGAGAGCAGAGTAGAGGGAGAGAATCACCTCCCTTGACCTGCTGGTCATGCTAAAAACATAGTGAGTCTAAAGGCACCTATAGCTATTTGCTTGTGTTTTCAGGGAGTAGTGGTTCACAGATTGTTCTCCAGTTTTGTGCCATGATATGTGCAGATGATGACAGGTCCTTACATTTCTGTGGTAGCCAAAGGGAAGTCCAGCCACAGAGGCATCCATTAACTCCATTTCTTAACCTGCTTCCCCTCTCTAGCATACATTTGTCACCTATGTAGGTGAATGTGTTTTGAGACTCGCTGAAGGGTATCAGTCTACCTGCTATCAGGAGATGAATATGTATCTCTAGCAATCTAGCCTAAGCAGGAAGTGAAGGTTTTTAATGATGTAGACGAGGGCAAGCCAGTTATGTAAAAATCTCTGCCTTCACATGTTCCTGAAAACATGAAGCTAAGTAGATACCTTTTGAGTGTGTGTGTTCTTTCATATTACTGTCATAGGCGATGATCTCCTTGTATCAGACGCAGTTCTCTTCAGAAAGAATTTGCAGTCTAAGATGGATACAAACGTAGAGCTGACTTGCAGAGGAACAGATATTGGTCACCATGCTACTGAGCAGTCAGTTCATCCCCCAGTCAATGTTTTTGTGTGGCATTCTGGCAGGAGGAGGTTTTATGGGCTGAAAGAGAACATTCATGGATGTTTATAGGAAGCTCTTACCTGGTATGAGGAAATTATAGGAGAAAGTATCGATGCCATTTTAAGTGTGGTTAGGAGATGAAGGAGCATACTATTCAAGGCAATATGAAGAAGAAATTAATCTTTCAGTTGTTCACAGTAGTAGCTAGGGTAGGAATAGGCTGAAGTGAGCCCTTGAAAGCGATGACAAGTACCGTATAGTTGCTGAGGGAGTAAAAGGATGTGTTTTGGGGCAACGCAAGGAGGGAAAGGAGAAATGAGCTCTGTGGGAGCATCCCAAAAGAAATGCAAAATAAACAGGCCATTCTTTAGCCAGTGAGACACTAGAGCAGCAGGTGAATCAGTGTGCAGTACTGACAACAAAAAGGAAAGTTTGGAGTTAGTCAAGCCTAATAAAAAGGATTGGCCACGTACTCAGAGACCAACATTTGCTGAGATGGTGCACTTCGAATGCAAGACCAATTGGCCTATAATGTGAAAGCCTTGATTTTTCTAGGGCTACAAATTGTTTCCCACATATACTTCCTAGATTTTTGCATGCAGTGAGTCTGTCTGAAACTCTTATAGTCAGCAGCACTATAATTATCTTTATTCGTCTTTGAAATCTCTAAATTTGCCACCAATGTATATTTAAAAGAACAAGGCTAGAAAGTTGAACTTCAGTGGAACCGAAGCGTTGTTGGTTTCTGATGGAAAGATTCAGCTAGGTTCATCTTGAACTGCAGCTGGTTTTTAATTTGTTTCTAAGAGCTAATGTAATTTTCAAATAGAAACTTTAAGTATGGAAGAAAAATGTGTTAATATCAAATGTGCTGTACCTCACCAGTGTTCCGCATACTTGAAAAAGATGGGCTTTCCTAGCTGTAAACAGCTTCTATACCCTTGCCCTATACACTACTGTAAACAGAGATGCTTAATAAACTCTTCAAACTCTGACAGCATCTGCCATACTTGTATCAGTATGAGATCAGTAGGTATCTTTGATTTGTATATGTGATATTTTCCACTTTAAAAGTCACTAAAATATCCATGTTGTATTTTGTTTCTGCTGTTAAGTATAATAGGAATTGCCTGGGGAATTGATGCTTGGCATGAACAGCTCCTACATGTACTTCAAGCTTTGCTTAGAAGAGTGGAATAGAGTCAGCAGCTGTGGACAGGGGTCAAGTCTGAATAGTGCTTCTGGTGCCCTTGAAGACCCTTTGGTCCCAAATGGTTCTTGCAGAAGGTTGGAAATAGTCTAAATAGCAGTTCTAAAAGTGGTGGCAGTTGTGGTTGGGAAGGTGGGGGAAGACATGCAGAACAGCTTTTTCTATCTGCCAGTGTTTCATTTAATGCCTGGCTCTACTTAACTCAGGCAATGCTAATCAGTGGCTGCTTACCACCTCTTTCGGAGCGTACACGGTACTGATGTGGTAATGCTTTTTTAGGGACAGTGATGTAAAGTTGCTGTGGATGATGGAAACTACCAGGAGACTTGGAAACTACTTTTTCTTCTCAGTTTGGGATTTTCCTTTACCAGAAAACCACTGAGAAGTCTTAGAGAAAATGGAGAGCATTTGGAGAATAGGAAAGGTGGCCAGAAAACGTGAGGCTTGAAGAGCTTAAAGGAATCAAATATGATATAGCACAAGCTATAAAGAGGGTGCCAAAGTGGTACCTTAATTATTTATGATCTGTGAGATGGGAAAGTTAGGCCAATGTTGGAAGGAATTAGAAATTATTTGAAGCTCGTTGGTGTATAGCATTTGGAAGAACCATTGTTTGTGGTATTTTGAACTAGATATAGGTATTAAGAAGAATTAATTATTTGGCAGAAAGATGGTCTTAAATAGATGACTTCTGTCAGGATCTGATTAGAGCATACATCATTGATTGGCTGATGACTGCATTGCAGGGATCTGCCTTTTCCAGGCAACGTGGCTCCAGGGAAATTGCTGAAGTCTTTTTTTTTTTTTTTTTTTTTTTAACCTCGAACCTTAGCAAAACTAGGCATCTGCTTTGGCTGGGGGAATATTTTGGTCATTTTCTAATGCACCATTTAGGTATTATATACAGGTGGGATCAAAACCTTGACCCTTCTTGTATCATTTTCATCTTGTTCTGCCTGAATGTGTAGCCCAGTTTTCAGGCATACTTCTGGCTCTGTTTTTTTCTGTGTGCATCTATACTGTACAGTGGCCTCCCATCTCCTTGCTGTTTCAAATGACTTTTGGGCAAGTCCACAGTGAAATCACTGTTAGAGCACTCCTGTCAGTAGCTTCAGTTCTATGCTAAAACATAACATTATGGCATTAGACTGCTGGGCCTGAAATACTTATGTATTTTGTGACCTTCTACTGCCACCTTAGCTTGCCGTTCACCTTTAAAACCAGCTGCTTCTTTCTAGGAGGCAAGTTCAGGGCTACTCTGTCAGATTTTGGAAGTTTGATTGTTCAGCCAATTTCTATGTAGAATAATTATAGTCTCTTACATTAATTAATTCAAATAATGCATTGTATTATTGGTGCAAAAATAGTCTTTAACAAGTTTCGAAAAGGTGTGTATTGTATGAGCTTTTTAACTATGACTCAGGTAGTATCACCTGGGAGTTTTCAGTCCAATGTGACTAAATTCTTATATTGCTGCTAATTTTTAAAACTGCAGATTCATTTTCATAAAAAATACCTGCCTATTAGCAAAATTCTGCAGAAGTGAAACAAATAAGATTGTATGTTTTGTGTATGTGTATTTTATATATAAAGACTAGTGTTCATCTATTTTTCTTATTCTTTTCTCCTGTCTTTCATTTTTAAAATCAATTTTCAGAAAATCCTTGAAAAATTTTAACAAAAAAAAAGGGTTTGGAAACAGCTGAAAGAAACATGCCCTCCATTAGCATACTGAAGATGGCTTAGCATGTCATTTTTTTCTAACAGTGTTATAATTTTCTAGAATGTAATGGAAGTGAAAGCTGTATAGTTGTTTAAAAGCGATGATCTCTCCTTTTCCACCCACACACATAGTTAATTTTTTGCAGGGAGTAAGAATCCTGGAGTAGGCAGGAAACAAGTACTGTCACCATCAGTGGCTTCAAACAGGTGATTGATGTGTATAGTACTGACCATTCTGGCTTTGTCCTAGCAAAAACATTTAGGCCCATGCTTAACCTTAATCATGCTAGAGGTCCTGCTAAAGTGAAACAGAATTATCAACGTATTTAATACTCTTCTGGCTCATTTTCTGAGTCCTCAGTACTCTTTATGATCAAATTTCATGTATCCAATATATTCTTGCAGAACAGGAGTGACCATTAATGCTAACTAATGGTGAACTGTAAAACTTAAGACAAATTTCCTTTTTGCATGGCTGGGAGGGGAGAACAAATGCCTTGGTATAAACTGGTGAAGCTGATGTAGTTGTATTGGCGTAAGTTCAGAATTGGGCACGGGGCGGAGATGCGAGTAAAGCTGTATTGTACTTCTGTGGTTTTGATTCACAGAGGTTTGTGCGAACTTAGGTAGCTGGTGCACACATGGGACATCATCAAAGAGCCCAACCAGAAAGTCAGAGCTTGGATTTGGAGTGCCATACGGCTATACATTTAGAAGCATGTTGTTATAGTGAGGCAAGCAAAGCATCCTTTCATTAAAACAGGTAACTACAGTTTATTTTCAAAGTTTATTTTTATATATGAAAATTTGCAATGTAGTAAATATAAATGCTTTATAAACATTTGATATTTTCATTATTCTTGAATGTTTAAACTGCTTGCAAAGGACTGAAAGGGTCCTTCTGTAAGTTGCTGTGTTCTGACTACTGCACTACTTCTTTTATAAGCTATTCTGTTTTGTTACTGTGGATTTGCAAGGCTATTCTAGAAACTTACTTAACCAACACCAAAATACTTTTTAAAAAATAACTTGAAAAAGTATTTTCAGCCTAAATTTATTCATAACTATTTTTTCCTTGATTTTTTTAGTGTGTCAGGATTGTCCTTAGCTTAAACAGTCTCTTCCTCCTACTGTTTTCTTCCCTGTTCACAGACTGTTTTACTAGGATAAACAAATTAAACTTTCTTAGGTTCCTGTTACAACTGCATTCTCCTGAACAACACAAAAAGGACTTTCTCTACAGCTGTTGTAGTTCACCTTTTTTTTTTTTTTTAACGTGGATGAAGAGAACTGTATGCTGTTGGAAGTACCTCAAAGAAATTAATTGAGAAATAAAATTAATTAAGAAATACTGATAATTTGCCATTTTATATTTGCATCACACTATCGGCTCAAATTCCTTAAACAGATGCAGTGAGGTCCTGCTTTTTTGCTTCCTGAGTTTAGAACTGAAGTTTCTGTTATTAGCAGAAGGATGACCTTACGTTTTGTATTATTGAATTTCATCCTGTTTCTGTTAATGCAGTCCATAAGGTTGAGCGATTCTTTCTATATAATAGTCTTATCCTTCTCAAGTCTTGACAGTACCTTCCAGCTTTGTCATCAGGAAGTTTCATCAGCATGTTGCCTTGTGCCAAAATAATTAATGAAAATGCTAAGCAAAACCTGTCCCAAACCAGATCACAGAAGACCTTCCCTTGAGCCTCTCCTTCCCTGTACAAATCATCTTGCTCTTTAGGTTTTCTAACATCTTATCAAATACATACATGCTGAAACAAAAAAATGACTAGGTATTTTACAGAGCAATTTAACAATCCTTATTTATGTCAGTTGTCCCACTGGAGTCATTTGAGCAAAGCTCGAAGAATCCATTTTATAATCTTTGTTCCTAGGTGAAAGAAATCTTCTCTCTCTTGAAATGCAGCTCACTGTGTTAGACCAAACAAATAGGTAATAGTTAAAATGAACATTTTTTTAGAAATTAAATACTTTTAAATGAGTTTTAATGGCAACTCGCTTTCTCATATATACCTTTTGTTTATATTTTTGTGTATGAAAGTTAATCACTGGCTTTGTATTGGAATTTAGGAAAATCTTTTGGCAAAACCCACAATGTGTTAGCCTTCTGTGTGCTTAATAATGAAACTGCAGAGTTCTGTTCCTTAACAAGAAAAGAGCAAGAAATATGATTTATAGCTAAGCATAGTCAGATAACCAATGTGAACAGTATTATCCCCAACAGAAAAGTGAAGCGATTCTATAACAGGAGATGGAACTAGGTAAACATCACTTCATCATGTGATGATTGCTGTCCTCATTGGCAGCCTCTCAGAAGAGCATCATAGAGGGTCACAATTCAACGTCTAAAGTTAGAAATGGTATAAGGCTGATAGTAACGAGGGCCAACATGCAGCTGCTAAGGTAGATTTCTAACCATGCAACACGGGTGCTGTGATACATGAGGTTCAATTACTGAAAACCTTTCACAATGGTCAAAATGTGACATTAAATAATTATCACATCAAATCTTGTCTGCAATTAGTTATCTGGAAAAGTAATTATGCAACAAAATCAAGTAGCTGAAATTAGCGTTGTGAAGCACCCCAGTTATTTGAAGACTGTAGGAGAGGATTTTTTTTTTGACTTGTGACATGAAGTTTTAAGCACCTAACTAATTCTTTATTGAATTAAAAAAATTTTGCTCCATTGTAATTCTTGTCATTAGTCAGATCTGCAACAGAAGATACATTGCACATGAAACAGTTGTTAATGACTAAGTTTGTTTTGTCTAAAGTAGAAATGATCAGCTGTGGAAGAGAATGTCTGGCAAGTAGTACATTAAAAAGCAAATCTGTTTTCTTTAGGGGGGGAACAGCCTAAAGTTCGCTCTTTTGTCTCTTACGCTAAGAGTGTAAATTTAATTGGAGAACAGATATGAAATACTTTAAAGGTCAGATTTTTTCTTAAAAAACAGCTGTGATAAATGTAACAACTTAGATGTTGTGAAAGGTTAGAAAAGCTATTAAAATATCTTTTACACTAATAAAACTAGTTAGCTCAAATATTCAAAATAAGCAAGAAAAATAAAATGAATCAAAACAGAATATGTATCCATTGTAAGGTTAAACACCTAAGGTTAAACTCTCACATGAATATTGTTTAACAGCTTATAAGTACAGGGAAACATTTATTTGTGCAATCATAATAAACCTGATTATTTTTGAAATGACTTCTAGTAGTAACTGTTTTCATGTATGTATGCCAGAAATGATCGGAAAATTAATTCTAATCAGTAGATCTGTGCAGAATTGGATCTGTATGTGTATAGTACTGAAAAATCTGAACTGATAAAGACTAGTTGGTTAGTCATGTTACTTAAGCTGGTCCCAAAATAGCACCTTCCTTTTTTGGTAGAGTTAGGTTTGCAGCTGTTGTCTCTATCTGTTGTCTCTGAAGAAAATTTTAACATTAAGAGTTGCTGACGTCAATTTTTTTCTTTTTTTTACAGCTGATGTGGGCTTTGCCCCTGACAGAAGTTATTTGGTTCTAGCTCTGAGTTTGGAAGAAGTTGGTATATAGATTTTCCCCTAACTTTCAATTGATGTGTTTAGCTTTAGTGGGAGTAATACTATCACTTAAACCATGTTGTCGTCTCAAGGAGTTTTGCTACATCCATATGGAGTGCCAATGATTCTGCCGGCAGCACCATACTTCGCTGGACTTGTTCAGGTAATGCAAGGCCGCTTCCAACAAGCAACTTAACTCTAGTGCACTTAGAGTAATAATTGGAATTTTTATGGTTGAGAAAGCAAACACTTTTAATACAGGCAAAAGCTCTCATGTAGTCAGCGAGAAGACAGTAGGAAATCAAAAAGATGGATCACCCTAATCTGTGTATTGACATCTCTCATGGCTGAATAAATGGTGTAGTTGAGCTATATTTGCTTGTATTGATTTGTCTGCTGTTTAACATTCATGCCTTTGCTTCACGAGGTTGACCACAGGGCAGAGGATTTGCTATCCATTCTAGGTTTCTGAGGGAGTCAGCATTCCCACGGCAGGTCATAAGACAAAGTAACTTACCATGATGTGTTTAGGTTAAGTGTTTTAGCACAGCAAATATGAATAGTGTTAAATATGCATTAATTCTTATGTTATGCGTCACACTGAATGAAAAAGAGTTTGTGTTTTTGTGTGTATAGAAATATATATCACCTTCACAGAATATTTATGCACATTATATTAATTCTTTTGAGCCCTGAAAGTGTAAGATCTTGCCGCGGGGCAAGAGTTCTGTATTTTAGAATTTGACTGGCAGTTACTAGATTTAGTTGTTGGTGTTGTGTTGTCTGGTTTTTATTTTTATCAAAAAGTGGTACTACTGAATTTTCTTTTGTTAGACTTAGACTTTCAAATAGATCATGTAGGTACGAATTAAGCAAAAAGTATTCTGTTGTTTACAGTATTAGAAGACATTAAGAATGAATTCCAGTAACATTTCCAAGCATTGACAAAATGTAAAAAAAAAAAAAAAAAAATAGTGTACCCTATAACTGGCAGTATTTAGATATTAAGCATTAAGAGGGTGGAGAGAGACACACATGTATTACAGCACTTCTGTGTCATGCTAGTGATCAGTCAAATTAACTGTGGAGGAGAGACAAATTTTAATTATACTCCTTTACTACAACAGTTAGCTGACGTAGAGGGGCAAACACAGTATGAAATGGGTTTTTCCATGTAGGTCCATTCAGTAATGGAAGACTGTGAGTTGTTCTTCTCTTCAGGTGTAGTATCAGACACATATGTCTAAAACAGAAATATAGCATTGCACAGTGGCCATTATCAGGTATTGAAAAACTGTGTCTTCTGGGACGTGCAAGCCGATGCTATTTTTTTATGCAATGAGACACAGTAGAACACTTGAGCACATCAAGTAGGCCTTCATATCCATTAGAATTTGGGGGTGAAGGTCGGACGCTAGAGCTCAGTCAGACCCTGTGCCATCCTGTCCAATAAATAATTACAAGCAAATCGTGCCTTTCACTCTATGCTGATTGATGTTGAAATTGCTTTTGAAAGTTCTCATAAGTTCCTGTTATAGATTAAGTGCCGGTGTAGGAAAAATAACTGCACCCAACTGAAATGGGTGAATGTAATCAGGTTTAATGGACTCGAGAGCTTGTTGGGAATTAAATAACTATTGATTTGTTGGAAAGTTGCTGTCATTACAAAATGCCACTCTAGACGCATTATCCAAGCAGATAGATTAGAAGAAAGGGCCCTTTGAAAATTCGGGATGCCTTATTTCAATCTTTTTTTTCTTTTCTTTCTTTTCTTAGAAAGATATATCCAGGCCTATGCTACTCCATTAGCATAGGTCTAAAATAGTCAAGCAATAAGAATTGTTCTACGAAAAAATAGGTATGTTTACAGGTACACTTGAAAAATGTTCTTCACGTGGATACTCCTCTAGTCTCTCCTCTTCCCTCCCTCTCCCTAACGTCGATACCTGAAAATTGCATTTTGGAATCAAAACAGATGTTTGAGTTACTGTCTTAGTGGGTAAACTAGAACATCACATGATTTAAACACTTTTTCACCCCAAGTTTTCATCTGCATTTGCAGTATCTACAGTCAGCTTATGATACCAGAATGCTTATTGTTTGTCTCTTAGAGTAAACCAAAGTATCCAAAATAAATAATGCAAAGGATGCCTGATAGGCATATTTATATCGTCCTCTTCTAAGCAGTAATTATGTACTGTTCAGAATTTCAAAGGAAATTTTCTTCAAAAACATGCCTTGATAAACTGATTTTGTAAATATTTCTACTGGGTTGCAGGTTGAGAGCCACAACCCTGAAGTATTTTCGAATACAAGGCTGTTTTAACATTTTTAGAGGCTTATAAGATTGCAAATTATTATTTGCATGGATTTCTACAGAAAGTAGATGTCTTTCTGATTAGGGATTCCCCATGATTTCCAGTGGGATTTACACCAAGATCGCATGTGAAAACAGTGTAGAGTATTACATAGAGATTTGGGGGACTATTTTGGTTTTTTTTCAGGTTTTGCGTTGCATGGTTGAGCAAGAGAGAGCTCAGATCTCTGCGGAGGACTGTTATTCTTCAGGGGTTTTGCACCTTCAAGCGCTGCATATTATTTACCTTATGCTGTGTTGGTGCAGCCTTTTCCAGCCTCTCCTCCTAAATTCATCAGTGAACTCTGTCCTACATCCTTTGCTCGCTTTTGTCGTACCTTCTTGTTACAGAGTACTGGGATGTGTAAAACCTAGGGCAAGCAAAAAAGGGCAGATACATCTCTGGAAACAGTTTATGTAAACAGGCATGTGTATTTTCCCCATTGCATGTGTTGTTATATGAAAAAGATTTGTATTCCTCTTACTGAGATCATATGTTTGAGTGACATGATGAAAAATGGAATGCATTTGTTCTTGGAGAGAGAGGAGGTAGTTATTCAGAGTTACAGATATGTCAAAATGTATCAAATGATTTTAAATTTACTTGCAAACTTAGTTTAATTTTCCAATAAATAAATATACATTAAAAACCCCCTTATTAGAATGATGATAGTATTATTACCTATGATTTCTTAACACATTTTTTGATGAGAAAAATAAAATCTCTTTTCCTCTCCCTTCTTCCTCCTGTGTGAAACTGTAGGAGGAAAAAAATCACATGAAAGTACAAATGATGCATAAATAGCATTATGCCTCCTGTGGGTGGAGAGATGTTTTTTGACTTGGCACAAAAGAGCTACTGGTGGCTTCACAGGTTGTCACAACTACGCTGCCATGAGGACCAAAGGAGGTACTGCAGTGCAGCGACTGCGTATGCTGTGGACAGCAAGGCCTACTTTGTGTCAAAACTATCATGCTCTTTCTCCTGGCAGGTGAGATAAAAAGAATGCCACAGAGGATTAAGCGGCAATCCAGTAAAAGATGACTTATCCTGCGCTTGGTTCATACCCCGGTTTTGTCATTTGATTCCCGTGGGGGTGCTCTTATGTCCAGATAAGCAGTGAAGTCAGTAGGGTGTCACGAGAAAAAGGTCCCTCTGCGTTGGCCGGGGTGGGACCATTCGTTGCCTACTGCCGGGAAGTGTGGCTGTGTGCTGCTGTACTTACTGTCTTCCCAGAATCAACATGTGACACGAAGTTCTGTTTATCATTAAAATTACAAAGTGCAGCATCAAAAAACCCTGTTTTGCAGTTCATAGAAGAGTAGTATGTTTTGTAGAGTAAGAAGTTAACTGTCTCCGTATTAGCTTCATCTTTTATGGGTTTGAGTGTTTTAGGTATATAAAATCTTTGCAATTGCTCTGGATATGTGGAATGATAGGATTATGATAAAATATTTTAAAAACACAAGTGCAATATACGACATTTTAATGATGGATGCTGAATTATTTATTACATGGCTGGTTTAGGTGTCTCAGTTTCCATTTAGCAGAGAAAGGAGTTCATACGCATTATTATAAATATAATTAAAGTTAAAATTACTTAGACTTTTCAGTAAACTACTGGAAAATTCTAAATGGAGAGACAGTTCTATTTAATACAAAATGAACTTCTTAAAGATTAAAAAGGTGATGGATTTTTTTTCTGAATATAGTTGTTATTTTTTAAAGTATGCTTTTATTTTAGCATAGTCACTAGAAAAGCTCTAAGACCTCTGAGGCTTTAAGCTCATGTTCATTGTTGAAGACTTCAGCCAGCTGAGCTAAAACCTTTTCTTCGGCTTTTATTTGCTTATTTACATGTGTGGTGGTAAAGGGGGGTAGAAGAAAAGTAGGAAATAGATGGCTGTTGGTTAACTATTTTAATAAACTGGGAATTACCGTACTTTTAAGTACATCATTCTTAAGCTTAAATTATTCGTAAGATATTTTGATGATATCTGTGCATCTGATTTTCCATAACTAGTTAACTAGTGTGTTTGACTGACAACTGGAAAAGTGGTAATCTGGAGACAGTTCCATTTTATTTTAGGACTAAGTGAGAGAATTGCCTAGAATATGCTGTGAAAAGTAGTGGTGCAGACTTCTTCACAGTTCTATCGTTACCCGTCTGTAAAATCCTTGTTTTAGTGCTGTTTTGGGAAGTGCTAGCAGGGAATACATTCAGAGTACTTGTAGATGCCAGTGTGTTGGGCTACCAGCGAAAGCACCCTTACTTTCTGGCAATTGAGTTTTGGAAAATGTTGTGGATGTATTGTGTTAGCTTACATTAAAAAGGCTTTTGTAATTTAGTAGTTTTTATTTGAATAATGCATTTGAAACAGAAATGATGAGACATTACAGTTCTTCCCATATTGCCTGAAGCGGTGTATAGTTGTTTGGGTTGTTTTGCGATTACAATCTAGTGGAACGCAGTGCATAATTTCTGTTTACATTGGCTGAATTGCCTGTTTGAAATGCAGTAAGTAGATGATTTACCTTGGATGCAGATTTATTCTGGCTTGATTGTGTTGTTCTGCCTTTGCAGGTGATAAGGGTCTCCTATTACTAGTACTGTACTCCCAGCGCTTTGTGAGTGGAAGGCTAACATGTTTTACTACTGCAATCACTTTTCATCTGAGTGTGTATTTTGTTGTGGTTTTGAGAGAGTATATCTAAAATTTCTTCAAATCTGAGTTGCAAAGTTTTTCTCCCTTCTGTATCTAAAAGTGCTTTTAATAGGAGATGTAAGGTGGTGGCGATAGTGATGGATGGTGGTCTGTATTACTTGGTTTACAAAACTTTTCAGTTATCAATGTTTAAACCTGTTGAAATACAACTTCAGATTTTTTTTTTTTCCTTTTGATACATGGATCAAGCAATGTAGCCAACATGAATTCTCTGTGAAACCTGTCATTTGCTCAAGAGGCTACAGGCAGCTTGAAAGTCTTTTGTTATTGCTATTGCAAGAGTTATTTTCTTTTAACCTGTCTTTGTTTCTTGCTAATAAGTGCAGATATCATATAATACCTGGTGAGTGAACCTGTAGGGGGGAGAAGGAGGAGGAGCAGCAGCAATGACACAGAATGTCTTTCCCATTGACCCAAAAGACTGTTTAGTGAGAAGGATAGCCTCTCTAAATAGTTTTAGTTCAACTAAGAAACAAGTGGTTATTCTCTCCTCCCATCTGCATAATTTTGTCTTACTAGCCTTTATTTCAGAAATCAATGGGTAACATAATTTGAATGAGTCAGGCGATAGTACATCACCTCTTATTCTGTCAGATCAGTCAGTGTTGTGTTATAGTCAGGGCTTCTTTCTGAGCTTGGCAAAAAACCGAACCATTTCATCTGACTCCCAAAGACAGAATTTTTTCCTGTCCCACTTGTGCATGCAATATCAGTGTTAGTGAATTTTAGACATGATACATTATTATGGTCACTTGCTTGTGTGTTGGATAACACACTTCAATGGAGTGTGTTAGTATGGCAAGAAACTGGGTAAATCTGGGCCTTCGTGGCTGCAGCATCTGCAGTGCTTTTGAAGTGGAATAAATAAAAGGATATTTGAGTTTATACAAACAGAATAGTTTCTGTAGATGGAATAACTTTCATTAGGACAGGTTCTCTTTATTTGTTCATCCCCTAAATAAGACAAAACTTTTAAGATTTGGATTCTTTGCAAAGGCAGATTATTTAATTTGGCTTCCCTAACTAGAAGCCAGCAAGCTGATACGGCTATTTCCAAGAATCTGGAATTTCAGCTGATTCCCCCCCCCCCCCCCCCCCCCCCCCCGGCTCATGAATAATCATTAGTAATAAAAATTCTGATGGCCAGATTATGCCAGGAGCTGCAACTGTGAAGTTCTGTTGCTTTCAGTAGAATGATACACAACTGATATGACAATATGCTTGTATATCTAAATATAGAACAATTATTTATTTGGAGTTGGCTTGAATATTTTACCTATTCATTCTCTGATAAGTTATCTTGTGTTACATGGGCTAAAGTTGGAAACCCAGTTAAAATACATCATTTGTTTTATTTGGTCTGTTTGCTTGTTTGTTTCTTTTTTAACTGAGCTGTGCATGAAACTTTTCTCAGACCTGGTTTCAAAGAGGGTGTTGTAAAAACATATGTCTTTTTCAATAGACCAGGTTGTGGAAAAAATATAGTAAGGACCTCATAATTTAAACTATAAATACTTTCAGCTGAAGTAATTGGGGACTGCATTTGAACTGATCTATTACTAGGTGAGAGTGATGCAATCACACCTGGCTCAGTATTTGCCAGCTAGATACCACAGCTGTCTTAAGTTTAAGAGCATGAGAAGTTTCACAGATAATTTGAAAAAAAAAAAAGGGGGGGGGATTAGTGTAGTGACAGGTTGTGAACACTGTAAATAGATAACAGGAATTTGATCTAGGTAAATTTTCTGTGTTAGAGTTTCCACTTGTGTTTCATGAGATTGAGATTATTGTGGATCATGGTAAATTCAGATACCCTGGTTCCTTCTCTTCCTCTAGCGGCCAGAGATACATGAGCTGGATAGCTTGGAGGATGACTTAATCCTCTTAAATTCTGATGGTTTTATTAAATCAGTAAAGAATGTCTTTATTTTTTTATCTATGTATTGTTTTATTGCTGATCAAACTGAGGAGAAAGTAAAAGTCTCTTGCCTACATATTCACGAGTCAGAATGGTTCATATTCTGCCTTTTAAGATTTTGTTTGAAGCCTTTGAATTAAATGAAACAAATGGTGCATTTCAAGGAATTGTTATTCAGACTTTATTGGAAAGTATCCTTAAGTGAAAGCAACTTATTTCTTATTAGGATAAAGTGAAAAATACTCATAAAGCAGTGAACTGATCTGAACTATGCCAATTTATTTTTTTATTTTTAAATTGAGAAATTAAAAATCTTGTGAAATGATCATTACCCCAGTGCTTTTCATCTTACAGAGCTAGAAGTGCACTTTCATTATGTCTCTGTCCTTACTTTGCCATACTATTTCAAAGACATGTAATACCCTCCTGTATAATAATTAGTAAAATTTAAAAGTCATGGAGGAGAAAATAGTAGGTTGTTTATGTATTGTTTTACTATGATAAATGTCTATGACACCTTACATTCTATGTAACGTGAATATTTAGCAAATACAGTAAAATGCATCTCCAGCCGTGTTAGGCTTGTAAACTGTAAAACATCTAACCCAGGTAGGAGAGTAGCTGCCAAAATGCAAATACATAGATTTCTCTGAAAGTTACCAGCAACTATGTGGGTATGCATCAGCTGTCTTCATTTTTACTGACAGTGCTACTATATACAAGCATGTTTCAAACACTTTGAGAACAAATCATGTTGACACTTGAAAGTAAGAAAGAGAAAGAAGGGAATTTCCAAACATTTTACTTGTCTTCCATCCTAGAGAAAAATCTTAGAATTATATTAAATCAGAACCCGAACGTAGGAGAGAATTCCAGAGAGTGATAAGAACAGGTTAAAAAACCCCACAACACTGTCAAGCTTTTTAAAAGATGTAACCATGTGGTTGGTCAAAAGCAGGAAAGATGACATTTAGTTGAGAAATAAAAGGTGACTAGAGGTGAGGGAAAGCAGGTCTTCCTGCATCTGTGAATGATCTTGTAGCTAATAATACAAAATGAATCATTCTTTTCTTCCCTACTAGCCTCAGTGTGATGCTGACTTTTAGTGAATTAGTGAACCTGAGAAGTCCTTTCTTACTCCCTGGAGATAACTTTTCTCTGTCAGTGGGGCTCAGGTGATTAAGCTCGGTTGGATGCCGAGCTGAGTGCTTAAGGTGGGACCTGCTTCAGTTATCTGAAAGAAAGTTTGAAGGCTTGCACCCTCCTATGCAAAGTGGTTCCTTATTCTCCAAGTGTTAGATATGTATTTTATGTCTACAGGGGTTTGTTTTGTTTTATTTTTAGGAGAGTGAGTTTAGTGCTTGACCAGTTTTTAGTTTGTTTGTTTTTATTTCTCTGATGTATTAGATCTTGTCTGTGCAGAAAGAGATTATACGTATTTTTTTAATATTTTGAAAAATAATCTCACATTTGCTAGCTTATCTTTCTCTTTGACTTGGAATTGTTCTGAAAAACATTGAGTAACTTTTTTAAAAAAAGAAATCTGATCTTGCTAATGTTTGAGGTATAGAGAGAAAGTAAACCTCTACTACTGTATTTCAGTGCCCTGTTAGAATGAAAATATTTTGCCTTCAGTTATTAACAAACAAACAAAAAACCCAACAAAAAAATCCCAAAACATAAATACTATTTAGAGCCATCAAAGAACAGGATGGAGGAGGATGCTGATTGTTTGTATACAAAAGGGAAGATACAAATTCTTAAGCAAGCCATGAGGATAGTTTGAGAGTCTCAACAGTTTTATGCTACAGACCCTGAACCATACTTGAAAAGGTCTGCTCCTCAGTATCTTAAATAATTTCTATTTTGTTATGCATTTGTAATAACTAATTAGTACTAAGTGGTTCTTAAGTTTGTGATATTGGGGAAACTGTCCTATATTGCAAGTTGTTTATTCAGGAGCAAGCTGCAGAGCATGGTTTCACTATTTGATCTCCATTCCATTGAATGCTGCTTTCAGAAGTGCAGCAATCTTTCCTACCTCGTCCTGAGATAGAATGAGGAGAATCTAGCAATCTAGCGTGTTCTGTTCTGACAAGTCATGCAAGAGTCTGTTCTGAGATGAACATGGAAAAGACAGCACAAGCTTTCCTTTCACTAAGGGAAATTAAGTGTAACTGGAGCACCTTTTCTTCTGGAACACAGGAATAAATTACACTTTTGACTATTACTTTTTTAAAATCTTGTGTCTAGACACAAAGCTGTACCTTTTTTTTTTTTTTTTTTTTTATCTTTCTTTTTGGTCCTTTTGGCCTTATAATATCTAAAACCAGAATAAAGCAAACTTGAAATCTTGAAAATATCTTAACTGGTCTGTGACCAACTCATAAAATTAAAAATCTAGCTTCCATGTTCTCTTTGTCTTCTCTGCCCGTTTCAGACACAAGTATCCATCTCGCTTTTTGCTGCCTCGACACAATGAGTAGAATCTAGCAGTTATCACTAGTTGGATCCAGTAATGGAAGAAGATTTAAGGCTAACTGGAACACAGCAGCTAGGGTTAGGTCCAGTTTTCCTTAAAAGACCAGCCAGTCTTTGGCAAATTGTTCGTTGATACTCCCCTATCAAATCAGTTCTTATGTTTGCCCTTTTAAAAAGGGTCTGCATTTGCAGAAATGGCTCTGTGTAATTCCATGCTTGTTTATTCATTTGGAATCTTAAATATAAAATGAAGGAAAGTATTTAGAAGTAAATGCTTACACACGATACTTCTAAAGGTTACCTAAAGTTGGTGATGATTCAAAGAAATTTTTCAAAACTAATCATTCTGTAAGAAAAGAAATAGATGGATCGGTTTTGTTATAGCATTGGTCACTGTGTACTGGGAAACTGTCTTGGCTGGCTCCTGTGGTGACTTATTTTGTATAAGTTGTTAAAACACACTTGAGCCTTTTGAACTCTGCTGTTATAGGAAATGAAATAAATCCATTGCAGGATTCTCAGAGTACCATTTTTAACTGACATACTGTGCTGGATTGGCTGAAGTGAGTACATGGTCTTTTTACTGCAGAAATGAATGCTTTGATTTTTATGCCTTACTCCATGAAGGAACAGTTAAAATCCGGCATAGGGAAACCTAACAGATGTTCATACACATTTCCCATCTGAAAATGCCTTCCACTGGCCAAGACGATTGTTAGGCACAATTAAGCCCAGTGTATACATCCTGTGCTGTAAGCCAAGTCTGCTGAATATGTTCCCAACGGGGAAGCCCAGATTTGAAAAGAAGGCAGTTTATATGAACTTTCATCTGCAGTAGATTTTTGAGAGTCACTGTGTGAAAAACATAAGGAGACCTGACTGACAGCTCTGAGTCTGTGCCCCGATGCACTGCGCTGTAAACTATATCTTTAAGAGAACATTTCAATCCATGAGAAAATTTCATATGCGTTTCAGGGATGCTAACACTTGAAATCAGATTTCTGAGTGGCGTTTGGAATTAAGTTGCCAACTGACTTAAAAAGCTTGTGATATTATGCCTTGTAATGTTCCACATTCAGTCTAATTGTCACTGTAATCAGCTTTATGATGGCAACTCTTCGTGATGACTACAGGGATATATATTCCTCTTTTTTGCATATTATGACTGAAATGCGAGTTACTTTTTTGATTTCAGAGGCATATTGGTGGTGAAGGGAGGAAGGCACTGCAGACCTGCAGAGTTTTAAAATCATGTATGACATGTTTATGCAGAGAGTGGGTTTTGTCATTTCCAATGATGTGATAGCATCTACTGTTGAAAAAGACGCTGAGAACGAAATACTCTTACATTTTGTGATATGTATTGTAACTGAACACATTATAGTTGGCCATTTCAGAAAAGCATGCCTCCTTCCCAGTACCTCACAAAATTTGCAGTGATTGACTATTTTTGTTGTATCAGAATATCATACAGACACTCTGAAAGTATGCTGACCCAAAAATGTCAGTGAATATTTCATATCAGTTGTCTTTTGTATTTTTTGGGGGGGGGGGGAGACAACAATGCAAGACAGACATTGCTTTTCTGTTGTCTAATGCCTGTCT
The DNA here is from genome assembly GCF_028858705.1 of Grus americana. Classification (NCBI taxonomy): domain Eukaryota; kingdom Metazoa; phylum Chordata; class Aves; order Gruiformes; family Gruidae; genus Grus; species Grus americana. The sequence goes on from NC_072866.1 coordinate 4,497,789, forward strand.
TTTATTAATAAAAAAAAAAGCTCTGTGCCAGGTCTGTAAAAAGACTCTGAAGGTTCCTGTGCAGTCAGGAAGTTTTTCACTGAAATATGCAAGACAACTCTAAAACCTGTCTGGTTATTTTTCTGTAATAAGACACAAATCTACGAATACTGATTCCCCATTTTCTCTGGCCTTAGTTCTCCAATTTGTTAAATTCCTCTTCAAGTGGATAGAAATAGTATCTCATGTTATCTTCACTCATGGAAGAAATGGGGAGAAAGTAAGCCTGTAGTCTCACGTGTAGACGATGATACATGGTTACCTGTATTTCCTAAAGGCAAGAAAGTGAGACTCTTGTGGTTTTCTGAATAATATGCTTTATTCCTATGAGAGAGAATGTCTTAAGTATCTCTTTGTTAGTCCTCTGGAACTGGTGGGTGTCTGAGGAGTACCTAGAATGTTGCTCTGCAGCGTATCGCCTTTACGCGTGCCTAAAAATGATTCTGTGCATGTTAACTCGTGGTAGCTATGTGTTTATTTCTGGTACTTGTCCACAAGAAGCGTTGTCTTGTTTAAGTGTCTATGAACTGTACTTCTTACATGCTGTTCTGCGGTCATCTTGAGGTCAGTATATTCCTGGTGGACGGTTTCTGGCTGCAAATTTATCTTTTGTATTATTATTGGTTGATTCTTACAGAACTGCACAGTTTTTATTAATAAAAGCCTTCCTCTAGCAGAATAATAGCAAAATGCCAAAAAAGGTATTTTTATTCTTTTGGTTCCAGGAAGAAATAGGAGATCAAGAAGGGAAGAGGTAGTCCAGTGGTTCTTTGGTGAATCTTATTTAACATGGGCGAGGTTATTTCAAAATATTAATAAATGTGTAGTATTGTGCTTCCGGATAGCTAGGATGACATTTTCTGGTTTACATTTTCAGTTTGTTAGCTGAATGCATTGTAGAGATTTTCCTCCCCTGAGTTCCAGAAGTTAAGATCAAGTGTCTGAAATACTTAAAAGCAGTTCTGGGTCAGAGCCAGATGACATAATTATTTAAGCCCATATTTATTCTTCTTTTGTGTCTTTTCTGACACAGCAAATTATCTGCCCAGTGCTTCATTTTCTTGATACAATTCTGTAAGACTGTTGTAATATTCCAGTGTTTACCCCATGTTTCGCACTTTCTGTATTCTATATGCCTCTTACTTTTCTCACCTTGTTCCTTTAGTAATGTTTTCTTCTTTATGTAACCTGGACCACTTCACTGTTACTAGAATGGCATAACCTTTTTTGCATTTTATTAAATAGAATTATTTTCTGAGCACCATTCTTCAGTTCCATTGCAAAAAAAAAAAAAAAAAAGACATCCACAGCATAAAAATAGATTGTGAGTTGGGAATCAGACACCTTCAGAAACAGATCCAAGACACATTTTTAGGGAACACTGTGTACTAGCAAGCATTTGAAATATTTGTGGAAGTGTTTCTTGAGAATGATGCCTGTTAGCTCATGAGGTGATTCTCAAGTGTACTGTCTAAAATGCCATCCATTTTACTACTAGCTCCCTGACCTAATGATTAAAACTAAAGAATTAATTTTCTATGGATATACTGTATGCTGATACAATTGCATTGTTAATATTTGTTACATTTCCTGCTTTGTTATTCTGTGCGCGTACATAATTCTGCTTAAGCAGTGTGTTTCCTTGGAGCAAAGGCTAAAAGTTATAAATGAAAGTAAAATTGATTTATTGTTGAGGGGTGGGGTGTTGTTTGTTAAATAGCACTTGTGATTCAAAAGTAAGATGAAGTAGTTAGGGTTAATTACCCACCACACCTTTTTAAAAAAAAAAAAGCAACAATGTACATACTTTGTGACTTTGTTTAATAGTTAGCTTTTGTTCTCTAACAGGTCAGGAGACTTTGAATATATATTACCTACTGCAGAAATAGAAAAATCAAATTAAACGTGTAATGGTTCTTTTTCTCTCTCTGCCTCAGCATAGAACATTTTTGTTAAAAATTGATTCCACGCTCTTTGACGAAAACCATTTCTCTAATGTAACAAAACCTATTTTTTTTGTTGTCGTCTTTATTTATTTTCAGAATCAGAAAGTGAATGTATACATTTATATAAGAAAGGTTTTTTGCTGTGAAGAGGGATTTCCAAATCACAGATTCAAAGATGTTCAAGCCAGAAAGGATCATTATGATAATTCAGCCAGTCCTCTTGAATATACATGCTACAGAATTTCTGTGAGACTGGCTTAAAGCAGACCTTTTGGAAGATATTTAATCTTGTTTTAAACATCCAAGTAATTTTGATTCCATCAGTTTCACCGATACTCTTCTGAACTGTTTGAATGTTTAATTACCCTTGCCATTAGGGTATTGCGAGGCTCTATTTCTCTTTATTTCCGCTTCTAGCCACTGGTTCCTGCTGGGTTTTTTATCTGCAGGATTGAAAATGCAAAATACCCACAAACAAATGAGGAAGCTCTTGAAGTGTACCACCTCCTAGAAGAGATGTATGTCATAGACATGGAAAAAAACAGGGAGGGCAGGCAGCTTGTGGGATCATGTAACCTACTTCTCTGCCTGAAGGCAAGATCAACTTTGCCTGTGTCATTCCTGACAGATGTTTGTCGAGCCTGGTCTTAAGATCTTGAATGACAGGGACTCTCTATCCTCTCCAGGCATTTTGCACTTGCACTAAAGGTGTCTTTTTTTTCCCCCCAATGTCTGAGTTAAAATCTTTCCTTTTGTCTTTTAACCTCCCACTGTTCTTCTATGCAGAGTGCGCCTAGAAAATGCATTATTTCCATCCTTTTCATAGTGGCCTGTTATCTGCTTAGTCGGTGTGTCAACCTCAGCCTTCTCTTCTTGTGGTAGTGCAATCCCCATTCCGTGAGTCTTTCCTTCTAGAGTTTTCCTTAGCCTACTACAGTTGTGAGACACTATGGATAAGATTTTTAGATCCACAGAATTATTTAGGTATCTAATTTCTGTTTTTGAGAAGAACATAATATAACCTATGAAGCATAACTTCCCTTCAGATACTTGAAATCAGAGTAGAAGATAATGAAATTTTGCTAGTAGATACAGATGTACAGTGGGGAGGAGAGGTGAGAGTTAACGCTAAGTCGTGAGACACAGAGCACTGTGAAGGATGAGTTTATTTTGCTGTTATTAAAAATTTCATTTCAGGATAATCCCTCTGAGATTTAACACGTTATTTTAAAAAAAGCCTCCTAGAGCAGCAGTAAACAAGACACAGTACAGTAGGTTCAAACGATTCATAAATGTTTGGATTTTTTTTAAACATCCCATTTATTGAGTCTATTTCTGATACAGTGCTGAAAGAAACAGCAATCATGTTGCCTGTGTGTTTGCAAAGACTGACATTTGTAAAGTAATCTATTTAAATAATCAGCACTCTGAAGCCTTGTCTGCAGTTTTTGGCTGTCAAATTTTGCGAAGTAGGAGGAAAAATGTTTAAGGCACAGGCTTGCTTTTTACTGTTTTTTACATATCCCTTCTTCCTCAGAAACTCAACTGCGGCTTGATTTTGAGGTGCTGCTGTACATGTGGCAGCATCAGCTGCTGTGCATGGCTTTGTCAAAGCATGTAGTTTGTGCCCTGAATGTCCAAAGAACAGGAGCACCATGTCCTTCCACCTGGATATGTTTATTTACATTAGTGCCCCAATCCCCATTACTGCAGAAATGTGTGAAGAAACCTCCTTTTACTGTATGGCATTTACGTTAACATAGGACATATTTATCTACTGCAGTGCACAGGGGTGGCTTTTTGTACCAGTACAACATGAGATTGCTTTCTATCACACCCACTGTTTGAGTGGACACCATTATGGAAATCACAGCAGAAAAGCTGCAGACTATTTAGATACAAGAAAAGCATGGTCTTCTCTTCAGCAAAAGTGAAACCTCAACGCTGTGGGTAATGGTATGTGTTATTGGTAGGGATAACTGATTACATTAATGGCACAACAGTAAGCAAAATGCGCATATGCTACCATTGTATTACCTGCAGTTAATTTCCCCCGATAATCATCACTGTATTTTAGAGAAATATTCCCTTCAATGTGTGATTTCTCCTTTTATTTGTTAAGTTTAAGATAGATGACAAAATACGATGTATGAATACACGTAAAGCTACAGTGCTGTGAAGTCACGTTACAAATTGTAATTAATCCATATTTCATTTGACAGCCTCCAGTAAAAGAAGGCATTTTGGCATGTGTTTAGGAACACTCCTGTTCAAGAAGGCACTGAAATTACAGTAAAGCACATGCTGAAGTGCTTTCCTGAATCAGGATCCTAGTACTCAGTAAACATAATCACATTTTCTCAAGTTTTCCCCTGTGTTAATATTGATGATAGGATCTGAAACTGAGTCATGGATCAGGAATAGTCTCTGATCAGGAAGAGGCAGATAAACAGTCATGGAAAAGCAGAGAGATTAAGAAACACACAGAAGTAAAGCAAAATAAATGAGCCTTAGCAAAGTGGGGTTTATCTGCCAGTTTTTATTTGTATCCCTTTCTGCAGAATGACTAAAACCCCCTCTATGTACTACATTTCTGCTTTAAGGAGTGTTCTTGCCCTGATTTGCGTTTTTTCCCTTAGTTAATCACAAGAGTGCTAATGTGTTGAGGTGTGCGCAGCAGAAAGGAGCCCAGTTAGAAAATTGGGGCTTAGTGGGTGAAGGACGTGTGGTGGAACCTCATAGTCCTCATTGAGGGTCTCCAGATGACCATTGCCGAGTCCTGCTCTTGTAGAATTTACGGGGAAATCTCAGAGAAGAATGACAGCTTTCTCCTCTCTCACTGACCAGCACTGGGGAGAGCTTGTAAAGGGTCAAAATGGGGTAAGAAACGTATCAAGATGAAAGAGTACCTTTATGACTCACTCCCAGACACAAAACACAGATAATAGAGCATCTCTTAAAGAAATCTTTATAGAGTTCATGTATAATTTTCCATTTATATCATGAAGAACTGAGGGGATTATAATAATAAGGTTATGATTTCTTCTGCTCAAGCTTCATAATGATAAACAAGGTGTTAGTAAATTAAAGCTATCATATTATCAGTATAATTTTCCTTCAGTTTCTTTTTTTCACTGTGATTTACCATTCTCCCCTCTCTTCTGGTTTATGCATCAATGCCTGCATAAATAGGAAGTGATCCTTGTAATGTGGACAAAGTCATGAGTGTAAGGCTGGAAACTCTTTTCCGTTAGCTTAATAATATGTCTTATTCTTTGTCTCGTGTATATATCTAAGCATTTCTGTCTGGAGCATGTGAGGAGAGATCTGTTTCTGCTGTAGCCTAATGTGGATCATGTATTTTCATTTCATGAAACTTGTCACACATCCTTTCAGGGACAGATTCTTAGGTAGCTGCATACATTATAAAATTAAAATAACTCAACAGTGGTGTTCTTTGGGAGACTTGTCCAAAGGACTTGTGTGTAGTTTTAAATTCTGTGGACTTGTTGGAATGCAGCGCTGTTTTTTAAGGTTGTATCTAGATTATGAGTTATTTTGTATGAATGTTTCTGTGAAATGTAAATATTACAAGGAACCAGAAGATCAGATTAAATGCTTGTCAAGATAATAATTACTTGATACTTGAAGATTGTACTGCAATTTCTCAATAAGGTAGTTTACAATGTTTTTAAAACTAGCAAAGATTTGCTATGTGCTTAAAAATTACCAGTTCTCTTTATTTCAGTAGGTGCAGGCTTAATCTTTCTTTCACTTGCTGTGTTTATTATCGCCAGGATGTACTTAAATCATGCTCTGTACTCAGTGAAGCTTTGCTGAAGAACGTCAGTCAATAGTTGCAAAGCTGTCAGGCACTTTTCCCTAAGTTGAATTTACACAGGCACCTCAAGAAGAAATTAATGAAGTCTTGTTTCACTGCACATGTGTAGCCATTTTTAATAAACTTTTTAGTGAACTAAAGTACTTTCTGTGCAATTGCATTTTTTTTTCTGGATTACAAAATAGATAAAAGCTTCACCAGCCTTTGCAGAATGAAGGGAATTGCTGTGTACAGTTTTTTGTGGCAATAGGTTTGTGATATGTGAATTTACTCATTTATTATACCAGTGATAGATTATTCTCACTTCTACTTAAATTTGACAAGCTGCGCAGTGCTAAACCCTGCTAAAATGGTGCAAAGACCCAATTACAGAAACTACAAAGGCATGCAAGAGTAAGCAAAGAAAAAACATATAAAAGGATTAAAGATCAAAAATAGAATGATTCCAGTGAAACTGCATTAGGAGACATCAGGCAGGAAAACATGAAAGAATTAGAGTATGAAGAACAAAGCTTTATAAAGCTTCTCAAAACTGACAAACATATTTTAAAAATTATTTCTGTTAACTCTCTTTATTAGAATGAAAATCTGTTGGAAAAGTACATATTTTTCAATGTCGTAATGAACTAAACACTTGAATTGTACTCTTTGTACATTTTGTTTATGGAGTTGGAGTTTTGTCTGCAGAGTAGTGGTAGCTGGCTTTAACCAAGGATTTAAAAAGTAAATTGTATCTTTAATTTTAAATAAAATGTTATCTAAGGTTTATGAAGAATTGCAGGGTGGATTTACCCTAATGCGTACTTACCTGTATTAAACATGCCAACCTTTTTATTCCTTCTGTGGCTGTAAACCCTTCCCTTCCAGCTAATCCTTATTTCCTTAGGTGGTAGACATGATGTTGCACTGTATCTAGAGCCTGACCCAATTGTGGTGCAATCAGGAATGAAAATGGCGTTTGATCCTTACTCTTCATACAGATGACTGTTGTGTAGAATTCATTTTCTTTGCACAGGGAACTGGGAGAATGGGATAAATGAAAAATAACCCTTTCAGGAATAAGACTTAGTTCGTAGCAATTCCCCCATGTTCCTTGAAAGAACTAGACAGATTTTTACAGTATTGCTAAAAGGATTTCTGTATTTCCCACATACAGAATTTCTGCTGAAGTTGAGGAACCGGTTTAGATACTAATACACGTCCCAATCACAGTAGCTCCTGAATATCTTTCAACGTGTAATTGACAATTGTAAAGAGGGCTTTCTTTAGATAAAAGTCTGTAAAACACTTCAGAACCTTTGTATAAATCAATACTTGTTGTGTATTTTTGGTTAGCGTGAAACCACGTTCTTGTAGCAGTTCATCTGAACTTATTCAGGTTTCCCTTTCCATCTACTGGACCTACTAAGAGTATCAATTTGGGCGTAGATGAAAAGGGTTGTGATTTTTCTAAATTTTTTTGTATAAGCGTTGACTACTGGTTGAGGTGCTGTGTAGGCAGTCACTGGCTCTTCTCTGGGGTTGTTCTCCATGTAGCTATTGCAGTATGGTTGAAGCCTGGGAGGGATACAAAGCAAGACAGATGGTTTCCCACAGACTTCCCCTCTAGCTCTTTCATCTTTCATCTAACTATTAATTCATCTGTTTGGATGGATACATTCACGCATGGAACCAAGATGAATAATAATGAGATTTTTAATAACTCCCTACATTTGCATTCCTTGTAACTCTTTACATGGTTCTAGCTGATTAAAATGAATCATTTACATAATTAACATATGGTTATAGTGTTGGCTTTAATATGCTGATTATCTCAGTACTTTTGTCTAGAGTCAATTGGATTCAAACTGTAACAATTGTTTGAAGTGAGAATAGTTTATTCCTGTGAGGGTTGGTGAATATTTGCCATGGGGCCTGATTAGAAATAGCACAACAGTCCAAGAAATTCTTTAATGTAAAGCATGTATTGAAAAAAAAAAAAGTTTAAAAAAAAAGTCTATTACATCTGCTGTGTTTAGGTCAGGCTTTACAAATAGCTTTCTATGGTTAGGGAGATTTGTGCTGTTAGTTCCTTGGTGAGATACAAATAAAGTACCAGGCATAGTATTAAGAATGAATCATGACAGACAATACAGGTCTAATCGTTTCTTAATTTGTAAAGAGTTTTTTGTTTCTTTAAATCAGATTTAGGAATAATAATTTTAAAAAAATATGTTAAGGTAGAATTACTAAAATATTTTTTATTATACAAAATGTATTTCAGTATTTTTATATTCACTGGATTAGCCTGCTCTTAAAAGAGGAATAGTTTTCATGTTTACTATTTTGCTTATTTCCTCCTAGCGTGTATGAGCAGCAAGTAACACTGAAGCAATCGTATTCTAAGAATTGGTAGAATATTTTTCCAATCTTGCTGTCACCCCGGATGGTGTGCTTAGCTTCCTAATGCAGAGGCTGCTACAAAACAGAAGAGAAACAAATTGTCAGTTTTTGTGGTTAGGTAACTAACACTTGTGTCAATGAATGCTTTTTGAATGTTCATGAATATTTGAAGCAAATTTGTGTTAATTGCACTACTGTTGTCCACAATTAGTCTGTGGTAGACATGATTAATTGTAAAGAGCCCTGACATTTATGCATAAAAGGCTTGAGGTCAAACAGAAATGGAGAAAAATGGTTGCTGCAGCATTGGCAGATGGAATGCTAATGCATTTTGACTCGTACTCAGAATAATGATATTTCTACATCAATAGCAAATAATTGTTTTAGAACTGTGGAATATTCTTCTCCTCTCCTTTGCTTTTCTTTATCTGTTTAACTTTCTTCCCTCCCACCCCAGGATGCCACAGTCACTAGTTATTTTTACAGTGTAGTCTTTAATTGGCTTGAATATTTCTTTGTCAAATGCTTTACTGGAAACCTACACTAAATTGTTAGCTGGGAAAGGCCTATATCGATTTGCTTCTCTGAGGAAAAGTGCAACGGAAAAATATTCTGGTGATAATTGTGCATGCATTTTGAAGGAAGTCTCTTGAATCTCTGTCGGTATATGTCCTGTCAATAAATGAACTTCCCGTGTTCCTAGAACACAGGCTTTAATAGCATTTCAGCATGCTTACCAGGTTGAGTAGTAAATAACTCAGCAGATAGAATCTCAGTGTTTTAATTTCTATCTTAATAACAAACAGACCATGTTCACAGCATTGTTACCAGCTTATGAATGTGATCCATAACTGTTTGGGTCCTTTTCCACCACAAGAAACATCCTGTGACACTTACACCAGTACACTGCAGTGCTTCCCATGAGTGGAACTGTAGGGCTGCAGCATTCTTCATGGGTTTGCTGGTCCTAAGCCCTAGAACTTTTTAAAAATCAAGAGATCCTGATGGATCTTTCTTTTTAGAAAGCTAGCAGTATGGCTGATTCAATGAATGTAGCATCATCTGAGGCTGGCTTTGTATACATGGTGTACAACAGTCAAAGTAAATGTATGTGTGCCTGCAGCAGAGGAAGTCGTCTTCCAACTCCCCAGTGTTTGGGAGTTGACTGATAAGTTTCATTTGTTAAAATTGACATTAATCCATCTAATTCTTTATAAGCTATTGAGGGACTCGTTAGTTCAGTGAAATTCTGCTGGTTTAGATCTTGAGTGAAGGTAGTCGTTAGTGCAAAGGCTGAACAGATAAGACTTTCCTATAAATTATCAATATAAAAAAAAAAAAAAGGGAAAAAAGCATGATTCTCTTAAGCAAGCAGAATTCCCTGCCTTCATTTCTTGCATTTTAATAAGTTTCAGGTTGTCGTGCTTGTACTGATGTAGCATCCAGGGAAGATAGGCTAAACCTTTCCAATATCCTTTGTAAGGTTTTCTTTGTTTATGAAAAAAATTACTGCAAGATACAGACTTTTATACTACTAAATAGTTCCCATTTGAAGTGCAAGGAAATTACATTTTTTTAATCTGTTTTCATGCGAAATGTTTTGTAAGTGAAACCACCATAACCCATTTAAAAGGCTTGTTTTTCTATTTTTAGCTCTCCGCAACGGAACAAGCTTTTGTTTATTTACAATTTTTGCTACTTGGCCATTCGCAGTCGCTTTTCAGCACATCTTCAAAAGTTAGAGGAAGTAAAATGGCAGCCTGGAAATGTATGATGATAGTCAATTAATATTTTTAGGATGTCAGTTTAGAATTAACTACCAATGCTCCTAAAAATGCTAATCTTATTGTAGTCCAGACAAAAGTGTTAAGTTTTCCATGGAATCACATAGACTTTCTAATGCTTTTTGTTAAAAATTAGATGCTGATTGTTCATGGTGGCGTCTGAGAAATGTTGAGGGTTGATAATGGTCTTTGCTAAATAGTCTGGGATACAGTGTTCTGTGGAAATCCCACAACGAGTAATATTTCTTATATAGCTCAGCCTGCTGAATTTTGCTATAATATACTTGGATCACACCAAAACCAGGTAGAAAATGTTTACACACAATAGAGCTTTAAATAGTTCTTGCAGAATTGTGTTCATAATTTTTTTAACAAACCAAAAATCCATTTTTCATCATAAAAAGTCAACCTGTTACCAGTTTTACTCTGTTTTAGACTCTACAAAGAATAACCTAAATGAGAGAAATCAGTTAGGTATGTAACCCAAAGGATATGGTTATCTAGAAAGATTAAATTAAGTGAAATACAGTGTTCTTTCATTGAGTACTTTTTGAATTGCTTGGTGACATTTGGTTACGTGGCCTCATTTTCAGGTATGGCGTTCTTTCAAAGCAGAATATATGGTACTAATCTCGAGCTCCCCTGTAATAAATGCTGGACTGTGGACAGGAGATGGCCAAAAGAGAGTGCCTGGGCAAACCTTAATCTTTAATAAGGTGCAGAACTAGTCTATAACTGTCAAGGAATGACAGAAGAGCAGTGCTTTCAGCTTGCCTGCTCAGAATAGAAAATGGGGTCCTCTGACAGGCAAGAAAGGCTACTTTATTCTTTATTGGGTTTGGGGCTATTATTGTGCCTGTGTTATTTAGTTATTTGACATTTGTGAGTTGTTGGGGCAAAAGGAAGCCCAGTTATTAATGTGAAAACAAAATTTAAAATGGATTTTTATGTTGAAGTGGCATTGAAACCTCTTACTCTTTCCCTTGGAAATAAAGCCATACCTGATGCTAAATGGATGCTGTTTGTAATTTAGAAATATAAGACATTTTTATATTAAAACAAAAAGCAGCTCTTGGAGATAAAGAGAAAAACAAGCAGACATTCAATCTTTTCCAGCTTCAGCTGAATGAAAAAAGAATGCAAAATTCGAGTGTTTTAATTCTTTGAACTACTACTTGCCTTCTAGAATTCTCGATCATAGATTTTTCTGTGTAGTCTGAAGTGTTTCCTCCAGCTTCGGCTAGAAATGTGACGCTTTTCTGTAACTATATTGCCAGCTGTGGTTGTGTGCCACCAGTCATTGGGCTGGGAGCATGCACAGCGCTTGTGAGTAATGCTTTTATCAGGCTTGTGACAGATTCAGCTTCTGTTGCCTAAGTTGTGTGATTTGGCTGCATTCCGTGGTTCAAAGCTTCTTGGTCCGTGAAGCGATGCGTGCTGCCATCTTTTTGCAACAGTTTGTTAACAAACTGGATGTTTTCAAAACTTCAGGAGTCTTGGGAAAATATTTTCTCCACTGCTTTACAATGGAAAGATTTAGGTTTGGTTTTAGGTTGAAGAGTGAAATTAGGATTATTTAGACTTATTTTTTTGTCTGAAGGTTCAGAAATTCTGAGTTTACAAAGATCAATATGGACTTGCATATTAGTAAGTTGAGACAAAACATTTGTCTAGACACATGAGAATATACATTCTTCAAATATAAAGCAAATGTGGGACAGGTATGCTAGCAGATGAGATATGGCCAAATTACAGTTTCAGACTTTTCCAAAATCTTACAAAACAAAAACATTTCCTTATTTGTTCGTTTGTTTTGAGTTCTTAGCTATGTATGCAAGATAATTATCTAGGAGTTAAAAGTTCTTTAACCTTAAAACTGTTGCTTTAAATGTTGTCAATGTGTCTTTCTAAAGGTATCATTTAAATGAAATCATAACTGCCAGTGATGGTGATTTGTGGTGTTTGGGTGGTGTGACCTTCCATTCCAGGTTTAAACAGCACTATTAAACGTCTTAAAAAAACCTGCTAAAATGTGAGGTTTACCCGTTGTAGGGGTGAACCAATGGACAGTCACTCATTTTTCTCTAGACTGATTATTTGTGTGTTGATTTTTCAGCCAAATATAAATTTTGTTTGATTTTTCTAAAATTATCTGTTTCTATAGTCTCAGATATGCATAGTCATAAGCATGCTGAGCAAAATACTGACCAAAATAAAGCTTGGCAAAACTGCAAACAGTTTTACTTCTGCAGAACACCCTACTCCTTTGTAAGATGTCTTTTAGTCACACTCAGAATGTGTAGCTGTCTGGGGATTTTTTTTTTTTTTTTTTAAAGCAGTTTCTAGTAGGAAACTAGTTGCTAGTTTCTAGTCTTTGCATTCATGGTCAGATTTGTAGGTTGTCAGCCTACATAACTTTCCAGGAAAATCCATCCAGAAAAGGACAGCATCTCACAAATGACAGGTATTCAGAGCATGTGTGTGCATCTGTGGTCTGGCCCTGGTGTTGCAAAATGATGCAAATGTAGGACACCTTTTAGTGCTTTTAAATTCACAATCATTCTTGTTCTGCAGGAATGACTGGCAAGACTATATGAAATGAAAGCAATTAGCAATAATTCTAATAAAAAGTGAGTAATAGTTACTGTTAAGAAGGGATGTTGCTGTATCCTAGGCAAAAATTCACCAGTACCATTGACTCAGAAGGAACATTGATGCTCGATTGTGCTTTACTGGGAAATACTGCACTACAAGAAAAGGCAGAATGTACAGATTCTTCACTTTTGAATCATCTTAAGCTTTAGCTTTTCTTCTTTTGTAGTCTTAAATTGCAAATGATAGCTTGAAGTTTTGAAAGAAAAGGCAAATACTGAACAAATCTTTCCAAGCAGGAAGTTTTTTAAGAAACTTCTGGATGACTTTGCAAACTTGGTTTTGTACATTTGCTGCATCCATGTTGCCAGCTTTTGTCTTGAAACATTTGTTTTCTGTGAGAAAAGTATCTTGCAAATGTGGTAAGTTTATTCTCTGCAGAGTGATTTTGGACATATTGTTGTGTATGTAGTTGTCAGTGGACTTTTCATCTAATCTCATCACCGTATTATTCAGTTAGGGTCATAGCAATTTAAGCATGGCACTGCGCCATTCCAGACAGATGGGCATGGGCAGACAGCCAAGAATACATGCTAAGGGCAGAAGACTTTTCAGCGGCCTTGTTTGAAAGAGTGAGTATCTCGGCCCATGTGTAGCATGGCTGTACGTACGCGATCCATTTTTCCCTCTCTTGTGCAGCACTATAAAGGCGATGCTTTGTCTTGGAAGAGTCTAGATAGCCCTCAGGTAATACTCTGTAAAGATCCCTTAGCTTTTCTCATAAGACACTGGTAGCCCCAAAGAAGTCTCCATACCTCAGCAAAACAGTGGGCCAGTTCTTTTTTTTTTTTTTTTTTTTTTATTTGCCTCAGTTGAGTTTAGTCAATTTACACAAGAAGGTTATTTAAATCAGAATAAAATTAATTAAAAAAAAAAAAGTTCTCCTCAAGGTTGTTAAAAACTAAATATAGAACATTAAACTGTTTTTTTGTGGTTTGTTGTTTTTTTTTTTTTAACATGGAAATTATAATGATGTTATTTCTTATTATTTCATAGAGAACAGAAATTCTGTATATTGGCCACTGATCTCTTGTCCTGAATGGGCGTTAACATTTCTTAACCGAGCCTCAGTTAAAGTTTATTTTCCTTACTCTTGTTTAATGATTACAGCAAGTTGTTTTAAGGGAAACATTTTAATACTGTGTAACATGGCATAATTTAATAGCATATAAGGGATGTGTGTTTGTGGTCTGAATAAATTACTAGTCAGCTAAGTTTAGTAGAGCAGCCAGGCATGGTTTGCATTTTAAATATGTCACTGTTGGTCACAGACACTAAAAGTTTGGTAACAACAGTTTTAATCGTTTAGTCTTTCTGAGGATTATAGCTTATTTGAAAATCAGTCATTTGTATCATGTTACATTTGCAAGCAGAAGTAGTTTAAAGTAATATCTGAGGTGGGGCTACATTGTGAGATTTGCCTGTGGCTTAAAACTGTGCAAGTACCTTAGCAATTACAGATCTAGCTTTTAGGTGTCTATATGCTGACTATAAAGTGTTAGCAAAAAAAACCCCAAAATAACAAAAAATTGTTTAAAATGTTACTGTATTAGCTGTGAGTTTGCTTTATGTAGAGGCTCATACATAACGGTGCAGTTGCTTTTTTTCCCTTGGTCTCATGCTCATGTATGAGGGTCTGATTCATCCTCAGTCACATTGACCTGAAAACTGTGGGTAAACGAGAGAGTAGATTCATGCTATTGATGGCTGTGCAGTGGAAAGCATGAACTGTGCCCGAAGAAAAGCTTTTAAAGTAATTGTATTACTTCCTTTTATACATACAAGTTGCATTACCCAGAGAATTGCATGTTTTCTTGAGTCCGTTCCTCTATCACTTGGTATCTCTTCTCAGGTTTTGTATCTTTTACTATATTAAAAGTTAAGAGGGGGAAAAAAATCATATTTAAGTCTACTGGTTATTTATTTAAGAGCTTTGGTGATACTATGGCATATCTTACATTACACTGAATTTCATTGTACCATTCAGTTCACAGAAAATTGGATTCTTTGAGCAATTCTGTTTTAACAGTTATTAAAAGAGCTGAATCAGTTCCTTTCATAATCTTAAAAGAAAGGGTATGAATACAGAATAAATTCCAGATAAGAGATGTGATTTAAGTGTAGCTTGACTTTTTTCCATAAAATATGTAGGCTAGAAGTCCAGAAGGGGCTACTGTAATCATTGTTTGACCTTCAACCTGTAATACTGCTATAGAGTCCATCTGTTTTGTTCCAGAAGCCACACTGTATTATATATTAACCTTTTTTATCAGTTGAGTGCTGGAAATGAAGTGATGAATAAATGCTTAATGCATGTTTCTTGGTGTCTGCATTATGTGCAGACTTATGGACAAAGAATGCACACTTTGCTGAATTTTGGTGTGATCACATTATTGTTATATTTGTTACAATAAAATAGATATCAATAAATGTTTGTAACTGGAAAAAATACAAGAATGTATTTTCATTATATGTGATTTCTGTTACAGCTTGACTAAATTGGAGAAATTTTTCTTAGTGTTGTATCAGCATCCACTTTCATATCTGTTCATATAATAAGACATCTTGTGGTCTAATGTGTACTGATCTGGGTTCTTCAAGCCAGAAGGTACATCATCGTCACTAATGGAGGTGTCCTAACAGAGTGGAACACTAAAACTACTACTGTGCTGTATTGAATGGAGGACATGCAGGAACATCATACAATTAACATCAGCTTAGGTGGTATTTTATCTGTGATTTACTGCCAGGGTTTGTGGTTGGAAATGCACCCTTCCTTCACCAAATTAAAAATCAAAAGCAAAACTGAAATAAATTGTTGTTTACTTGGGTACAGGTAAGAAGAGCTCTTTGTTTGGATGAGCAGGTTCCCCCCTGTTGAGTTTTGCCATCATTATGCCACCTTCTTGTTTTAAGATTATATTACATGGGATAATCCTGGATTTGTTACTAAGTCAAAAGGCTATTTGTAGTGCAGAAACTTGTCAGGTTTCCATAATTCACTGATATACTCAACTAATTTCCTCAAGGTGATCCCATTTCCTTTGTGCCTCTGAGTCCTAAATTTTTGGTTTGATGTCCTGAGGGTTAAAATTTGTTCTTTGCACATGGACAAAATGTTTGTGTTGACAGGCTACCTAAAATAGATTCTGTAGGTGATCTGTTTTAAGCACCAGAATGTATTATTTCTGGGAGAAACATACTTGTTCTCCAACAGGTGGGTGCAAGTGCTAGGAATGCAGGTAGAGCTTGCTAAGCTTGTAAGAATTTTTCCCCAAAATTGTTAAATTTTTCTTTTCTTTACATTAAAAAAAAAAGTTGAAAAAGGTTTTGTAGTTGTCAAATGAATATTTTATGCAGTTGAGCCTCTGGATTTTTTGCAAAGATTCATTGTGTTCTGTCTTTGTAACTATCTTGTTCCATTCTCCTCTTAACTCTTGCTATGGGAGTAATTTTAGCCTTGCCTTCCCTTCTGGCACAACACACAAGTTCAGCTGGTTCTGGCATCATAAAAATCTACAAACCCGGTGGGGTCTTGGGGACAGAGATGTGAGAATCTCACTTGACTGTTGGAGCTTTAAATGAATGGTGAAATTCTGCCCCTTAGGTGGTGGTCAGTACTCGGAGAGGGGAATGGAGCAGTTTTACTAACTGTAGCGTTATATTTGCTTTGTAACGACTCCTAGCCAGGCTTATTTTTCACACTTTTAATAGACAGAAAGTGAGCCTCTCCATAGGTCACTTTTTCCAGACAGCTCTATGTCATTATGTTCTGAGGGTTGGATACTCTTACACTACATCCTTATCCCTCTACAGCTTTTTTTTCCTTTTCTTTTTTTTTTCCCCTCCCCTCTCTCTTATAGATAACAAGTAAAGCTTTGTTGAGGTAGTGCTCCTAGCAGCACCTGGGGATTAGTGTTATCTCTAGAATTGTAATGTATGGGCCAATATTGTATCACATTCTAACGGGTGACTGTAAAAGGAATTCCATCATCCTGTGTACTTTCTAGTGATTTCTAGTGATTTCAGCATTTTTACTGTGAATATCCGAAGTCCACTGTATTTTCCTTTGGGGGTGGGGGGGGAGGAATGGGATGAAGTGAATGAATGCCTATAAGACAGTATGTATAGAAACCCATAAACATCAGTTTAGTCTGCAGTTTGATGCAAACCATATAGTAAATAGTCAATTATAAAACTTAGAAATGAGGCCAAAAGCTTTTTCTATGCTCACTGCTCATGTTTAAGAATCTTTTAGCTTCATAGCCAGTTCTCAGAATAACTTACTTCTTAGTTAATATATTTGACCTAATGACCGAATGTGGCAACTTTATGAATTATGTATCAGTCTCTCGAGTACCAAACTGTGTGCTTTGGTTTTATTAAATCATCTCTGATTTGATTATCTTCATTATATCATGCAGCAAGTTCATTTCTTTTGAATTTATTGTTTGGACTTTACAATTAAAAGATGCAAATTAAATTGTATAGTTCCCCGCCTGTCTTCATTATGATATCGATGAGTAATGAATGTACTAATTTTTAGAATTCCAAACACTATCAGAATGTAGCTTTCTTATAATCTAACAGTAGAAGATGAACATAATACTTTGCAATATCATTTTCTGGGCCCTGTATTATCCTTTCAGGAGAAGCATGTTTCCAAACTCAGTAACACGAGCAGCAGTGGTGCATGAGGTGTTTTTATGTATTTCAACTTGCCAGTTAGTCACAGTGATAGTTTTCAAAGGTGCAAAGTCACAACGCTGGCCACTTTTCTAATAGGAATATGACAACTCGCTTAATGTAATAACATCACAATATTTTAAAAAAGGAAAAGTTTGGCACTTTGGCCGTTCTGAAGCAAGTATGGAATTTAGTTTGGAAAATCATCTGGGAGGTGAATGTCTGAAGTTAGTAAGATACAAGTAGGGAACATTGACAAATACATTGAGACTGAAGACTTTGCATGACTTTTGTGGTTTTTGGGCCCCTCAGAGCTCAGTTGTCTATGTTATTGTTGAGTCCGAACCATCAATATAAATTCTCCAACTGACCCCAAGTACAAGCTGTATTTCTTATATTCTCATAATTATTATGCGTTTCTGGCTGAAGTGCTATGTGTAAGTCTGTGTGGCTGGAGGATGTAAAAAGTGGGAGAGCTCTTTTTTTTTTTTTTTTTTTTTTTTTGTGATTGATGTGCTGTATTTCAATTTAGGAACTGTTTTAAGCTTGTGTATGGTATTATCCAAACTCTACAATCCAGAATGCCACATAGCTCCCACATATGCAACAATACAGTTCCAAAAAAAAGCAAAATTAAATGATAGATGGCATGTGTTGTTATACTAATGCCTGAGGCTTTTCAGTATGCTGCAGCAGAGGGTTTCCCCTTTCTAAGTGTTTATTTAAAGTAAAATTAATTTGGTCCATTCATAACTTCTTTATTAACTGAAAAATATATCTAATTGCTTTGCAAGACTTTCATTTCTCTGTATACCTTCTGCTCCCATCTTTCTGTTACCACAGGTTTTGGGGGGTTTTTTTGTGTTCAGTTGTTACAGAGGGTTAATTTTTTGGACCTTTACATTCTAGTTTAAATACATTCATATTGCTTGATTGGAATAATATCCCCATTCTTAACAGAGAAAATTAAAATTTACCATGTTCTTGAAAAAGATGGATAAACCATTTTCTTTCTATTCCTTGCTAAATATGTTCCATACAGCTGTCTTCAGAAATGTACAATTACTGTTAAGTAGTTTTCTGGCTGTGAAATGGTACTCTATAAAAGGATATTTAAGTGTTGTTTTTCTTATTTTTACGAGAATAAAAATACATCCTGACCTTACAACGGATATGTTTATGATTCAACAGTAAATATTATTGAGGAAGGCATTCCTCCTCTTAATTTTAAGTCAGCCTGGTGAAAGCCTTGATTTAGGACAACAGTACAGGATTTTCTGGGTAATGAAGTAGTTGCTGAATGGAGAGACAAAAATTGTTGCAAACTCTTAAATTAGGCAGGGATAAATGATGAACGGACTTCTGCAATTTGAGTAAGTCCATTTGAATGCATGGAGTTGCACCAGTGTAAATTAAATCTCTGTATTCAAGATTACATTCCGGAATACTTAAGGTTTTCCTATTTTCTTCTTATTTATCAGAGGTGTACTCTTGGATGAAGAAGATAAGTTTTATGCTCCATGTATTATTTTCTATTATGCAGGCTAAAATATTACAATTCCTTCTTCAAAGAAAACAATATATCTGAATGAGAACTAATTACCTCTTTTTTTTATTCCAAGTGACAAAAGCTAATATATCACACTTAGCCACTATAAGAACTCCATTTCAGTAAACTAATTAAACTAATCCTATCTGTACTCATTATTCTCAGTTCTGCTAAATATTTTAACAGCATAGATTTATTTCATTACAAAAATTATATCATACTTAAAGAAAACAGTTTGCATAATGGCCTATTTGCATTCCCAAGAGTTTATTTTGGGTTTTTGAATTCAGACTTCAAGTTTCAGTTGAAATAATATTATTTGCCTTATTTAGGGTGGTAATTCTTCTTAATTATTACTAATTATCTAGAATGATGTATAGCTTTAATTAAATGTAGGCGCTTGGCATTCTTGTTAACATATATTAAACAGTGACAGTTCTCCTGTATATAGATAGTATAATGTTAGAAACTTGTGATATTTCCTACGGTTTACAACCTGTAATTTCATAACACAAATGGCTGATTAATTTACCAATCATGAGGGAAAGAAAAGTTGCTTTTTGGTTGTTAGTAATCGTAAAATTAAAAGATCACGTGCTTACTGGACATGTCGTAAGCTACATAATTAAAACGAAAATGTGTACATCACTTTTTCTACTTAAATTATAAAACCAGAATATGTTGAATGCTAAGAATTTACCAGCACTGTTGCTGAGAACCTGTAAAGGAATGATGCATAAGTACCACTTCAGACTAAATTGCTTTCTACTTATAGACTTGTAATGCAATTAAATCAAGAAGCTGTAAGCCTCCCAAATCTCTTAAGTTTAGTTTAGGTATTTGTACTTAAGATACCTGCTGCAGAGCTTTCCAAAATGATAAAACAAAGACAATACGCATAATAAATAATTAGAATGAATTTATAGTATGTGATTCATATGAGCTGTATAGAGGATTCATAATTTTATTGATTTTTGGTAAACCACTTATATCACGGAATTAATGGTGTTCTGATTTTAATACCAGTTTTCATACTATTATCTGGACTTTATTTAATTTCTGTCACTGTTACTAGCTTATCAGAGTGCTGACACTAGAAATCACGAGATTTTTAGGAAATTCACACAGAAAAGGAATTAATTGTGGTTCGTTCTAGCTGAGGATCCTGCATGATTTCTTAAACAATGACAGACAGACAGACAACTGACAGACAATTTGTAAATTGTTTTACCCTAAGTGCTGTGGGTTGCAGTCCCTCAGCTCAACACGTGTCATGAAAGCTATCTCACTATTATGCTTGCTAAGTCCAGTCTGCCAACTTGAATTAATAGAACTGTAATTCATCTTCCAGGTATCAAGCAAGCATCAACATGCACTTTTCAATCGAGCTTTACCCTGCTTTGCACCTTAGTTACTTCTTGAATGCAACAATAAGTAAAATATTACACACAATATTTTCTTAATTTCTTAAAGTAATAATGCATTGCAGTGACAAAGATGTTTAATAAGGGAAAAGTTATTAAAGAGCTTTTCGTCTTCATCATGCTCCTTCAGATTTGAGCTCCATCAATAGTGATTGCAAATTGGTAGCCCTGATGCACGCTCAGTGACCTTGATGTAGGAAGCTTGCTGTTCATGCAGAAGATCCAGGTGACTGGCATCTAAAAAGCTGTTGTAGCATGTAGCAATCTTCTGGTGTGGCAGGACACTCAAAAGCTTGAATGGTTCTGGAAACCAAACTATGGACCTTTGTGTGGGTATTCTGGTCTGGTCAGACTTGGGAGCTTGCTAATGTGTATGAAAAAGCCCGTGTTCCCACTCAAGTTGTACATGTTTGGAAAATGCCTCTGAAAACTTACCAAAATTGTCCCATGATTTTAAGGGTTTACCAGGTGTTCTCGATGTTTCTATGAGTTTGTCTTGTTCATGCAAGCTGCTGAGCAATGCTGTGAGAAGTAGAGTTGAGTCTACTTCTGTTGAAATCAGAGCAGAATGGAAGGTACACAGAACTGGCTAAAAATGAGGCTGTAGATGTTGGAGCAAAAAATACGTAAGGAGACTTGGAGCTGGTAAGTGCTCAGAAGATCCGTGAAAAATGTAGCTTTCATGAAGGTCTGGAATCTCGGTTTTGGTGGATTTTGAGTACTCTGTTTTGCTAAAGTGTCTAGTAAGTAAGATTTAAATAAATAAAACACTAAAAGAAACCGCCAAAACTATGAATGGCAGATGGTGTATGATATGTAAGGGGTTGGGAGAATCTCAGCCTTGTCATCATTATCAACACAAGACGTAAGCAGAGAGAAAGGGACTTTCTACTGTGAAATATTGGGTATTTGTCTCCTGAGTAACTTTATTTACTATTTTATTTACTTTTGTATTATGGAACCACATTAGTTATCATTATCAGTAAAATAAATTCCAAACTTCAGTTGCTAGATACAATAATACCTAATAAAATTAGTTGTACTCTTCAAAGTGTGCTGTGCCTGAGTAAAATATGAAGTGCGTATGTAGCTTCAGTATGCTTGCCTAGCTTTTGGCAGTCAGCTGTGTATTTTACTTGACAGATGTAATTACTTAAATTTTTCATAGATCTGCGTATTTGATAAGTCATCAATGAGATGATGTAGTACCTTTAGGTGGCAAGTTTATCTGATAAACTTAAATTTCAAATTCCAGTGTTACAATTTCTCAAAGTACTTTGTACATACATATGCATTTATGTCTATTTGTACAGAAGCTATCTGTATAATTTTTACATTAAGAAATACCTGTGTGTTTATGTAGTGTAAGGTACATGTAATTTATGGTTATAGAATTGTTTTACACTAAGCTTGTTCAATGATTCTCTCTTTTTATTTCTATTTGTGTTAATTTTTGAGTGCTGACCTGTTAAATATGCCTGTAAACAAAGAGTTGTTTTGGAAATAGAAAAAAAATAAGATTTTTATTTCAGGCACATCTTATGTATTTAATAATAAGCCTTTTCTTATCCTCTTTTGCAGTTTACAGTAACTTGCATACTTATAGTATTTACATTAATTGGCATGTAAGGAATACCAGTTAAACAGACTCATACGTATCCTTCCTGAATAATGCAGTAAGCTAAGTGTGTTTGAAATTTAATGTGGTTTCATATTGGTAAATGAGATGTATTTGGGGATCATGTTGCTCATATATTAGCTATGTTTAATGATAAATTTATGATAAATACCTCATTGGTCAAAAGATCCACAGGTAATGTAAGTATTTTATGGAACTGCCAGAAACTTAAACCTGTTTAGGTGATGAAAATCACTTTGAATTTTTGGAAAGGGTTGGTAGACCACAAACTTCATGTCTTCAGTTCTAGTAGTATAGTATTTTGACAAGGAACAACATTTCATACATCTGAAGACCAGATCTTTTACGTTTGTAAGTCATTACAGCTCAACTGAAGTTACTCCTCTTGAGGACCTGACCTCAAGTGCTAAATATACCAATTCTGTCTTTTGCTAGGCAAAGAAGATGATGACAGTATTTTCCCATGCACTCACAGCAGCAGTTTTATACATTTGATGAACTCACATTCACAAGACATCACCATATCCTGTAGTGTACAGCCAGGTGGACCAGACATAACATAGTCCATAGTGAGTAAATAGTCCTACATTATATTAAGCTATATATCCATTATTTTCTAGAACTGTGATGACTGGTGGTGGGGTGGGGGTATAGTATTAGGAAATCTTCCTGATTTGATTAAATACCTTCTCTTTTTGTCATGTTCTTCTCCTGTCCTACCATATGTTTTGACAATTTCATCCTAAAGTGGCCAACTGACAAAGACACCATTGCTATAATGGATGGGGCTTTGGGCAACGTGGTCTAGTGGAGGGTGTCCCTGCCCATGGCAGGGGGTTGGAACTAGATGGTCTTTGAGGTCCCTTCCAACCCAAACCATTCTATGATTCTATAATGTGCATTGTAGCCTGTTGTAAAATGGCAAAAAGTCCCAAGACTCTATAATTACTGCTGGTCATGATAATAAATAGATATTTAGAAAGAAAATTAGCCAAAGTGAGCAAATAGCTCTCCAGACATAACATATGGGTATGAACAAATGCTTAAAAGAATATACTTAACCTGTTTAAGCATTTTTTACTTACTAGAATCACAGAGCCTGTTATTAAAATGACAGGTATTTATTGCTGTGCTTATTTCTTGTTACTGGCATAATATTTAAAATTCTAAAATTAAAGTATAATACTTAAAATATTGAACACAAAGACTGATCACACTGATAAAACTAATCTGTAGCAAATTTATACATTTAAAAGCTGCTGGCGTTGCATGAACGGGCCATACAGCCTAATTTCAAATCTAGACTATTGCCTAGTGTTTTTGTGCTTGACCCCACATTACCAGTATTCAAGGAATTTTCAGCTAAGGTGTTATTGTTAAATACTGTAATAGCTCCAAATATATCAAAGCTAAGATTATGAATCATGTATCCCAAACTCAAACACACAGCTAGTTCAAAGTCTAATGGTATATACAACACTTATAAGTACACGTAACATCTTCCGTTAACCAGATGGTGCAGTTGGATCGTGACAGGTGGACACAACGCGGAAGAGGTGCAGATAAGAACTAGTAGGATGAGGGGAGTGGAGAACGGATCATATTAGAAGGGAGGTAGGCATGTTTAGTCAAGCAAAGAAAAGGGGTGAGAAGAGGATATTGTTCTTCTCTATCAATACTTTGGAGTAAAGGACAGGGATATGGACAGCATTTTAAGCTTAAAGGCACAAAGATAAATAGGTACATGCTGTCCATAATATTTACGGAGAGAGATAAAAGAATTCTTACATTGTCACATCAGGGAATTTCTGAAACAGGATTCCAGCTTGAGCATGGGCTGGGGGGGGTCAAACAGTTACGAAATTTTAACAGTTTCATCAGTTTATTAACAAAAATTACATCATGTGGCTTCCTAGCCGGTGACTGTACTCACCAGCTCAGGAATTATCTTCAGTTCTGCTTTCTTTCCAAGGCAAGTCAGTGTCACAGATGCTCTGGCATTTTCATCTGCCAAAATCCCTGCAGTTGGTAGGATTAACCTGCTAAATTTGTCCATGAATAATAGGAAATCTGTGTTTTCTCATCCACGTTCAGTAATTCACACGTTACTACTATATTTGGTGATAGTGCTACTTTTCTTAAACCTTGTCTTTTATGCATAGAAACCACAGAAAATTCTTACTTTGAAATTTATGATGTTTGCACGATCAGTTGCTCCCACGGAGAGTCTCTTTGGCTTCATAGAGTCTTCAGGGGCACACCAGTCTGTTCTGTGATGCTGATTGTAAGTTCTGGGGTTCTATATAAATTTAAGTAGCTCATCTTATTATGTGATAAAGGAATTATGGTTTGTGTCAGTATAAAAGAAAATGAAGTGTAGACTGTGTCAAGTTACCTTATTTCAGGGGAAGGTTAATTGGAAATGCAGCTCACACAGTGTGTGATGAAGTGGAAAAAAATAACAGAAGTGACCACAGTCAATGCATGCAGCCCACATGCTTACCATTTTTCCATTTTCTTAAGCATTTATGGACAATTGAACCGACACAGTGTACAGCAAGTGGATAGTTTCCACATCTTTCTGTGCATGTTGTCAAATTCTTATATTTATAAAATTACTAATAGTAAGTGTGGAGAAAGAGAAAAAAATATGTGTTTTGAAACCTATACTAAATGTCAAATGTAGCAACTACACTGCGGTTAAAGACAGTTCTGATGCTTGCGGAACCAACTACTTAAATTTTTCGGTTGTAAAGTCTTACTTGTAATTTACATTTCAAGAACACGTTTTGTGCCAAATTTAATTTCCAAGTTAAAATCTCAGTGAAGGGATGCCTCGATGCTTCTTTTGTCAGTGGAGTTAAATCTTGTACAGCTGTGTGTTTACACTTTTAATGCATGCATCATTAAATTAATACTATTTTAAAGATTAATGACAGCCCAGTACCTGCACTAAAAATTAAACTACTCCGGGCCAAATAGAACTGTTATGGTTCTGTGTACGTAGACATTGTCATTACTGCCATGAGGAATAAATGAGGATAAAATCCCACCTCGCTCTGTGTGATCTTCAGGATTCTGTGGGACCACATCTGATAATATTCCTTCACAGAAGCCTTTTCATGGTTTTAAATAAGGAGAAAGAACTCCAGGACTTAGCCTTGTGTAAATGTATATTCATATCCTTGTGAGGGTGCCTGAAGTTATCTTACATGCCAAATCCTCTTCCAGTTTCATTTTACACGTAGCTGTCTGTATAATTGTTGTTGTTCCAGCTGTATTAGCTTACACCTTCTTATATATTCCCTTCATATTTTTATTGAGAATCATCACCAAACCAAAATGAAAATTGTCCTTTCCTTTTCAGGGTAGGTAGAAGTATTTTTATTCCACCTATTTTATGAGATTGAAACCTTTCATGGCACTCTTAAAAATAATCGTTATATTTTCCTGCCTTGCCTTGTGGAACACTTATTCATGTTAAGCAATCAGCTAAATAAGCATTTTAAACTGTCACCCAAGCTCCTTAATGTACTGACAATGTATACCTTGGCAATTCATATGAATGGGAAGTATTCTATCCGTATTTTCATTATTATATCTAGATATAGGCTTATCGTAGAAGTGTGGTGAGGAGCCATTTGCATGTGTGCATGTTTCGATGTGTATGTAGGCACACAAACCAAAGGTTGGAATACAGGTGAGAGAATATGCAGGAATTAATATTTGCTCTTTTTCTGGCTTTTCGAAATTAAGAAAATGTGCTGGCATTTTGGGTTATTCTGTTGTATCAGCTCATTTCAACCACTTTAAGGTCTTAATGAAAATTAATTTCACTTTTAAAATTAAAAGCCCTACAAATTTCTAAGGATGATATCACAAACTGTGGAACTGTGAAAGAACAGGTAGTAAGGAAGGATTATAAAAAGAAGTGTAGTAGAATTAGTAACAAGCAGTTTGGTCTGTGCTGGGGGTTAGCTTAGCTGAATGTTACACGCTGGTAACAGAAGTGAAGTCGTGAGTGTTTTCCTCGTTTAACGACTCACTGCAGCTGGTTAGTCCAACTACATTCTTTCCGGAGGAGCCACTCTGCCTGTCACCTCCTTTTGGTGTTGCCTTTTCAACTGTTGTGTGTAGGCGTTCCTTTTGCAGAGTATATTTGAATCTCTGAGGCAGTTACAATCTAGTGATAAGTGAAATAATCCATGTTTCTGGATTTTACCGGCATTTAACTGAATACTGTTGGGTTTCCAGATAAATATGTGTAAAATGATTGTTACTTAATTTCTGATCACAACCTTTTGATTAATCTTGACTTTCCCTTGGGCAGTCATGCAGAATTTGTCATGTGGTGCAGCAGCCAAGTAAGCACTTAAGATTGTCATTGTTAAGCTCAGTTAAAAGTATAAATTCAGGTTTTAGTAAATGGCTTTTTAGGTAAATCAGCACGTAATATTATCCTCTGAAATATAATTATTTTTTTAAATATTTTTTTGAGAGATACTTCTATCAGTAAAAAACACTGCTTAGCCCATTCAGTCTTTTTACAACCCATATAAGACACATGGAAGTAGAATAAAGTAACCGCTCACAGCAGAGGAACAAACTGACATTTTAGCCATATAAAGTTGGATCAGATTCCTGGACTAACAGAGGAGTAAGACAAATGCTAAGGTGGTCTAGCGTCTCTTGGGAGCTGGAAAAGAGCATATAACTGCACGTAAAGTGGTCAGCGTAATGCATGCTACAGAAAGATCAAGTTTGATACCGTACAACAGATGACAAATCTTGGATGCTTTTATAGTATAACTGTAATGTATATTATAACTTAATTTTTAAACTGATTTATGATATTTAGTTGCGATTGAAAAGTAAGGATGTGAGAGAGGATTAAAGAGAATCCCCCAAAAATGCGCAATTAATTCCAAAGCCATTGGAACTCCATTAAGACATAACAGAGTGAAAGTTCTGAATGAAGGATTATATTCCAGGATTGCAAAATGACAGTGCCTCTTTTCATACCTAGTTAATTCAGCATTATTGTGTAAGAAGAAATCAGATGTGTATTTTCTGAGCACTTTGTTGTCTGACAGGCTGAATTAAAGATTTGCTATCAAATAAATAAATTATAATTTCCATTACCTAAAAAAAAAAAAGAGTAGCATTTTGCAGTCAGTGGTGCTGTCCATTTAACTTTGGACAAGCCTCTTGCTGCTGCACCCTCTAGTTTTTTGAAATTTCTGAGACTGTAGAGACCAAAGCGACAGTGGAAAATTTGTTTTATAGTGTGGTGCCTAAAACCATTGGCACATTTTCCTGAAGTCATTCACTTACACTTAGGGAAATTTTGCAGTGTTAACACAAGTCTAGCAGGTATGCGTAATATGGTCGCTATGTCTTAGAATATCAAGCTGAATTAAACAGTGGTACACATTGCTGACTGCATGGAAGATACGTACGGACCAGTTGAAATTAACATCAGATTGTCATGTAATGTTTTTCCAGTTAATTCTGAAGGATTATTTTAGTTTTTATTTCCTGGTATTAATATTTTAATCTAATGCACCTTTCACCTCCAACCACAGCTTTTTTGAAATCCAAATGAAATCCATAATTTCAGTTTTTCTGATAAAACTAAGAACTGAATTTAAAAAGTATTAGCTATAAATTCTTATGCTGTAATAAATTGTGCCCAATTAACGAACCAAATATTAGAGAACTCAAGAATGGCACTACAGTTCTAATTACTTCTGTAATTCTTTTAAATTTGGTGCAAAATAAATTATTACTTAGAAGAATCTTAGAGCAGAGAAAACGTACAGAGAAAATACAGTGTGGGTAAATGTTATGCTGCTTTCCCTGAAGTATTCAGGTGACCTTATTCTGTAACAACATGAAAAAATGAAGTTGGGGATAAGAAGGTCATTCAGACATCAAGCAAAAATCAGTCTTTGTCCTTTGCCATAGAGATTTCCAAGAATATATCAGCTACTCTGGATAGGAGTTCCACAACTGATTTGATGTGTATGATACATAGATAAAATCATAGTAGATTTTCATTCCTGGAGATATAATTAGTTACATAGAATCGTTTATGTTGGAAAAGACCTGTAAGATCATCAAGTCCAACTGTTACCCTAGCACTGCCAAGTCCACCACTGAACCATGTCCCTAAGTGCCACATCTGCATGTCTTTTAATAGAATCAAAAAGTCACCTTCCTTACATAGTAAGATGATCATCAAGGCCATTTTTGCAAAGCACACACTTTAAAGTATGATTTTTGTCAACAAAATCTATTGTGTTATTAATAGGGATTTTCACATATACATATACTTGTTGGAATATTACAAAAATACAAAAGATACAAAATGAAGCTATTTATTGATCAGACCTGATTTTTTTTTTCCCTTGAGTCCGTGCCCTATCTGTAAAGCAGAAGTGCTGACTGCCGCACACTGCTGATTGCAGATTTTTTTGACAGCAAAGACCTGACTCTTCCCTAATCCATGTAGCTGCATTGTACGAATTACAAAGCTTATGTGACAGACCTGTTCTGTATTCCAAGAACTGCAACATACCTGTCATCAGATAGAAGCAAGAATGCACAAGTCATCACTTTACTTGGGAAGCAGAACAGATGATTGAAATTATTTCTTACTACTAACTAATTCCCCTTTTAGTAGAGATAAGCTGCTTTGTTCAGCTGTAAATGAAACATTAGGGTATTAGCTGTCAAGCCAGAAGTATTGGAGAAGCTAAGATTTTATCAGCAGTAGTAACATTTTGGGCAATAAATTGTTTTGTTGGGCAGAATACTAATCTCCAGAGGTACAAAGAAACAAAGCTCATTAAGGTAAATGCTTAAAGCACACACAAAAAAAGCAAAGACAAAGGCTTATTACCTTTGTTTTGGGGATAGATAAAACATTTGCACTTTTTCATCTGTGTGTAGCATTGAAGAATTATGTGGTACTGTTATTAAAAAGATGCATTTGTAGACTTGTAGAATGCTGTCTGAATACATCCCAGGGACAAAGGCATTTCTGAAATATCAGCAGAGAGCTGTAGTAAGTGATGGCTTTTTGGAAATTGTTTTGTTTCCCTCTGGGTAAAATTAGGTATCTGCACACTGTCCTGTACTTAGCATTCATCAGATTAATAGACTAGCATTATTAAATGAATGTTTGAAGTAGAGAAGAATAAATGTCTGAGTTGTACTAAATATATTTTTACCAGTATATATACCTAAATTAAATTCATAAGGGTTTGTAGTGGAAGGCAGTAAGATGATGGGAAGAGAGGAACTGTGTTGCTGTTAGGGACTGCGGCTAGGGAAAACATGTTTGGAATGTGATGAAGGAATTACAGCTCTGTATACCAAGGAGGGACAGAAACTTGCTATCAGAAACAATTAAATAAGGAAGTAAGTAAAATAGGTCGAAGGAATCTCTGTGTGTGCGTACAGCCTGCAAGTAGCCAGAGGCAGATACTGTTTTCCATCATTACTTGTTTGAAGTAGCATTTTAGAAAAATGTAAAATAGAAGTAAGTTTAACACATAATGCAAAGAACAAAAACCTACAGCTGAAAAATTGCACAGAAGGTTCTGTTAATAGCTGACACAAATGTCTTCAGAATTTTCTCTGTGCAGCATCTAGAATTTCAAAACACTAAGAGAGAGACGGCTTTGCAGTCTATCCTGTAATCTACAAGAGAGTCAAAAAAAGAGGTGTTTTAGAAAGAATCAATTGAAAACGAATTGAAGTAGAGGGCAGTTGACCGAAGCATGGCTTTCGGTAGATAGGAAACCACAGACAGCTTTTGGGGTGGAATCCTACACAGATAAACACAACAAAAAGTACTGAAGTCTGCTAGTTGTATTTTAACAAAGATGCAGTGTTGCTTAAATGCTGCTGTTAGTCACTGGATCATTGTTCAATGATGGACGGATCTCTTCTGATCTGCAACTTTGTTTTCATTCTGTATGAAACAGAGATTTTAATATTGGCCCACCAGTATAATCTGCTTGCTTTTATACGAGTAAGTACAGTAATAGTCAGCTTTTCTGTTATTGTCTAATACTGAAATTAAGTTGTCATTTCTTCATTTGGGGTAATTGTGCTCATCTGAGGGGCAAAGTATTAAGGTTTGGTGAAGGAGGATTCAGTGATGCCTTATTTTACCATCTTAGGTTATGTTGTTAGCTATAAAGAATATTATTTTATGCAAGTGCTATATATGCGCCCCCCAGCTGTAAAAGATCTTAAACTTGATTTTAAAATTCAGATTTAATCTGAAGAATTCAGATTTTAAGAATAGAAATCTGCTGCATGCTGGCGTGTTCATTGTTCAGTCCTAGTTTTGCCGTAGTAACCTGAAACAGCAGGAACCTTTAGGTCATTGTTTTACTCCAAGTACTGCATGGAATCAAACGCAGCGTAGCTTTATTTTGGCACTTACTGAAGGGCTGCTTTCTAATCTGCAAATAGTGCCAAGTCAGAATTCTTGTACAATTGCTGAAGTTGCATAGGAACGTGAGAAGTCCAGATGTAAATTATCAGGAGACCAAAGGATTTCTGGCTTTTAGTCTGAGCTTTACTCTGCTTTCCTTATCTTTGGAGGAATCTCTTTTCTTAGACATGTCACCAGTTGGATGCCAGATTTTAGACCCAGAGGCTTTGTTTTAAGAGATGATGCACGCTTCTGAAAACCCAATCAATCTGTAGAAATTTGTTATCTTTGAAAATGTTGATTTCAACTTATCCTTTTTTTCTTCTTTATTTGTAAAATAGCATTATTACAGGGAATGTACTACATAAAAGTAGCATATTATTGCTGGTTTTATTAAAATAAGATTGGAGTCTTTTGCATTGTGGACTCCTCCCTGGGGAGGAGTCAGTTATACATGAGCTAAATTTCGTCTCATTAACAGAAAAAAATTTCCCCAATTTTTCAATTATCGTTATCGACAAATGAACAAGAGCTTGACTATAATCTTCTAAAATGCATGGACTGGCTTTTAAGTGCCATAGGCTGTAACACCACACTGTGAATTTGTTGAAGCTGAGCAAGTCCAAAGTGTTAATGGAATAGCAACTGGAAGATTCATTCACATTAGGGATCAAATCTAGTCATTTATATTAGTTGAGCAAGCTGATGTTTCTTTATTCTATAAATCATCTTGCTAAGCAGCTTGTTTTCGGAGTTATACATCAGTATTGAAAAGGCGTATCGTGAAGATGAGTTAGTAGAGCTATTGTTAAGAAGCCAGTAAATCACAAGTTAATTACTTGAAGTAATTTAGTTAATTTAAGTATTTAGGATTTCAGTTATTGTTATATTTTGATGTTTTATATTTAAAAAAAGCTAACAAATACGTATACATGAATAGGTATATGGTTCCTTTACTCTTAGGCGAAGCGATCGTGTACACTGAACAGAAGCCTTGAGCTTCTGAAGCCAGGTGGATATAGGCAGGATGACAAGGCAGATGTGCAGACATCTAGAATGTATTTGAGAATTTCCTCACTGCCTACCAGTGAGATGGAAACTGTTTCTGTGAGCATAGGCTGTGGAAACCATAGGTTGCAATGGCTCCTGGTTTTGAAGTTACTAAGCTGATTTAATTCTTGACATGACATTATGAAAGCCAGTGTAGTACACCTGCACTGGGCTACAAGACTTGTCCTTTACTTTCATGTCAACCGGAGAACAGAAATACCAAGTCTATATGAAATCCATACATTAAGAAGATTCCCTCCTGGATTCCTTCATATTAAACAATATTTCTAGAGTCACAGAACACTTTTTTGAATGTGTTTAAAAGACAGTAGTAGAAATTTGCTATGTCCTAGATTCATCCTGTGCGTTGCTGACATTGTAGTCATTGTATCCAGGATGCTTTTAGGGCTATAGCAGTTCAAGAGTACTTGGATGAAGACAAAAGTGTATAGGAAGTGGACATTAGCAGCGTATGAAGTATACATTTCAACCTGGACCATAGACATGTTTCTGATTCTGAAACATAAGGTGAAGGGCTCAAGTCTAATTTTTAACTAGTATTCTAAAGTAATTTTAATCATGCCTTTGTCTTGTTTCAAAGCATAAATTTAGTTTTAAATACACACTTCTTTTGGAATAATGATTGAGAAGTACCAGAATATTCAGAGACCTGGATTGTTTCGCATATTTAAAGGTGGCTTGTTTTTATCTGACATCTGGTTAAGCTTTGGGTATGTAACTGCCATGAATCACCAGGAAATAAAACAAAAAAAATATCAGTTGAAGTATCGTCTTTGTTTTCTACTTTTGGAGCTCATGGAGCAGCTTAAAAGTGGATAGTGCTCTGAAAAAACCCCAAAGTTTTTGTTTGTTGTTAAAGTGGAGGAGGAGAGTTTTATGTGAATATCAAGTTCCAGAATCTGTGAATTTTGACAGCAAATATATGGGGTATGGTTTGATGATCCAGGAAGTCTGGCTTTTAGGATTTTTTAGTACTGCATCAGAAGTGCCATGCTAACAGGGTACAAGGTGCTGATGTGATAGAAACTTCGACAGGCTCGCTTTGTACTGCCAGGTGTAACCCAAATCAGGCATTCTCTTACTGTGTCAGTCTAACTTTATGCAAGATCAGGTATTTCTGTCTTCTCCCAGGTTTCAAAAAGCCAGCACAAACTCTCCTCTGAACCATGTGTCCTAGTTTATTGGGTAGAAATATGACTATACCTAATTTGCTCAGATTTGTACTGCAGGTAGTCCAACGATGTGCAGATCTGGTAGCAGTGATAGGAGGATTGTAACAGCCTGTGAGAGAGTCGGGAAACCTCTGAGGATGCATGCTTTTGCCAGCATTTTAAACTGGTACGAGCTAGCACCTCTGCAATAAAAGAAGCAGCAGTGCCTCAGCCAGCTTCCTTTGCAGTACCCTCTTCCCCGGGCTGGGGGCTGGCAGCATAGCGGTCTCACAGAGGGTTAGCTCAGGGACTGCCTTCCTGAAATACAGCTCCACTGGCTGAACCTGGTCCAGCAGACTATGGCATTAAATGCCAGTGATGTTACTCTGTAATGTTACTATAAAATGCCAGTAATGTTGGTACTTTCGTGAAGTGATGCACAGAGAACATGAAAAAATAACGTCCGCTTAGTCAAGCTCTAACATGTGGTTAAAGTAAGATACATATTTTGGACCTTTGTGAAATGAGATTCAGAAACTTAAGAAGCCAAATGTATCTTCATATACATCTTTACTGGCAAGTATCTTAAATTTGTTGATTTCTGGAACTGTACTGATTTTTGACATTGGGAATTAGTAAACTAAAACTAATGTGAGTACAGTGCAGAATTTGGCACTTGAGTATGCTGGAAAGGGTTGCAGTACGAGGCTAGGATTTTCTGTTCAATACATTGGTGCAGTTCTCTCTTGAGCAGTGAGAAAGGGAGAGATAAACGTTGGTAAAATTATACGCCTAACCTGTCAGAAAACTCCTTGAAGTGATAGAAACTTTTCTAATCTCTGTACAAAATAGTCAGTGAATACCTTACACTGTGTTTCATAAAATTGCTTACTGCAGTATTTACTGATAAAACGTTGAGTGTTTTGTACCCACTCACCTCCATATTTTCATTTGTATAATGTTTCTTTTTGATGTCAACCCTTTGCCTTAACTGCTTGAGTTTATATCTCAAGGCAGCAGTGATAACTGAAGGAAACAGTAATGATACTTAGCTGAGAAACCATACTTTGGTTGCTGCTGGGGCCAGGTATTGCAGATTGTTCGTGGATCTTGCAGTTGTGATGCTCTATGGTGTCATCCGCTGGCATACTTTCAGTGCCAAACTTAAAAGGAGTTTTTCAAGTCCACTGTAGTTCTCTCTGTTTCTTACGCATTTGCATCCTTTGCGTAATTTTCATTTCAATGAAAACCTCATCATCTTTCCTATGTCAGTGGTTTTTTCACTTGTACTTTAGAGACCTAACTTTGCTAGCCAGGAAAAAGAATAACAGAGGGGTAGTACTGAAAAAACTGCGGTGGTGTTCTGTTCATATGGCTTCTGGATAAATCCTCAAATTACTGTATTGAAGATGCTTGAAATTTTACAGTCTTTGCTGACAGAAAAACTAGGAGAATCTATCAGCAGTGCACAGTGGATGGGCCACATTCCTCAAATAATCCAGTCAATTAAAAATTGATTTTTGTTCTAGGCAGCATGGTGGTAATGTAGTGGCGAGACAGTGTATGCATTACCAACAGAGCTCACATCAGTTAAGTGATATTTAGGTGATCTTCTGTCATGGGAGAAAGCAGTGCAGTTGATGATCTTTGCTACTGAAGAAGCTAAATTGAAGTGTCAGATACCAGAATTGCATTTTATTTCTAATATGTTGGCCTGCCAGCCTGGGAGAAGCTATGTGAAGTCTGTGAATACAAAGGGACAAAAGTGCTAAATCTAGCAGAAACTGAATGGTTTGGGGAAGATTAAACTATAACATGGCTTTTAGAGCCTTCAAGTAAATGCATTTAAAGAAATTGAATCTTGAACTCCAGTTGCTGGACCTTTCGTCTACTACCTTTCTTCCTTTGTGCTGGCAGCGGGTCTAAAGTAAACAAAAGATATGCATGATGTAAATTGCACCAATCTTGTTTTAGAAAAAGAAAAAGAGGTTATAATGCCACTGAAAATTTAGAAAAAAACTTTTCTTAAGGTGGTTGAACTGAGAACAAAAAAAAGCCTAAAACTCTTCTTTGAAAAATTCTTTTACCTCAGGTTTGCAAGATGCTGAGTTACAGAATGTAGAGGTATCTTTTTCTAATATCAGAAACGTGGAGGTGTGCAGTCATGCAGATCGGACCGCATCCTTACTGTGAGCCTGCGCACTGCTTATTTTGGAGAGACAAACAGTACCAGCTCACAAATCTGAAATTAGTCTGGTCTTGTCTTGATTCATTAAAGCATCTAATGTCAACGATAGCTTTGCAAACTTTCCAGCAGAAGAGAAAACTTGTGAAAAGGTTTCTCTGAGGTTCGTAGTAATGACAGGATGCTGAAGTCACATCTGCTTTTGGTTATGAGAGATCACAGTCAAACACCACGACACTAAAGGTGTAACTTAGATTATTTTTTATTATTATTTTAACAGGATGCAGGTTTTTCCTTCATTTTCTGTCAAAAGTAGTTGTAGGATGTCCTGGTGCATCTGTGCTTCACCTGAAAGGTGGTGGCATTTAAGTGGTGGACGAAGTGATACATGTTTACCCGTTGTCAGACCTCTCAAAGGTTTTGTGAGGTGCAGTTTCTTAATGTCTGTAAAGTGCTTTATAGTGCTCAGGTGAAAGACACTGCAGAAAATGTAAGTGGTCCTGTTGTTTAAAATTTAGATCCTGATTTTAAATGGATAGTGTTATGTCTGTGCTTGCCAGAAAACTCTGTGTCATGGTGATATTTTAGTAGCCCATTGACATACGTCTCGCATCTTAGATTAGCTTTCAGCATACATTATTACCTGTTTGTAAAATGAGTATATCAAAGACGGACTGCAGTGATGAGCAATCGTCTGCAAGGTACTTCAGAACGTGTGGTTGTAAAGTAATCTCATGCTGTATTTCCGAACAAACGGATTTGTTGACAGAAAGATTTGACATCTTGAAGCCAAATTAGAAAGGGGACAGTGCATTTATAAATGTAAGAATCCAAAATTGTTTTCAATAAAAGAGATTGGTGTAGAAAGTGTGAATATTGGTCATTGGTACAATTACTTCTTAACATCATGCTTTGTTTTAACATAATTTGTGATAAGTTGAAAGTCTTCTGTAAAAGATGATCTCACCTGTGTCAGTAGTTTTCTTCATTAATTTACTCCTACACTGTATAAAGAGAAAATAAGTCAAATTACAAATGCTTTTTAAAGGTTATTGTTGGGGTAAAATGCTGCTGGGTTTTAGTGCTTTAGTTGTGTGTGTGGGAAATAAAGAAAAAAAAAAAAAAAGATGTTTCTGGCCTTCAAAACTCTTCAGCATGATTTGAATACAAGTGGCTAACTGTGATAAGTATGTTAGGCTCCCTTCCGTTAATTACAGTATTTCAAACGAGACTAATTTGATAGCCACGGGCTCATATTATGCTAAATACTTCCTATAGTATTACTTTGAGAAGAAGTCCCCTTCCACCCCCACCCCCTCGGATACTTTTTGATAGGACATTATGATTTTAGAAGCTCTGCACCACAGGCAGATAATATCTAATTGCCTACTAGTTCTCTGTTTAGTTAGATCTGCTAATGACTAAATTGAAGAGGTTTTACCAGTCAGTGACAGAGCCAAGTACAAAATGTGGTCAGGTATTTTCTCTAACATGTCTTATAAAACATGTTATTTCATTGTATTTTTTGGTGATGTCAGTTTATTTGATCTGTTGCTGTGAGTGACAGTTAATTTATCGTAAATGCGAAATCTTTTCTTTCCTCCAGATTGTATTAAATGGATGACTTTTTTTATTTGCTGTTCTTTTTTCACTAGAATAGTGCAAAACCAGCTGCCTACTAATCTCAAGACTAAAGCTAGATATTGTAGTTGTTATAATATGGTATTTGATATTACAAAAATACCCATCGATGTTTTGTAAAATACAAGAAATTATCTATTTTCATGTTAACTTCAAGTGCGTGCCTTGTGAATAGTTTAAGAAGTAACTTCATTAGAAGCGTTTATACAAAAAGTAGTAGAGTTGTAGTAACTTTTCTTTTACATTATTATTGTAGTTTTATCCAAATTCCACCAGGTGCTGCCAAAGAACATACAGCCAAAGCAAAGTTTACATCAATGCAGCCGGGAAACCTTTTTCAGAAGCAGGAGCATCTTCCCTACACATTTAAGAGCATCCCTCTTTTCTTTGTAACTAAGCACTAGCAATCAGTTTGATACAGAGTGACATCACTTCTGGGTATCGTGTTCTTCAAAATGCACTCTTTCTTATGACAGAGATAGTCATTAACAGGCTATAGGTGACTAATACGCTGTTTTAACAGGTAGTTAGAGACTTTTGTAAACATTCCCCTAGGTTGCTATTTTGATTTTGGGTGATGGGGTATATTTTTTAGCGAGATGTTCAAATTACTAAAGTTTAGTGTATTTGGTGGTTTGGTTTTGATTTATTTTCATTCCAGTAAGCCAAGTGGCTATAGACACTTTATTCCTACTAACTTTGGTAAAGATGTTTCTTTCCTTTGTTTGCTTTTTGTCTTGCTGAGTCAGGAGTTTTGTATATCACAAGTCAGTTCTGTTTGGGGTTTTGTCTCATTCTGGGAAGAAAATGTGCTTCCAAAAGCCAAGGTTTGCTTGAGGTAATAAGAGCCCCAAACTTGTGACTGCTCACAACAGTGCAGTGCAAAATGCTCAGGCAAACAGCGCTCGTAGCAGCAGGAATCAATTCCGAGAGTTGGCGCAGAGCAGTTTCTATCCTGCCTCCCCGGTGAGTTCAGCCATTGTGCTTATGACATAAAAAGCAATGTGCGTTTTAATTGCTGCACTTATTTTTGAACTGTTGCTCAAGTGTTAGCATGGTTTAAGTCAAAAAGGCTGGATCATGGGCAA
The DNA here is from genome assembly GCF_028858705.1 of Grus americana. Lineage (NCBI taxonomy): Eukaryota > Metazoa > Chordata > Aves > Gruiformes > Gruidae > Grus > Grus americana. The sequence continues at coordinate 4,535,319 of NC_072866.1, forward strand.
TGTGGCACCGGGTTGCCAGAAAAGGGGTAATCGGCGTCTGCTAGAGTTGGTGATGCAGAACCCCCTGTGTTAGCTGCGGCGTTGGGCAGGGAACTTTAAGGGATTAGCCTCGTAGCAGGTAACCACGGATCGCTAGAATGGTGGCATTACGGTCTACAAATGCTGTGTTGTTTTCTTTTGTGCTTTATTTAATTAAAGCCTTGAGTTTATTGTCATGCACAAATGTTTTATATTTGAATGTTTATTGAGTGGTGAACAGCAAAAATGAAACAAAAAGATTCTTCGGGGTAGTCTGGCATAATCAGTGTGGATTGCAAAGATAAATGTGGTGAAGGGAAAAGGAAGGAAAAAATCGAAATGTAGCCGTTACTTTGAGCAGAAATATATTCAGAAATGTGACTGTAGCTAAGTCTGCACAAAGAAACTCCTTGTTTGTAAGAAATCCATGGCAGTGACTTCACCTGGCGGTATTTAATTAATTATTTAGTGAGCATTATGTTTGCCTTCCCTTGGGATTTGATCTTCCTTGTTGCGTCTTCCCCCTTCCACCAAAAAGTGTCAACTAATTATTTGAATATAGAATACTTTAATTGCTTTAGATCTCAGGAAACGTTAGCATGTAAGTACTTGGTTTCATTCCGTAACTCTGTGTGTGTAATAGATAGCCCAACATTACTGTAGCTTTCCTGGGTTCCCATTTTCTTGCCATCCCAGTGTACTTGACAGAGAGGGAGGAAAGGAAAAAGAGGAAACATAAATTATCCTACCGATGTGAGATGAGATCAACATTTAAGCTAGTAGGTGTAATACAGATGCTGTGATCAGGTGCTCAGAGCCAAAATGCTCACAGTCCTTGTGCTACTCTAATCAAAGGTACTGCAGATTGAGCAGTTCTCTGATGCAGTCTTATCAGTTTGAGTGTAATGTAAATCCTGTTACAGCAGCTTTGTCCGATCTGCCGGTAGCTTTGTTCTGAACCTTTCAGTAACAGTTCACTGAAGCAGAAAGAGCCCTGCGAATTGATATTATAAACCTGCATGGTTGCTTTATTCATTGTTGAAGCAACAGAATATAACAGAAGTATTTATTTTAGTGGATTGAAGGTACTTTTTTTTTTTTTTTTTTTTTTACTCTATCAGCGTGAGCAGGGGAAAAATGTTCTAAATGCAAAAGAGGAAAAGCTAATACTATAATCATATCCATACCCATTCGGAGCACAATCCCATTGAAAGATAATACAGAATACTATATGTTTAATTTATTTTACACATTCAGAGAGATTGTTAAAATCCCAAAGTGTTGTTATTTCTTGCTGATGTAGAAAAAAAAAAAATCATGTGACACTTATAATCAGGAAGTGATAGTCATGTGAAATAAAAGCTTCTCATAATGCACTTAGTCTTCCCAGACATCTGTATTTTTCTAAGCACCACCTACCTGCTCTCTTTGGGACGCAGATGAGCCTTAGAAATTCGAGATTGTATTGTATTCACTTTTTTGCTGGTGGGCATTCCTTACTGAAGCTCAAGAGCATGAAATTTCTCTTTAGTCTCACTGCTTTGATATGGTATTTGCCTAATAATCAAACAAATTAAAGTGTGGAAAAAAATGATAAAACTGCAATATCTTAAAATTAAGAGGCTGAAATATTAAATTGAGTTTCTCATAATAATGCTGTGGTGCCATGCTGACCCTTATTCTTGAAAATCAGTTTTTAGGTTGTGCGTCAGTAAGAAATATTATGACTTTGGGAATTTGAAAGAACTTTTAAAGTATCACGTAATCTAAAAATTCTGGCTTTATACTTTAGAGATCTTCTGGACAGATTTCACCGACATTTGTGAAATGTGCAGATATGGAAGCCCAACTTTATTTGTAGATGTTTCTATATGCCATCAATGAGTTCTGCTACTTAAGACATGTTTTCTCTCTTGTGTGGGGATAGGAAGATTTACAAAGTTAGTTCCATTACTACTAAAATGTGTTTCAAATGGAAATCTCTCGAAGAGGAAAGTTATTTAAGATAGAATTATTTTTGTACACTGCTCTTAAAATTTCATGTTCAGTTTTTAAAAAACCTCTGATTGGAAAGTTAGGGTAGTGAATAGCTGATTATTTTTAATGTTAAATATTTAAAATGCCTAAGGAAAAAAGGTGTTCTAAACTCTTAATTATGGGAAAAAATAAGCTTGTCACCACCTCATTGAAATTAATAGGTGTAACAATTACTTTTGTGGAGCAGTAATGTATTTAAATTTCATATTTCCTATTTGTCTTTCAATTAATTTCATGTAGTATTCCATGAAAAGACAGACTTTGTTTCAGTTTTATCTGATGACATAAGCAACTCCAGATAACCAGAGGCCAATGCCTATCTTCAAAATAAATAAATAAAAAAAGTTATTTGATGTGCAGTCCTGCACCCAGACCCCCGTTGGGGAATTCTGTTTGTGTTTGCAGCTCCGGAGTTAAGGGTAGAGCTTCTGTAACTCGGGGGGGGAGCAGGACGTGCTACGTGCCAGTCCTGTCTCGGAACCTGCACAGTAAAGTAAGGCTCCAAGCTCTGGAAGAACTAAATTGCCATCAGAGAGAGATGGATGGTTTTCTTCAAATGATGAGAACTGTATGTCCCCACCGCTTCTGTATGTGTAGCGTAAGGTGTTTCCATGGAGCAGCAGAAATCAGAAGAAGTTCAGGTGGATAGAAAACAATGTCTGAGAAGTCTTAGTACGTGACAAAAGATCTGGCTGCCTTATGGGATGAAAAGTGAAAAGATGTTTTGTTTTCTTTTGTTTCTTAAAATTTTTTTGGCTAGGTAGAATAGTAAGAAAGGAAAAGTATTTTTTAATTTCGTGTACTTTAATTTTCGTGTACTAATTTTAGTGTGATGGGAATGCTGCTGACTTTCCATATGTAGCCATTCCTCTCTTTACATATCAAATAGCTGTATGAGCTTTCATAGGAGGAGTATTGTTATTAATCCTTGACAAAGGTCCCAGAGGTTTCAGTGAGGCTCTGAAACAGTAGGCAGCGTAGAGGTAAACTGAGTAACGAACACAGCCAACTGTGAATCTCAAGTGGTTATTAATTGCTTCATTCTCACTTTAAATTCCAGCTAAATAAGTCCAACAGTTGTAAATGCAGTAAAACGTAAAGAGAACTAAATAATTTTGCAGAATACTAACTTTGTGGTATGGAGCTGCAGTACTCATCAATCCAGATGTTTTGTGTATTGACCACAAGACACTCGCATCCCTAGATTATGAAAACAGACCTATTTGTATTAGCAAGATGAATGTTTAACTAATTTAGTAGTCAGGTCTTCTGCTTGTGATCACTGTAAACATTTGCATTGATTAGAAGGAAAAACAAGGCCTGTTTGCAAGGCCAGAAAGTTGATTTGCTTCAAGTTGATTTTTTTGTCTCATTTACGTGTTTTTATTATGATTTTTTTCTTCCAAAATAAATTTTTGGCATTTCTGAAAGGATTGTGGAAAAATAAGGTGTATAGATAGCATTATGTTTTCATATGTATGTATGTCTGTCTGCTGAAGTTTGTGGAATTTCTTGCAGATCTGTTTTTGTATTAAACCTTCACTCTGAAACAATTCCTCCCATTTTGTACTCTATAGAGCTGTAATATTTGTCCAAGGATGAGCTGCATTCAACGTTTTGTTAACTGAAATGGGAAGTGACAGACTGACTAAAAGAAAATCTCCGTGCCAAAGAAACAGATATTACTTCTTTCTCACAGATTACTGTATGCCTGGACACCAAAGACTCTGAGATTGCAGATGCACTAAGGTTTCATATTGATCCATGTTAGACTAATTTGATCAAAAGAGACACTGCTGTAGTATTTGATTGAGATGGTCAAACATTGGGAATATTGTGCAGGAAAAAGAGGGTTTGGAAGAGAGACACATTTGAAAAAAATAATTCAGATTTGTTAGATATATTTTGTTTGCATTGATTTTCACTATGGATGTATATCTTTTGATGGCAGCTATCTTCAAAATAATAGCATAATAGATAATACTCTGCTACATAATTTTGTATTTTTATTACTTTTTACTGATATTTGTACAATAATTTAATCATTGAAGTTGGTCAGTACTTGCACACTCAGCAAACACATTTAGTGCAATATGAGTGGGTTTTGGCCAAATATGAGAAAGCCATAGTTATCATGCAAGAGTGTGAAGTTGAAAAATGTCTGAAGAACTGCAGAGGAGATTCTGCAACATGGGCATGAGAAAGTATAAATTATATTTGAGTCTTGCAGAAGTAGGTCTCAAGCTACAGGGAATGCCCCATCCAACAGAAGACAGCCTTCTCTCTGCTTTTTAGTTCAGGTTTATCAGACTGTGACTTGACAGATCAGAGTCAGCGGTGATTGCGCTGGTTTGAGTCGTCCCTCTCCTTGATGGCTTGCTTCCATGCTGCAAGAAAGGGAGGAGGCAGGGGATTATAAAGTACTAGGAAATGATCACAGTTTCAGATGTTTCTTCATCACCTTTGCTTTGGAAGAACTGGGAGCTGTGAAAAAGCAACACGCGATGGTAATTCAGAGCCCCCTGTGCCCAGGGAGAAGGGATGTCGGGGTGCCTATGTCTGACTGCATCTGCTGTTCCCCAGGCCCTCCACCGTTCTTAGTGGCTGAGAGCAGGAACGATATGAACTAACTAGCATTCGTCTCCCAACTGTCCTTCTGCAACTTGACTGAGGAGGCGTGCCCTGTTCTGCCTTTCCACAGGCATAGCAGGGAGCATGCGTTTTCTGTAAAGAGGCACCACTTCAGGCATGTACAGCCTGCCTAAAGTGAAAGGAGTCCAGCAGGGGTTTTCTTGTCAGTCTTTACTTGTGTAAAGGAAACAGATGATCTGAAAATTATGTTGTCTAAAAGTTTAATAGTAAGAAATGGGAAACCATTAGCTGGCTATCATTCCCTGGCTACTATCCTGATTTTGCTACTGAACTTTGTGTTGCGTGTCTTCTGTCCAGTGGAATAAAGATTTGACCAAAAGCATCCATTTTGTATAAACTGAAAAAAGACTGGTTGTATAGTGACGTCGTATAAGCCTTAGTGAGACGGAAAGGGTAGTTATCACATAGCGTCATTGCATCCTTTGCAGAGCAGTTATTAGTTTTATTTTTGCTTGCAGTTATAGCTCAGGACAGGGAAATGTGGTATATTGCTTTCTTTTCTTTTTTTGTTTTTTTGACTCATGAGAAGCACTCTTGACAAAGCATGCTATTTGTTAGTCTCACTGTCATATTTATATTAAAGACATAACAGGGTCCTACTGCACTGTCAATTGCTTTTCATTACCCTTGTCTTTGCTTGCAAAGGTCATCACCTTGCATGTGAATCAAATTTGGAAAAGAGTATTTTCTTTAGAAGTGGAATTGTAGTCTGAATAGAAAGGCAGTGCTGTTTGAGAAAGTTAATATAACATATTCCTGAGCTTCCTTTTAACTCTTACATAAAGTTAATTCGGCACCTTTGTGTGGGCAGATTGTATTCTTCCCTGTCAGAGTTGCAGTTGCTTTTGTTTTGTTTCACATTTGAATAATACATTTGATTACCATGGCAAACGTTGCAGCGCATGCATGCCTGACTGTAGTGCCTAATTAACTGATGATAACAAGGCAGGATTGCCCTCTTCTCTTTCATAAGCAATCATATACATGACAGTTCTTTTATCTTTCTTCAAAATGGACTTGCTCTCCTGACCCTTAAGCAGCTCCTGTTTTGTGTGTTTACCTCTGATGTCTTTGCAAGACTGTTAATTTTCTGTGGCATATCCTATCTAGTTGTAATTAACACATCGAACAGCGAAAAAATAGTTCTGCTTGCAGATGCCTAATGGAGGAATGCTTTCTTCCAGTAATTATACAGCTTCATTTTACTGATTTGCATTGACCTACAAGGATTTTTTTAATACATTTTTTTAAATTATTTTTGGAGAACATCTGCAGTGGCATAGTCCTATTTAGGTAGGGAAAACAAACTTAAAAAGTAGGTTAATTTGCTTTTATTTACCTAAAGTAAACTTAGAAGCAGTCGGTGGCAAGTTTGGTAAAGGTTTGCATTTAGCAAAGTTAAATTGGAGGTAAACAGTGCTGTCGTCTTGCATGTATTTAATCCTGAAGTCGAAGGCCTGTTCTTATAATTAGAAACTTCAAGAAGCACTTGACCTATTTTAAGGAAGCATTAAAGTCACATGTATATAGAGCAAATATTTTCCAGCATTGTATCTTAAAAAACCCTGAACTTACATTTCAAATAAATGAGACTAGCATTTCTATTTATCGTTTTATAGCTAGGCTGAGATTAAAGCCATAATGAATACAAGTTCAAAGAGAGGAAGGTATAAGAGAAAAGGTTGGTACTTAGAGCAATAAAAACAGGGGCAAAAAGAACAGCTTTTCTGAAGGACTCAGGCTGGAATAATAATGATAGAATTGTCTAAATCGATATATCTCTTGTCAGCCTCACGTCTGATGTTTGAATCAGTCAGGCCTTTTCTGCAAGAGCTTTCCTCGGGAATATTGAATTATTTATTATTTGTATCTTTTTTCCTTCCCTTTCTGATGATTTTTTTCTTTTTTTTCCTGACTTAGTAAAATTTGTTTTTTATGCTGCCAGGTTCAATGTTGTCTGCTGTTTGATAAATAGCAGTAATTGGGTGTATAGCAGAAGTCGTGTAAAAATGTATGACTTCAATTACATCTAGAACAATTTTTTCTTTATATTGATCTTTTTTTTCTGTATAAGATCTGCTCTTCATAGCCTCCAGTGCTGAGTTTTTAAAGAATTACTCTATGTCCATATGTTGGCATGCACTTTTGAACCCATGCATCTTTTTTAAAAAAAATGGAATGCTGTCTTGAATCAGTTCTGCCTGAGCAGTAAGTGAAAAATTAGAGTCATTCAAATAGTGAAATATTCATATTGTATTCTAGGCAGATGAGGGATTGCATTACTTTAAAATTACAGTGCATACTTGCAGTCCCTGTTTCTCTTGTCTGAGATAATGAAATGACGGTACTGGCCAATTAATGAAAACATCTTTCATTAACAATTATAATCCAGATAAAATTAAAATATGTGTTTTGAAAGTCACTTCCTTGCAGTAAAGCTCTGCTCATTTAAATCTACAGGTGTACACCATAGTGTTTAGCCTTGTAAGTATTATCAAAGGTGCTAATGTAATAGAAATGTACTGTCTGTAATTTCAAATATTGTGTCAGAATTCTCATTGTGTTCCAACTGTGATGTTTTACAATTGTTTCTTTCCTCTTTATGTCAGTGCATGAGGTGATAAATAATGTGATCCAAATGTTTGATGCTGATTCACAATAAAATGAGTTAGTGTATTTGTCCTGAAATGGCTTTATAGGTCAGAACAAAAGATGGGCTGAAATTCACATTGGACTGGGATTATGATTTGCCCTGGTATGGGGTGATGGACCGGTTAGAACTTTAGGTCTGAATCCAGGCTTTAACGGAATTCAAGGCTGTCGGCACTGGGTTGTTGCATAGGATGCTGCTATAGTCTGTAATGCACGTTGGTTTTCATTTGTATGCGGTTTTGAGGGAAACGCAGTGGAATATCGCCTTGTCCTTATTAAATATATTTTTTGTTCATTACGTAAGTCTTTGCTTGCCATGCTTCATGCTTCAAACTCTTCTAAAGTGAGATTCAAAGTAAAGGGTTATATAAACAGTCATGTTTATGCCATCCAGCGGTGGATCAAAGGGAATATTCCTCACAATTGTGGTTAATTTATGTCATTTGAAAATGTAATTACCTCATGATTATTGCCTGCTTTATACAGTCCTATTTTGTGTTTTTTAAAAAGCAGTCATGCTCTCGGTTGCTAGTGGACAGGAGTGCTAAACAGACTGGCTATAACCTGAATCCTGCAGCTCTTTCTGCGGTACGTGCCCCGTTGTCATTACTGGGAGGGGATAAGTGAGAGCAGGAATCGCAAATTCTGCTTCAATAGTCATAATAATTCAGTGAATTGGGAGAGACTCTCCTGTTTCTAATGCAGCTAATTTTCAGGATACGTTTCAGGCTGTTAATATGTGTATCTTTCAGAATGTGTATATTGGCAAAGAAATACCTCCTGTCTCTGAAGTGTTTTGTTCGGGAAACCCTAACTTTAAAATAATCCTTTAGAAACCGCTGTAGAATGTAATTTATTTGAGGATTGCCAATAAATGCTTGGATTGTTTGGTAGATCATCAGGTGAAGCTGGGGTTAAATAGATAAAAAGAAGTTGGTGGTGTTTTTACCCCAAGTCTTGTTTAAGCCTCGCTAGTCTTCTGTTTTTTTCCTGTAGCAGTTTGACAAAATTGCCTTTCCTACCAGCAGCCTGTTAGGTGCTGTGCACAGAAACAAAACCCTATTGTTTTAGATTTTCTTTCATATCATGTAGGTGTCTATGCCATACCACCCACACAGTAAAGCAAGTGAGCTGTGAAATATATTCATTGTTAGAGTACAGGGGAAATGGAGGCAAGCAATCGGCAGTAATAACGTACGACAGCAAGGGGAGGCTGCCAACATTACCTGCATTATTTCGGTTGCCTTTTTCATTATAGGTTCGGGAAATAGGCAGCAATTCGATTATGGCATGATTTGGGATGGAATTGCTTGCCGTTCACTGACCCTGTCACAAGGGGATCAAATGAGAAGTCAGCTCAAATAAAGTTTATAGTGCATTAACTGGACCAAGCATTGCCTAGCCTGGGAGCATGATTTTTCATCTTCCAGGGTTTTGTAACTGCTTCTCAGATATATTTGTACCTTAAGGGGAGGGGGGGGAGAAGGGGGAGAGGAAAAAAAATGAAAAAAAAGGAGGATTGGCTGAGATGTATAGGAATGAGCTAGTTGGCCAATAGTGTACATTCCCCTCCCCTCCCATGTGCAAATCTTAGCTCCTCTCTAGCTTGTGAGAAGCAGCATGATTAATAACACTGAGGGAACCTGCCTGTTGGATTATTAATTTTCCATCCTTTTTCCCTTCTCTTACGCATACCCCTGATGCTTTGCCTTTTTTAAAAAAGCTTTTCTTTTTCTCTCCCCCCCTTCTTTTCCTTTTTCCTTTTTTCTTTCTTTTTTTTTTTTTTTTTTTCCCATGGAGCTAACCACTAGCCACTAACGTTCTCGTGGCTATCCAACCTTGCAAAGGCTTACTTCACAGTGGGGTGAGTTTGTATATTAAAATAGGGGATTCTGCAAGGAAGCAGCAACAACAACCAAAAAAAAAAAAAAGCAAAACCATCCCTGTGATGCTTGATTACAGTACAGTTGCCTTTAGCTACAACTGCTTAAAGTAGAGTTAATGCTGACCTAGAAGGCAAGAAATGTGTTGCAGTGTCTGCCTGTTAGTTCTAGAGAGTACTGCACTGCATGGACAGATCAACATTGGTTCTCGTTATTCAAACTAATTAAAATTGACCCTTTAGAAACCTTGATTGCATAGAGAGGGTGCAAATTGATAGAAAATGGGAGTTAATGGTAGGTAATTGGACAAGCTGCGGTTTTTTGTTGGTGATGCTCGTGGGGTTTTTTCCTTTTTTTTTAACAAAGCTTTTACAAGACTCATTGTAAAGAAAATAGCTTTTGTTTTGCAGTCACAAATATATCATTGTTAAGTTTTGCGATTTTCGTGGAATAATGATAACAAAATACCATTTACAGATCAGTGGTGGTTTTGGCGGGGGAGTCTCACGCCAGCTGAGGACAGTTTAGCCCCCAGTTGGTACCGTGGGTGCTGCCAGCGTTCACACGGGCGGGCGATGGCGGGGGCTTCTCTCCCGTGATTCGCTGACCGGGTCATGTGTCCGGTCCGTGCAAAGGAGATGTGTGCCGGGGGAGGTCCGCTCCGACTTGGCATGGCTGGGTTTGACTGGCTTTATCAAGTGCATTATGTTGTTACCGTGTGAGATGCATTTTATTATTTGAGATTAATATAGCAGGATTAAGACATTTACTTTTGTTAATTCACAGTATAATGCAGTGGAATACCAAGAATTTTGTGTCTCGAAACACATTAAAGAATATATAAACTTAGTCAAAATATAAAAGTTAAATGTTGGTAAACTAATACCAAGTAATTTTTATAAATATATATATTCATGTCTGTGTACGAACAATTGGTAGTTTTGTTTGTGAAAGGAGCAGACGACATAATGCATCAAGAAAATACTGTTTATGTGTTTTTACTGAAGGTGGGATGGGGTAGTGTACTTTTTAAAAAAAAAAAAACCTGTGCAATACTTCTTGAGTGATAAGGAAACAAGGACTGTAATATAGCTATTTTGGATTTATGTAACATACTCATTGCAACTGCTTTTAATTTTAATTTTTACCCTGAATTTGTGTATTCATATTTTGTCTTGTGATTTAAAAGCATCGATACAAGACAGACAAAAGATTTCCTACCTAATGCCAACATAGGTAGTGTATGTACAGGCATTCTGCACATCACAGAGTCATAGAATATCTCAAGTTGGAAGGGGACCCATAAGGATCATTGAGTCCAAATCCCATATATATATATCTTATATATATATATCAATATATGTCATGTAATCTGTCTTCGAGCATTTAGCTGAAAGGAAATATTTCATGAACTTGAGGTACTCTTCTTTTTTTTATCAGTTTTTAAAAATGTATACTGTAAACAAGCTGGTGTAACAGAGTCTCAGTATTCAGTGTATCTTGGTGTTGTTTTAATAATATTCCACATAATGAGGTCTTTGTATGTGGCACACATGTTGTCGTCCTTAATTTTCAGTTACTCTGTATTAGGAATTCTTCCCTTACTGTGCAAGGACCCGTTTCGTTCCTGGAAGGCAGTTTATAACGTCGTTCTAAAGATACTGTTTCCAGTTTAAGTTTGAGATGCATACAAGACCTGGGGGCAGTGCTTTTTTGCTTGACTGATTTATTTATTTATATTTATTGCCTGTGAGATTATCAGTACATTAGTAGAAGGAATTGTCATTGATTGATTACTGAGCCCTAATTGTTTTTTATTCCTTTTCCTTATATTAATGTTAGTGATACCAAGTTTCGATATGCATGAACACTGTGACATACAGTGCAACAAATCCACTGAAACTACGGTAGCTTGTTATTTAGAAGAGTATTGATGATGATACATTTTATTTTTAAAGATGTGTTTTACTTTTGATTTTATAATGTAACTGCTCCTCTATAATGCCAAAACATACTTAATCATGAAAACAATAAATGTGTGTGTGAGTCTAGTCTCATTCTGACATATGTACATGCTATATGTTTTCATCTACTCTCACGAGCAATAGCCTGATGTGCCTGTATCAAGTAATGCCTTGTTTTGCCAATTAGCTAGTGTAATGGTAGCTTTGAAAAATGTCTTATGCTGAAACACAGTATTTTTTTTTTCAGTACAGCTAAATATTCACTAATTTTGTTCTTTTGGATTCTAAGAAATTAGGTCATGTAAAACAATAGCAGGAAATGTAATTTTTTTATTGAGCAGTCGAGCCAACCATCTTGCAAGTCAGACTCCAAAGGCAGAATAAAACTTTGTGATCTCTAAAATGGTATCATTTATTGGGCTTGTTGATTTTTAGACCCCAATAATTACAGATCTATCAGGTGTTATGAAGCTAGTGCTTATAGGCTTTATTGAATTTTATAATCTAATGCAGGGTTGTGGTACATAAAAAAATTAAAGTCAGTATCAATAAGATTGTCTCCAAACTAACTAGTAGGTGTTTGCATTTTTCATTTTGTTTGTATTTTTTACTAAAGGTGTGAATAACTAGGAATAAAACAATTCACCGGGAATAATTCTGTAACAACTGCTTGAAAAAATGTAACGGGTAAAATCTCTTCCACTGTTCACATGTGGAACAGTATTGCACTAGTACGGGTATTTTCTTCACCTGGTGACTGACAGGTTTGTTCGTAATACTGCCTCTAAACCGTGCAAGTTTTAGCTTATCTCAGTTTGCATTCACAATCTCGACACGCATAAATCATAATCTCAGTAATCTCAAGAATGTACAGGATTGGTGCACACAAACTGTTTATTTTTTCAGCCTTCATTTGTTGTATTATCTATATACCTAACTGTTCTATTTATCTGTCATAATCATATACTTTGTGGTAAAAAAGAGATTCCTTATCTCTGTAGGCCGGTACTTATGATGTGTCCACACTTCTAAAGACTACTGTTGGTAATTCCTAAAGCTCTTAGAGAAGTGATTAGGGAGTCATGATTGCTCACAAATTGAGTCTTTTTTCTGCTTGACACTGATCCTGTGATAGTCTCCCCACTTAATCCTCACCAGCAATTTGCCTATAGTTGCAGCTAACAGGAGGTGATTAGAGGGGAGTTGCCCACTGCCTTTTTCCTTCTGTTGTAGTGGCATGTTAGACAGAGGCTAGTGAATCAAAGCTGTTTTCCTATTAACTCAACACCTCCTAATGCATTAGAGCCACTTTTATCTAATAACAGCGTTCAGCTTCTAGCGCTATTTTAATGTTATTTGGTATTCCTTTTAAAACAGCACAATGAGCATTTTTAAAATTAGAGAACAAAAAGCATAAAGCAGAATACCCAACGATGAAAGCAAAATAATGAAACTACCAGGTCTCGTCTTTTATCAGCACATGCTTGGAACCCCGATTAAGATTGCAGAGGATTTTCTCCCTGCATCGGTGGGCAGGTAGACTCCACTTTCTCTAAGCATTACTTTAATTGCAATCCTGCTGACAGGTAACTGATGGAATACTTTCGAAGTGATAATGGAATGCATTTACAAGTGAGAACAGCACCAGGGAAGGGGTGATAATGAAGAGTTAACTTTTCCAAGTCTTAGCTACAATGAAGAATAGTATGAAGGGCCTGAGTGGAAATTTCTATTTACTACTTTTTATTTTGTCCTACCTAAGAACCACATCAAGGGTTAGTTGGCTTTTTTATTGTTTTATTGGTAAGATACAGAATCTCCACTCTGAAGCTGACGTTCTCTGGCTTTTATAAGTTTTATTTTTAAAACTTAACATTGTTTTATACTTTACTGGCCGAGTTCCTGATTATTTTAATTAGTTTGTTTTAAAGAAACTATAGTAATGGATTTAAAAGACCTCCTTAGTGCCATATATTCTGAGAAGTGTCCAACAGCAAGCTTACTTGGGTTTGGTTTTTGTGATCAGTGAATAAATGTCCTTTTTTAAGATTCACAGCATGCATCAAATACAGTGCATATATGTAGTGTTTTAAACACAATTTCTTGGCTTTACAGAGCCTGCCACTGGGCTACGTGTTTATATTAAATGTATGTTTATAGTACAGGTACTGTGACTAAGGTTACCGTCCAAGTTAAAACAGCTAGTTCAAGTGCAAAAATAGAAAGGTGGCAGTTAACACGGACGTCTCCCTAACTGGTAGATTGATTGAGGTGCATGGAACAAAAGAGGTGGCATCTCTAGCTATTTCATGGTTTACCTAACAATCTCTGTTTATCATTTAAACTTCTTTATCACCTTTCTATTCTTGAGGATCATTTTGCTCATGATAAGGGTATATTTCAGGAACACATTAGTGAATATATTTTAATTTACCTGCTTTTGAAGTAGACAGCTAAAATATAGGAAAATACATATTGTTAGATGTTGGCTTGGACTTAGCCAGCTCACCTCACTGAGAGATACAGAAACCTCAAAAATGTCACCTGTAATCACAGTTCCCTATTTAATTTGATCCTACAGGACAAGAACAAATGAAACTGGACAAAGTTTTCTGCTTTTAGATTGTCGAGAGATTATTTTATATGCAGCACACGCATATGTATAGCTAGCTAAATAAATGCCTCTGTCTATCCTGAAATTGTAAAATGTGTCATAGTTTCTGAATTTGTCACAGGTCTATCATATATTTTGTCGATACATCTTCAAGCACACATCTCTAAAAACAATAAACATTATTTTGCGCTGTGTCAAAATGCTATTTTCAAGCTCAGGCTGTTTTTTAAGAGAAGTACAAGGCATGGAAGCATCCTAGTGCCAGTGTTTATGCCTCTCTTCATTCGACTGGCAAAAGCAGATAGGGCAGTAACAATAGACTAAATCAGGTCACTCCAAAATCACTGCTCCTTAGTTTTCATTTCACATACTGCTGTTGTCCTGTCTGGAGCTGTCAGCTATATAGAAAAAAAACCATCCCTGTTATAAGGTGCATCAGTCCAAAAAGTCTTCTGTTGTGTTAAATCCTTGGAAGCACATGGTTGGATCATTAGGGAATCCAAGATGCAAGCGAATTCCGTTATGGAACCCATTTTACAGGAAACATTTTGATCGGGAACTCTGTTATCCTTTAGTCCTTACATTTTGTCTTCAATTCTACATTGTGTTTCTCATTTTTAATATGGCTGCAAAAATCTATTCCATAAATTTGCATAAGGAAGCCAACCAATAACACCTATCATTTGTTGTCTTAGAAGTGGAAGGCAGATGAATAAACTGTTTTCTGTTGAATATTTGTGTTTTTTTGTTATGTGGCAAATACTAAACATTAAAAATCACATAAATTCTATTATATAGAAGCTGCTGAGCTTTTGGTATTATAAAGCCATAAGGAAAAAAGCCTTTCAGAACTATTTCTGAACTGTTTCTCATGCTTTTTGAAGGTACTAGATGCAGAACCATAGAAAACATATGTAGTCTCTTCACAAGACACATTGCTGTAAACTACTGCCTGACAGGGCATCTGTCTTCTAGAGCTGTGGGACTGCTTAATATCCAGGACTTTAAATTGTTTATTTAAGTAATAAGTGTGCCTTAGTAGTCAGGTGAAATGCTGCCAATTCATTTGGGTTTTTTTAAAGGACACTGCATAACAGGTTTTGGTTCTTCTGTGCCATTTTCATAAAGAAAGGAGGCTCTTTGATTTTTCTGAAGTGCTGCTGAAATAGCTGGAATTTTAAATTTCCACAGTTATGCAGGCAAAAACTATTTTTATTCATGTGAGCGATTAATTGTGAAAGGACAAAACATTATTTTTGTATTTTTTAAACTTAACAAAGATAATGGATTTGTCTAAAAGGTAGATTTCCATATATTATTAGACTTCCTTTGTAACTTTGTTAGTTAAACTTCTTTTCTGTCCATCTTTTCTTTTTGGAGGGCTTGAGGTAACGGAGGGCTGTAGCAGAAAAGTAGAACAGTTTGTAATTGGTGATTGCAGCCCAGGAAGGTACAAAGTCCGTATGGATGTATGGAAGCGTGCCAAATCAGTGCCCTGAAGGAACAGGACTATTAGCGATGTTAGTTAAGGTGAAAAAAAATAGTGTGCGATGGATGAAATCTGAATGGATTCAGATTTCATGATATTAACAGCTTGCTGTAGTTTACCCAGGGATTAATTATAAAATTGGACATTGCAGGATTTTATTCTTTCATCCTCAAAGTTTCTCATGCCCTCCCTAGTCTAATGTAAACCAGCGCTTCTCCTGGGGCATGCTGTGGTGTCCCACGTTTAGGTTGTGGCTAGAAGCGATTTCCAGTTCCAAGGGAACGCTCGGGACACATCGTGAGCCTGTGTCAGGATAAAAACTGTGTGCACGCGGTCTCCTCTCCCACTGTCTCCGGAAGGAAAACCCAGGTGAAAAAGGTAGAAAGGGACGAGGACTGCAGTGTTTTTGAGAATGCACCTACCCTACAGTGTGTCCAGAACCACAGTGAATCATAAACGAAGCACAGCTCTGTGGTTGCAGACACGCCGGGTTCCCGAGATGCATGGTATTGGCGTGCAGTTCCTTTTATGTGTCTCAGTGATTCATCTGTTCGCACGCTGATGTTCTGGTTCCTTCAAAGCGCAGTTCCTTCCTTCACAGTGACTATTTAAATACCATTGGGATGTCCTGTTTGCCTAGTCTGTGATTTCAGGATAAAAACGTGAAAATTAGTAAGGGGGAAAAAAGCCCGCTTTGTTAATTTCCACAGGAGAAAATCCAGTTTGGTCTCTCAAACTGAGTTGTGTTGTACTGAAGTATCGTAACACAGACGTGGAACATCAGGCAGTGATCTTTAGTGTTACTTGTGCTTCTTTTTAATTTAATGGTCAGGCTTTAGTGTCCCTGATTGGACTGGGTTGGCAGGTGGTTTTGAGAGTCTCATTTCTGACAAAAGGCTTTCAGAAATCACGGTGCGATGAGCAGCTCTGTTATTGAGGCCCAGACTGTACTTTAGAAAAGTCAGGTCTGTAATGTTCCTGTTACCACAATTTTAGGGGTGGGGAGGGAGGGCAGGCTTCAGTGGTTCCATCTGACTCTGAGTAACTAAGACTGATATTTTGGCTGGTATTGTGGTATTTTTATAATCAACTTCTAGAGAATTACCACTTTTTTGAGCATATATTAAAAGTTATAGGAAACCAAAGCATTTCTAGCAGCTTCTCTGTCTGTAGTCTACAGAGGACAATCAGCAAAAGGTTGATGAAATCTTCTGTTGTACGTCCCATTGCTCTCTTGGGTAGCAGGCTGCTTCTGTCGGGGAGTGGGAGAATATGGCTCCATACCTCACCCCCCCGCCCCAGGGGAAATAAGATAACACTGCAAATGAGCAAGGAAGTCCTGCCCTTCCTTGTACCTGCGTGAGTGTTTGTGCAGCTATTCATTGACCCAAATCATGAAACTCATCTGGGTGAAGCTAACCAATTTGCTCCGGGTTAATTTAACCCGAGTCAAATTCCCAGTCTTGTTCACCCATATTCATACACGGACTTGTGAGGGGGCACTTCAGAGGTCAGGGTGGGCCATTAGAAGCTGCAAGACTGGCACCACTTTTTAGAAACAGTCCCTTCTTCTGTAAACTTATCATCTAAATGCTTTTATGACTTTTGAATTTTCGTATACGTAAGACCCACAGTCTACTGACAGGAAACCTTTTCCTGTCTGACAATCCATTCTTTGTTCTTCCCTGACAGGTGGCCACATAATGTGTTTGCTCTTTGGCGTTGGAGAGAGGGGGAAACACATACTTACTGCTTAGAGTTTTGCTTCATTAAAAAGTCTGAAACACATTGTATTCTTAAGGAGGGATTACCTTACAAAGAACTGGTCTAAGAAAACAGAAAAGTTTGTACAGTCAGCATGGCTGTGATAATAATTTTGTTCACAAAGGCATCAAGATCTCAATTTCCTGACAGCGATCAGTTTATTTCTTTACAACAATAGAAAATACCAGATTGCACTGGGATATCAAAGTGGGAGATAATCACATCTGAAAATGCTTGCTGTCTTTTCTTTAATACCTTGAAAAAGTTCCTTGGTTTCAGCAATTCTAATGTTATATATGCTTCTTTATATAGAATAGTGAAAAGTAAGCATTTTTGGTTTGCTCCCTCTTGCATCAGTTTTGTTGCTTTCGTGAGGAACTTTTATGGTTACTATTTAGGTTGTGGGAAATTTTAGAGATTTGGTAGTATGAAAGTTATGGGCAAAGATTATTCTTCAGCCTCGTCCTTTGAACGCTACCTAAGGATAGCAGGACTTTGGGGTTATAATTTGGACATTCAACTGTAAGACTGATAGAGTTTTTGCTTCTGTGATGGGCCAAGTAGAAATCTCTTGAATAGCCAGGATGATAACCTCATGAGAAGTGTGTTGATCTAAACCAAAATAAATTTGGTTTGCAAACAGAGCCAACGCAGTCTTTGGAGAACTAGTGTAGCATGTGCCCAGTGAACGATATTTGAAGTAAACGTGTAGTCACACGGTTAATTTTCTGTTCCTGAATGTTTTTACACTAGACCTACATGGCAAACAATGTAACATGTTTTATATGTGCTACGAATGGACAATGCAGTGAGGATGTGCAGTTCAGGAAAAAAAATACTTGTATTGGATCTGCGCAGTGTGTTAGGAAGAGACTCCTGGCTTCTGAGAGCCATCATGATCTCAAACAACAACAACAAAACAAAAATCCATCTAAAGTATTCGTGATACACCGCCTGGCTGATACTCAGTCTAGAAGAGAGGTAATCTCAGGGGATCGTCGGAAACACCCACAGGAGATTGTATGGCTCAGTAGTGAGCGTATCTGAAGCTCAATACAACTTATTCCATTACTGTGACAGTATATACTGTAGTTTGTATAAAAAATATTTGCACCGCCAGCTGTGTTATTGTTCTAAAAAAAATATAAACCCAGTATCCACTTCAGAAACATCATCATGACAGCCTTCTGCTCCTGGCTGCTTTGCTGTGTTGTTTCATCAGGCTTATTTCTAATGTGGCAAAACACATCATCAAACCAGCAAGGGTTACTAAATGCACAGAACACACGCTCATCTCGGGACGTCTGTAAGTTAAACAGCATAGGAGGCTAGACAGTTTTTTATAGAATCACAGACTGGTTTGGGTTGGAAGGGACCTTAAAGATCATCTAGTTTTAACTCCCCTGCCATGGGCAGGGACACCCTCCACTAGACTATTTAGGCATATTGTATAGTTTTGCTTTCTTGCCAGATTCTTCACCAATTTTACACTCAAAATCTAGTTATGAACAAAAAGGATAAGCAACTTGCACATAAAGCCAAGAATTTATTACGAATGTAATTGAAGTCTTAAATCTAGTCAAAGAATTATTAATAGTACAGGTTTAATTTTCACTGAAAGAAAGAAAAAAAAAATAAACTGTTGCAGAAAAAGTTTCCATAATAATAAAGCAATTAAAATTGTTGCCCAAGTAATTTATGTCCTCCATTTTAGCAAATGGGGACACATAAGTTTTTGGTGATGCCTAACAGGATTGTGTCAACAAGTCTAGACTTTTCAAAGAAATGAAAGGAGCTTGGAGACATCATCACAGACGTATGCAAAATTGTGTGACAGTGCTACCTGTGATTTCATAGAGACGTTAGAGGTCATGCTATAAATATGTTCTGGAAGTCTGTTCTGGCTAGTATCCTGTTGTATGAAAAATACGTTACATTCTGTAGCAGCTTAGTTTGACCAGTCACAGCATTGACAAGTGACACGTGCATATTTTTGTAAGCACGTATATCTGACATAGAAACTTGAGTTGCCTTTTCCTTCTGTTTTGACTCCCAAAGCATCTTTTCTGCATGTAAAAAAATCATACCGGCTTTTAGTGCTTTAATCTCCTATTTGTTTTTCTCATCAAGATATTAATGTTGATTCTTTCTGCACAGAGATAGGACAGTAGCAATGTTCAGAGTTGTCTGTTACATCATCGTAGCAGAAATAATATATATCATCACATGCCTTATTTACTTTTTCTGGGACCAGCTTTGACAATAAATGAAAAGGTCTTTTCTGTTAAAGAGAAGCATTATTTAGTAATGTAGTGAAGTTGGAATGGACATACGCTACGTGTTCTGTGACTCCTTTGCCCTGATTTCTATTGTCCACAGCATTTGGGTAAGAGTTAGATTTCCATTAAACAGCAAGAAAAGTCTATGAGTTGATGCAAAGCAAAACTGTATTATCTCAGCCGTCTGTTCATTATGGGAAATGATAGTAGCATGGGAGGTGAATACTAAAAGTAACGAATAGCCGTACCGTCTGATTTGTCGAAGGATGTGTTTAATTTGCTTTGAGTATGAGTGTTTGAATTTTCCAAGTTTGTGGGCTTGGAAAGCGCCTCACTATAAACTATCCAGAAGTTTAATTATCTTATTCTGTTAGGTTAAATTACTAAACAGCTTCTTCAAAGATGCTGTTCTGTGTTTGAATAAATATGATATGCAAAAATGTGAAAATTGCTCCTAGTATGATACCCAAGTGGGATACAGTGGCTTTGTGGTGTCATATTTTGAGAAATTATTTAAAGACACACAAAAGGACACTGCCACTCTGTTATTAATGTTAAAAATTGTTGATGGTCTGTGCAGTGTGTTTTTCTAATTAGAGGAAAGCTGTAGAGTACCATTTCCATAATCGACATGGGAACAGAAACTCAGCAAAATTTCATGTATTTGCAGTGAAACTGCTCCTCAGCAACATAAAAATGGCTTTTATAACATAAAGGCTGTAATTAGAATAAGTCAAATCAGTTGGAAACGATTAAAACCAGAACAGGCTAAGCTGCCTTCTAAATATTTGTCTGGAGATTAGCCCTACTCTTACAGCCCCTGAGAAGCATCTTTGATTTACTTATAATGCTTGACGTGGCAAAGATAATCCTGCAGAAGGCAAATGAACACAAATTTAGATGTGCTGTTTGGCTCTCTTTGTTGATTTGACAGGAGGCAGCATATTGGAAGTGATGTTGGAGAAATGAGTATAGGGTCACATTAGACAAATTGCTTAACCCCCCCTTCCCCCCCCCCCCCATCATCAATTTAAATTCTTTTAAAAATGTACTCATTCTTTGAAGCTTTTAGGATGCACTTTAGAAGTCCATGTGGAATAATTTTCTGCACGTCTGTGCGACAGTTGATGTGAGTCTCATTGTATTTAAAATTATAGTCCTGAGACGGAACTTTCTGCTTGTTGCTTGTCTGACATCAGCTATTAAAATACAAGTAAAGCTTGGCAGGTATAAATTTGAAGAAGAAAAGAGATTATGTAAGAAGATCAGGATTGTTAATATTAACCAGCTAGTTGTGGAAGAATGGTGATGTACTCTCTACAGAGTTCTGTTGGAAGAACAAACAAACAAACCAACCAGACGTTGGGTAGCCAGTTACTTACTGACACCCCTTTATTGCGCTTTTGATAGCCAGAAAGGAAGAGGGATATAGAACTGATGCGGTCGATAGATTATAAACATGGACTGGCTATTGCATTAGCGTGTAGATTTAATAGCATCGGCAGAAAGTAACTATTATGAAAGCCAGCCTGTATTTTAGGATGATGAACCTCTACATTATTGTTAACATTTGACTGCACGTGGTATAATGGTACAGAATGGTGAAAAATTGTTAAGTATGTAAAGATGGATGATTTGAAATGTTTGAAACATTAGCCAGCTTCTTGGCGTAAATCAAATTTGTACTTCGCGTAGTTTCCCTCTCATTTATAATCTCCACAGCATCCCAAACTTTTTGTTTAGCTGGTGAAAATATAATCAGTCTAATGTATTCTCTTACTGAATTTTAAACAAGACCATTAAAACTCCTTTACCGTGCTAAAGTAAGCTTCAGAGAGGGTTTCCATTTCATCTTTATTGAACTGAGGCTATAGCACTCTTTCCCTTTGCACCACAGTGAGAGGCTGTCAATAATTCAATAGCCATGGCCTTGATGGGCCAAGGCCTAACTTAGACTTTAAACAGAGCCAAGCAGCTTGTCAAAGTGTGATGTGCTGTCAATGCCTGACTGATCTATACTGCATGAATTCTCCCTCAGCTCTTGATGTATCCCTGGGAATAAAGAGAAAGCAATTTTAGAAGTAGACCTAGTGTGAAGCACCTGTTTGTTTGGAATTTTTAATAAGGGAAAGTTGTGTTGGTAATGAAGCTCAATGAAGTCATTGCATTTTTGCTTAGAGGACCCACACTAAATTCCTGTTTAATAGCATCGGTGCGTTTCCAGTGTCTTCAGGAAAAGAAGTCATGATATTTGTAAATGGGTTAGTGCCTTGGAGCAAGTTCTCTTGGAGCAATACTTAATAACTAATGACAAGTAACTTTCCTCAGTCCAAATTACCTATTTACATCTTTCAGTTTTATTGATATTATACTATTAACACTCAGTATTGCAGTAATGAAACTTCTTCACAGCTATTTGTTTCAGTTTTTTCCCCACACAGTAACTGACATATATGATGTGTTCATACTCTCTGTAAATGCTCTGCATTGAATTTGCTTATATTTTATAGTTTACTTGGAAGCTGAAAAACTACTTGGTTTTCTAAGAAAATAGTTTAGAAAAAAGTGAGTTAATGTGGTAACTAGCTGTAGTCTAGTTCTCTTACACTTTATAGGTAGTGTAAAAGCGGAATTATATCTACGGTGCCTTTGAAAAGGTATAAGAAGGCTTAAATAAGACTTTACAATATTTGTCTAAACCCAAAAAGCTAGCATTATTTAATGCGTACTTAATTATATTTTTAATAATTTGAATTTAAGTCCTTGTGTTGCTAAGCTTTTCTTAAATCCCACTAAATCTTATCATAAAAGAGAGAAGTAACATTGCTATTCTCACTTTAAATGCATTTGTTTTGTCATTGTTTTCTTTACAAATCCATGTTTTTTGAAGTTTCCATATCTGTAGAAAGTTTCATGAGATGTGTAGGTTCTCAGCCTTCAGGTAATTTTTTTAATAGAGACACAAGAGACTAATAGAAAAATAAATGAGACCCTTTTAAATGTTTTAGAAATGCTGAAACCTTGTGCTAGTGGATTTGATAAAGTCAGGTTTTTTGTAAAGCTTGTTGTATGTTTTCATTTTAAATACTTTACTCCCTAAGTTCTCATTTTTCAGAAAAGTTGAATTTCAATATTTGGTCTGCGTTGATTATATTGTAGCTTTCATCCTTTGCCCAGGGAAGCCGAGGAAGCGTAGTGTGAAACATGGTTGATAATGTTTCTCAACTAAGACTTTATTTTAGCGATGTGGGTGCCTCATACTCCAGAATGTAAACTAATTGAAGCTCTCACTGAAGGCTGTTGAATGGAGGCAGTCAGATTTTCACTAAAGACAGAACATTCAAAAAAGCTGCTGTTCTTTTCCTGTTTGCTAAGTTGTTCCTTAAACTACCCATTAAATGGTCCTACTCCATTTTAGTGCCAAGACAGACTGATCTCAACCTGCAGCTGAGAGTTGTGTGCAGGACTGTTGGTCTGGGCTGGAGTTCATCTTGATGCTAGAGTAAGTAATGCTGTATAGTGAGCAATTAGGCAGCGATCTTTGCATGAAATAAACTTCACACCCCATCAATTTACCTATGTTGCTTGAGGTGCCGTATGCTCATTGCACTTGACAGTGTGTTAGAGTAATTATATTGGTGCAACACTTTTTGTGGCAATAAGCTTTTTGTTAGAGAAATTGTGCATGACGGACTTCGTAGGCTTTGACAATGTCACAGATCGTGACTAAAATTCACGTTTTGACCAGTGATCTTCCGAATAATGAATCCTTCCAGATTAAGTACTTTTGACTCTCCGAGTGCATATTTGTACAGAAATAAAGCAAGCCAAATAATAATTTTTTTTAATTTGGACTTTGAAAAATGCTGTAGGCCTTGATGCTGTGTTGCCTTGAGTGATGGGCTGAACACTGTGAATGGGATTGTTACGCACCATCGTGAGATGAGCGGAGAATGACCTTGATGAGAATAACAACGTATCCTGTATGTAGTGCTGTGTATAGAGTGCAAGCAAGGCGACAATACATGATTGCATATTAACATGTTTGCAAAAATATAAGTTTAAAGGCACTCCTCTGAGATTGGAGCGAGACAAGGGCCTTCCTTGCTCTGACAGTTGTTTACATTCTTGACTTAACTGCTTACCTGGGCAAGTAGAATTTGGTTGGTTTTCAAGAGAGGATCTGTAGAAGGATTAGAACCCGCTTCTTGTCCAGACCGTTCTTTGCTACCCCAAAGTCAGTGAGACCTTCCTCAGATGTCCAATACATTATCTGGGCATATATCTGTATCTGAATAGTTGTGCCATGCACGTGACAGGAACGTTTGTTAGAAATAAGCTCTTCTAAGACCAGTTTTAGCAATTGACTTTTGAGAATGTATCCTCGTGAGGCTTTCCTCCTCCCCTGTGTACAAATTCACAAATAGATGCTGGCACACCACTTGCTAGCTTTTGTCATCACAGGTCTAGGGGTGGAAATCCACTCCTCGTGGATCTTTAGAGTTCTCTCTGTTATGTGACAGAAGTAAGGAAGCTTTTGCAATCACCCCAGGATATTTTGATCACCAACCTTCAGAACTGTGGATAACCATGACTTTCAAATTCTGTTGTCTGAATGTAGGCATTTGAAATTGGTCTACTTATTAACGTGCCTAACTTTAGGCATCTAGTTTAGAAGGTATTAGCAAGGTCTCCCAGCTAGCGCTCGTGGCAAAAGTAAGGATCGTTTCACTTAGGGACTTTAGCGAATGACAGAAAAGGTAAACAACAGACAACAAAAAACTACTTAATATTTATTATGACACAGACTCTAAGGAGAAAGGAAATCCTTGCTGATTTGGTGTGATTTTTTTGCTTTCCTTTTTCGTTTTCCTCCTTCTGGTTTTTTTTTTCTTTCCTCCTCCTTTCCCTATTTTTGGGCATTTATGTTATCTGAGGTGCTAAAAATACCAAATGAAATCCAAATGCACCCCTACATGAGTGAGTTCTCAGGCGTGTGTATCTGCTAGCCTCATTCTGCACGTCTTGATTTCTCTTTGGATTTTAGCATGGTCTGATAGTTGTTACGCATAGGTACCTTTTGCTAATGTAATCAGAAGAGAATCCACTAAATTTTCTGATACTGCCTTTCAGCATGGAACCATCTAAGCCTTACAAAAGAACAGACCTGTGTTAGCTTTGGTGTACAGAAGGAGCTGCATTTGTGGAACCCTGGGTGTAGCGTAAGTTTGGAAACAGCCTTGCTTATTGTACCAAATCACTAGAAGCTCTGTATCTGTGAAGCACAAGAAACTCGAATGGCTAGGTGAAAGTGAATAAAAATGAGGAGACTCGCAAACTGCTTTTGCTCCAGGGCTGGTTTTAATGAGCTTGTCCCTAATGAGTTGTCCCTGCAACTAGCTTCAGGCCTAAACAGATGAGGCAGGGGTTCTGCTAAATTTTTGATGGGATTTGCACTGGTTTTATGAGAAAGCAAGCAGTAGAGAGTGCAAAGTTGTGTCATGAATCTTTTACGAGACTGGATTGTTGTCCGTCTTGTCAATAGGGATTGTAAGACCTGATTGCTAATAGAAGACATGCCGCATGCTTGTTGTACTGACAAACTTGAATAAATACGGTAGCATATATGTCAAGGGAAGATTTGATTTGTCAGGAGCAGGGACTCAATGACCAATATATGATGCTTTCTAAAAATCACTATCATCATACGTTATTGAATTGATTACTGAGTGGTGGTGTTTGCAACCACATATAGTCATTTACAGAAACAGACTGTGTTTGGATACGGGCAGTAAAGCTTACCATGAACCATTTTGTATTTGTTCTAGTGCAAAGATGGAATAAAAAAAAAGTAATCAGTCATTGCTTGTTGCTTTTATGTTCTAAGGCTTGTATTGGTAGTTTAATTTTTTTTTAATTATATGGATTTCTATTTGTGTTTTATTAGCAGTTTGTTAGCTCCAGAAGTAAAATAGAATTTTTATTGAGATTCTCTCAGTTTGAGAGATTCTCTTTGAAGTTTCCAATACGTCTATTGTTAAGGCGAAGAACTTTCAACAAAAGTATTTCTTAGGTTGACTTAGCCAACAAGATATTCCTAGTGGCTCAGGTGGTTACAAAAATGCATGTTTGCAGCCTTTATTTCACACAGAAGTGTGTTCTTTTCCTCTCCCGTGCTTAGAGACGCGTTGCACCCATGTCGATCGCGTAACAGATGTAAATAGGCCTTGCTTTCCTGAGCTGCTGCTATAGAATTTTACATCAGCTGTTGACAGGCTACAGTGTGAAAGTTTGTCTTAGATTACAGTCTAGTAGTTTACAAGTTTTGTTTCCAATGTATAAGTGTTATTTGGAAAGTGTAGGAAAAACAGAACTTCTTTGAAATTTGTTATTTTTTTAGGTCAATTAACTACTTAAGCTGTTTTTCAAGTGTAGTTTGAATCCTTGTCTTATGTATAATTTTCTTTAAAATACAAGTACAGGTGCATGGTGGAGGGAAGATAAATACATAAGCTTGGGTTTAACAAAGCTAAATTAAAAAGTACTTGTAGGGAATAAAAATTAAAATAATTAACTAAGTTATTATTCTTTTAAAATGGTGTTACTCCATAAAGTTTAGCAACTGATTAACAGTTGCAGTACAAATTTCTCAATTTTTTTTACATTAAATAGCAGAAACACGTTCATCAATGAATTAAATGATTATCATGTTCATATATATTAATCTGTCTCTATGGTATTTAATTGATTGAAATGCAAAGTCATGAGAAGTGAGACCGAGATTTAATCTGTCATGTTTCTGTTCTCCCAGGTCTTTATTTCTAAAAATATAACATTTTTTCTTTCTTTCCTGCTGCTACTTCTTATTTCTCCCACGCTTATATTATTTTTGCTGCTTCTTTCTCCTAATCTAACTCTCACTTATTTCTTTTTCTAGTACTTGATCTTGATAAGGTAAATAGAATGAGTAAAAAGTACGTTCACATGAGCAAAAGCTGTACAGAGAATGGCTAAAATGGCTCGTCAGAAGTAGTGGTGAGGACAGCAGAACTTGATCCTATAGTGTAGTGTTACAGGAGAGAAAATGAGTCAAAATACTTGCAAAGACTATGTATAACTACAGCAGGCTTTGATAAATGAAGAGATTCATAAAGTGAACTCCTTAAAAGACATTTGATATGGCATCAAATAGAAATGACAGGTCCATGATTCAAATGAGATGATGAGCATCTGAATCACAATTTCAAATTACTTCTTCCCCGTGTTAGCAATGTATTGTTTTTTCTTTGTGGAATACCAGAGTAGTCCACCACCAGTTTTTCTTATCAAGATTCTAGTGAACATAATTTCATAAAATATGTTTGAAAAGTAGCAATATTTCATTTTGGTCTGCCTTCTAGGTTTTTAATAAGTGGTGCATACCTTCTGCTATCACCATCACATTTTAGAGCCTAAGTCAACTAGCAGACTTCCAAAAATATTATTTCCAGGCCTTATAATAAGTCACATCATATTGCTTAAATGTTCTTCCTCAGATATCCTGAATACTTTGCAAGTCTTCAACCTATTTTATCACAGCTCTTTCCTCCTTGCTTCCTGCTGCGTCTGCATTTGCTTTTCTTACAGCTAGAAATTAAACCAAACAATTTCTGTTGAATTTGCCAGGTATACGTGGTACTAGAAACAGGAACTGAATGTAGGAGATTTGGGGAAGATTCAGATAGATCATATTACTACTTCGACTGAAGGAAAAGTCTGCCTCTCATTTGAAAACTTAGAATTTTCATCTCTGTCTCCAAATAAATGTTTGAAAAGCCTTGTGGGAATAAAGTTCTTTAAAATCTTCTCTGGTTCAAACACAAAACAGCAGGGAGAGGTAGGTGTCATCACAGATGTATTTAACACTCTCTTCAGAGACAAAAGTAAATTCTTTTAGATTAAAGAAAAATCCAAAGTTAGGTTTTCTGCTAGTCAGGTCATTTCTGAAGATGACTAAAATAATAAGCTTCTATGGCTAATTTTGATTAATGTCATTTTTGCAGTGTTTTCAAGTACTGCTATTAGTCCAAACAGTAAAGATGATAAGCACAGGGGAAGCATTCAGTACGTTCTCTAGGGGAGCACAGTGTCAACTGCTCTGAAGGACATCGATTCTAACTGTACTTCAAGGGAAAAAAAATTCTTCGTTCGCATTAGACCTACTTTTGGAGGGGTTGATTAAAGAAGGGAAGCAGCTTTCATTGTTCATTCTAGTTGCATTGTTGCTTAATTTCATACGCATGGATTCGTATTCAGAATGTGATAGGTTCCCATTGCTCTCAGTAGTGTGAGCAGTTGTGTGTTTGACAGTGTCGTGATTTAACCCCAGCCGGTAACTGAGCACCACACAGCCGCTCGCTCACCCCTCCTCCCCCAAGGGGATGGGGAGGAGAATGGGAAAAAAAAATGCCGTCATGGGTTGAGCTAAAGACAGTTTAATAGGATAACAAAGGAAGAGAATAGTAGTAGTAGTAATAATAATAATAGTGAGGCACAAATGCAATTGGTGGAAGGAAAAAAACCCCCACCCCGATGCCCAGGCTGTTTCAAGCAGAGACCCCACCTCCCGGCTCGCTTCCCCAGTTGTAGCCGGAGCACGACGGTCTCTGGCAGGGAGCATCCCTCTGGCCAGGCTGGGGCAGCTGTCCTGGCTGTGCTCTCCCAGCTCCTTGTGCGCCTGGCAGGGCCTGGGAAGCCGGAAAGTCCTTGACTTAGTGTGAGCCCTACAGCTACCAGCAACAGCTAAAACCATCAGGGTGTTATCAGTATTGTTCTCATCCTAAAGCCAAACCACAGCACTACGCTGGGCTACTAGAAAGAAAATTAACTCTGTCTCAGCTGAAACCAGGACAGACAGACAAGTTTCTGTTCCCTTACTGGCGTAGATGGTTCTTAAGTATTTGGTTTTTTTCCTGAGAGATCTAGGGGGTTCACTTTTGGGCAGATGTGTGTTAGATTTTCATTCTAGAATCTGCAGTCTCATCAGAAAGAATGTATGTGAAGCTTTTGCTAAAGCTTTTGTCACTGGTGAGATAGGGTGTACCCTGTTATTTTCAATATCAAAAAGAAATCCTCTTATCTTCCTTAAAAGTTTTCATAAAGCCAAATTTAGATACCAAAATAAAAAGCCAAATTTTCAGAAGTTATAATTGTCAAGGCTTCTAGTCCTTTTAAAAAAAAAAAAGTTTACTTTTCCAGGGACTAAACAGAAACTAGAAACTAAACTGTTTTTTGAAACCTGGCCTTTATTTTGAGATTGAGGATAGGTTTGCTCGTTCCCAGCTAAGACAGAAATGAGATTTACAAACTGAAGATTGTTTTCTCCAATTGCTTGAGTTTTCTGTTTTGTTTTTTCCTTTGTGCCTTGCGAGAAGTGAATAGCCTTTGCCTTTTCCCATTCTGTCCCAGGGTGTGGTTGTCATCAAGACAGCAGGACAAATCAGTGCTTTGCATGCAGTTCCAGTCATTCCAGTACATCCTTAAATTAATTTCAACAATAAAAATGTGGGTTTCTGTAAGTTACCATATCGTATTTGATTTAGAGGTGCAATATCAGGCAATGATTTTGCGCTCTGAATGCTAAATAGATTTAGTTTTGGCTTTTTGATGAACTTTTCAATCAGTGAGGAAAAACTAACTGTTTTCATAGTAAGTTGGTTGGGGACTGGAAAAATGACAGTAAATGCCTGCCTTTTCTCCCTTGCTGCAGGGAGTCTGTACCTGTTGGCCTCTCAGGTACGCAACAAGACTTCCTCTCTTCTCCTGATCAGGACTGTGTTGAGGAAAAGGTAGAGCAGGTGCTTTCCTAGAAACGTGAAATTATTTTGTATGACCTATATGAATGCCAAATATACATAGTTTTAAAATAACTGTTAATATATTTATTATCCTTCTTTCATATATTTTGTCCCTCAATTTTGTATCTTTTAAATACTGAATGCCTAGGAGATTTTGCTAAAAAATAATTAAATATATATGTGTGTGTACGTGCTAGGTTGTGTTCTAGCTTGTATTAAATGTAAAGCAATATAACTTCGGTGAAGTCATAAAAGCTTTATTTCACATGTAGAGATTTTCATGCTGTAGTTTTCCTTTTGTCCATTTAAAGTGGCTCATGACAAACTTTTGGATTGCCAACAAAGAAACATTGTTTGTCAATGAAGTAGGTTGGCCCAGAGTGAGCTTTTCTCCTTCTCCAAACCAGCTTCTCAGAGGACCTCTTCAGTTAATTCCGTTAATTCAGCTACACTCAGTTGCTGCCGTTTCTACTCAGAGGAATGCGCAGAGGAACTAGAAATTTGTATGTATTTTTAAATGTCGGGGGGTATGGATATTGGTCATCAGCCTCCTTCAGAAGTATCAAAGAGCTGGTTGATTCGCTTGACAGTCTGAGTGGAGCAGGAACATAGGTGAATGTGAGTAATGGACCTGAGTTTCTCCCGGTGACTGCTGTTTCCAGCATTATTCCTTGGAAAGTCACAGCCATCACGAGGTATTCAAATAACCCAGTTACTTCAACAACAGTAAAAATGGGTGTTGTGATAGTGTTTATGAAATTAGGTTTATTAACTTTATTAGCTAATTTTCCTTTCTTCCTTAGAACAGGCTCACGGAGCAGTACGCTGTAAGCGGGCTATATACTCCATCACGGCTGTACCAAATACTTATCTGTTTCAGCTGAGACCACTGGCCAGACCTCCTCCTCACCTCCCAATTCCCTAATCTAATCTAACTCTGTGGGGTTTATGGGGGTTCATTTAAGCAGCAGAAGCTGTGCTATAATTGTTACATGTGCCAGCAGCGATTTGTACCATCTGGGTATGAAAAAAAGAGGCTAGTACTACCACGGAGAAAGATCTTTATTCTATTACTAAGCCAATATAATTCAAGAGCCGGCTGCAGAGCAATTGGAAACTGAGAAATGGGCAGCTATGTAGTTATAGTGAAATGTCAAAGTATAATGAAACAAGGGAAATGTACTGCTTCGTGATAAGAGCCAAGTTACAAGCAGGTGGCAGCAGTAAATATGTATATAAATAACAATATGGATGAAATGTCAAGGTTTCCAGCTGGCTTTGTAAAGGCATTTCAGGAATATTATACTTAGAGTAACAATGTAGTTTGACAATTTAATACAAATATGTATCACTTCAAAATGCATATATTAACATTAAGAGCTTAGGTATCCTTAGGTTTTATCACACTTAAAATTTAGCTTCTGGCCCTGTCTTTAGTTAAAACAGCCTAATACTTTGTGAAACCTCAAACCATACTGCATGTTTTATGGGAGACTGCTTCCGTCTGACACCTTGTTATTCCACATAATGAAACCTGCACTCTTTCTACCTGTACGTTTTGGAAAATGAATATAGTCTAAGACAAGTTGTGTATAATGTTACAGAACTGTTTGTGGAGACCTGTTTCCTTGCCAAGCCCGTAAACTTGTGTGTGATGAAAAATGTGGTCAGGGTCTTTGCTGGCTGTGTCAGAAGATCATACAGACAGACCTTTCGAACTGGAGAGCAAAAACTGTTCAGTACACTCTTTAGGACATTTCAGTCTCAAGACTGAAGTTCTAGCTTGCACTATCAATTCAATGATATTATTAGCTTTGAAGAAAGAAGTTCTCTGTGATCAACATTATGAAAGTTTCACAATAGAGAGCATCAAAGAAAAAGAAGAAAAAGCATTTTAAAATAGATTTTTTTGTATTTAACATGTGGCAGTTCGTACCACCTTCTCTGAAAGAGTTCTGACAGAGTCAAATGCAGGAGGAGAAAGAACTCTGACATACGTTTCAAAAACTTTCAACTCAAGTACTCATAGTCAAATTGGAAGCAGCCAGGAAGTCACAAATTGATTAGAAAAGTAGATAATAATGAAAATGACCTCTTAACTAAGCCTCTAAAGCCAAATGCATTAACAGTTGTTAAACAAAGCTTGCATTTTATTTGCTGAGTAGATCCTTCAGAGAGCACCAGCATTGTCTTGGGCTCTGTTGTGTGTCCTGAAGATAAAGAAACTCACGTTTAAGTTCCAGCATTTTGTAAGCACGAGATGAGCGTAAGTTAAACTGCTTTCAACATAGTGGTATTACAGGGATGAATTAGACTTATGCCAAGGACTAGGACATTATGCTCCAACTCTAATACTTTTATCAGTCTAGATACTTTTGAAAGTCAAATAGTGAAATTATGAAGCCCTTAGAACTAGAGATTGCCAATCTGCTAATAGTAATTAATACAGTAGGTGGTGATGGGTTACAGACCGTGATCATCAAAATCAACTTAAAACCGGTTACTGAGATTTTATAACTAAAGCAAATCGCCTTATAATGTATAGTCACTTAAGCACATCCGTTACGTTGATGTATCACTAGTTTTATGGACCTGGATTAATTCCAGAGTAAACAGTGAGTACTCTGCTGAAAGGCTGTAAACACAGATACAAGTCATTCATCTAGAAATCCCAAAGCATAGTTTGCCAACGGGCTAAGTGCCTCAAGTATTTTATCCTTTTTGATCTAGCAAGATGCTAATATTCTCCATGCTGTAATACTGAGGATGATTGTGAGGAGTAGTAGTAAGATTTTTTTCCTTTCATTACTTATGGTTAAATTGGCTTTCCTCTAATACTGAAGTACTATCAATCCTAAAGTTGTGCTATAAATTTATGAAGTGTTCTGGATTTGGTAACAGTGAAATCTACAGTTTTCCAAAATGAAAGTCATCATACGTACAGGCACCTAACAAGGTGTATATATATCTTCTAAAATTAACCACCATACTTCTAGCTCCTTTTCAAAATCAGATGTGAGTCCATAGATCAGAAGGATCACAGGGTCTAAAGCCATTAATTGCATCCAAACTCTATTTATCTCATTTTAGAGTCTTTCTAGCTGTCTCAAAATCTTAGAACAATTTGTTTTTTGAATTGAACCTTTCATCTTCATTCCATTTGTTTCATCTTGTGACCTTTGCATTGACGCAGACTAAATGATCAGGATTATGAAGATTTTACACGTTGCTTTCAGTTAGCAATGCCTTGCCCATTTGGTCATGGTATTGTTAAGACAGTTATGAAGAGAATACATTTTTGTTCAGAAATTCACACACGCTGGGAACACGTTCAAAATTGAAAAATGAAATTTTGGGGCTTTTTGCTTATTTAATGCATGCTAATACTGAAAATATGTTCTGAGATGTGGAAATGGCTGTATCTTAATGCTATCAACTCTTTATAAATTGTGATGAGTAAGCTCTTTTGTTTTGCTCCTTTTTAGTGTTCAGACAGTTCATAAAATATTGTTGGGGTTTGAACTCTCTTAGGCCAAACAACAGCAATTTCATTTGCCACTGGTACCTACAAAATACAAGAGCGGGAAGGCTTCTGTCTTTTCTTTATTCAGGCTCCAAAATGATAGCAAAGAACAGCTGTGCAATAAATGATTTCAGCAGGTCAGTGCTACTACATGGAGAATGTAACCGAGATTACAGAAAGGAGTTTTAAACTATCTGCTACTAAAGATGCATAAAAATGTTGCTTATCTAGAAATGTTAGAATATCAGATATGAGATATGAAACAACAGGCAGTTGCTACTAGAGAACAGAAGGCAAATCCAAATGAATTTATAGAGGAACTTATTTCAGCAGTCCTGATACAAATTTAAAAGACTAACCTTTTACAGATTGAAATAAATCCCTGGATCATCATAGAAAATGTAAAGGTGGCCAAGTGGGAAAGAGAATCATTCTTATTAAGTCAGATGCCTTCTATAGAACTAGGGGAGGAAGAGCCTGGAAATTATACAAATTAATATGCAACAATTCCAAGATTTCATTTCCAGGTAGCAACCTTAAGACGAAAAGCAGTTGGTGTAGGAGAAAGCTAGCTCCGGTTCATTGAGTGTCATATGGGAATTATTCTATCTCGGGTAAATGCAGATTAAAAATTGTGAGCTCAGCCTAGCAAAAATGAGGAATAAGTAATAAGTAAGGTTTTACTATAATGGCATATTCATTTGTTGTTAAAATAGGATAAATTTATTCTGCAACTTCCCATCACTTCTTAACTGGTATCTAACATCTAGATTTAACTGCAACAGTACTGGATCTGTGCCTAAGAAGAAGAAAAGCGTGATGTCTTCTGTAGAGCTCAGGTTGGGTATTTCAGGCAAAGAGTGGATGCAGACTACAACCTTGCACTGAGCAACAGAAAGATTCAGAAATCTTTTCAATTTAGAGTCTGAATTTGGACTTTGAATCTTCTTAATGTTAGGTAGAATAATCCTCAGGGATCTAAAGACATTGAATTTTAGGAAAATTTAAATCATTATCTAAAATCCAGATGTCTGCTACATCATTTGTAATAGCTGTAGGTCATGAAAAATTAAAGGAATTTTGATTTTAAAGAATTATTTTGGAATCATGTAACTTTGATATCAGTGATCATTATTTTTAATTGTCCTAAATCTTGTTCAAGGGGATGTTTTTTGTCTTGCACTCTGAGGAGGAAGAGTTAATTTATCTTTTTCTGGAATTTTATCCCAGGTCTGCAAAACCTAAAATTATTCTTATCAACTGGGTATTAATTGAATTGCAATAAATAGGCAAATTTTACTCCAGTTCTTAATGGACATCTATTAATCAATTGGGAGTGTCATTATCTTCTATAACCTACAAAAGATGTGTTGTAGATGATTCTGATACAATCTCTGCTTTTAGGTACTCAAATTTATTATACTGGGACAGATGCAGAAATGATGATTGGGCACTTCTGCTTTTGCCTTGGCAGATATGGTATTTAGGGTATAAATAATAGATAAATAGTGTGGTTATATTTAGTGTATATATACACAGTACTTGCTACTTAGTACTGCAAATTTTGTAGTACATTAGAACCTACCTCTGATATCTTTCAAATGAATACAGCTGCTAATATAAAATAACTGGAGTGGAGATTTGTGAGTGTCATGAATTTTTATCTGTTTATATGATATTTTTATAACTAAGTATTAAATAAGACACTAACACTTGGGATTCACTTTAAATGAGTGCAACATACAGATCAAAAGAGAAGATGTTCTCCTTAAAGGACAGGTCATTGCTTTTTCCTAGGAAGTGATCAAAGCTTGCTTCATTGAGGCAGTGGTTAAACACCGCTGCAGCACGCCGATGTGTAGGTTTCTTTTCTTTTCCATGTCATTTTGCTGTACCCCCTACAAGGACAGTGAAGGTAGACAGCTGAAGGACCTCCTAGAAGAAAGGACAGCATGTGTGGCAGAATTCCCCATGAGGTTCCGTCACATTTGGTTTAAACATTTCATATTCATATTGAGTCTCTTTTATGCTGGTTTTATGCTGATTATACCTAGAGGCCATTAAATGTTATCAGATACTTTATATTTGCAATTTTGAATGCAGTGCATGGTATGAAATTCTTTTAAAGGGGTATGTTTGACATGCAGCATGAACATATTAAAGGGAATGTACTTTCATAAACTCATAGAGGTTGAGGGCATCTTTTATTTTTTTTTTTCCCCCCTCTCTTAACTCTCAACTGCTGGATGTAGCTTATGGCTCTGAGGTAGGGAAGGTGAGGTAGACTTTAAAATATCCATTCCTGTGACTTTTGCTTTTGCTGTTTTGAATTATAAACCCACAAAAGTTCACACAGGTGATCGTGTTTGTTCAGGCAGTCCAAAATATGATTTTAAGGAGTATGCTTGGAGATTTACATCTAAGTGATCAGCTCTGGCAACCCACGTAGAGATGATTTAGGGCATTTCTGCTTCTGACTTTGTGCCCTATCTCTCCGCCAGAAATTACTGCCTCCCCATGACAAAGTTCATAGAATGGGCAGTATACACACTGTTTAACAGTGTGGTTTATACCCTTGGAGTAGTAACTTAGAGCTGCCATCGTTTCCCTTTGGTTGTGTAGTGGGCACGCTACCTATTTGTCCAAATCTGCTGTGGAAGTAGTTACTCCTGAAGCAGAGGAGCGGGTCAGCCTGCTGGGAAGGTGGGAGTCGGCGCTGTTGGCTGCCGTGTTTTGCGGGGAAGGGAAATGCCCTCAGACAGCTCTGACAGAAGTTACGTCGTCGTGATAGCTGACTGCTAAACAATTTGGTAAGTTCAGGTCTAGTGGAAGTTGAGTAAAAAGCGTGGGGGGTTCGTTTTGTTTTGCTGTAAAATGGTGTAGCACACTTCAGTTGTCACTGAAGAGATTTTCTCGTGTTCTTCCTATAAATGACAACATGCGCTTGATGGGCATTCAGCAACCAGGGAAAAGAAATGTAAACCTGAAGTGTACAGAGTGGGAACCTAAACCAGAAACGCCCTACTTGTGGCGTTCTTATAAATGAGCTCTTCTTGAAAACTTTTGCAGACAACTATAGGGACAGAAAGACATCTTTTATATTGCTAAAGCCAGTAGGAACCACTTTAAATCATACATAATTATTTCAATAAAATAGTGACAATTCCAATAAAGTAGCAACACAATGGTGTTCTTTTGTAAAATCAGTAATATATTGGGGCATTTGGTGCAGGTATTTGCATTAGCGTTGTATTCAGAATATCTGCTGGTGTAGGATTGATGGCAGTGTGATCTAATAGGGAAGCAGGGTTGCTTTTCACTGTTGTGTGCAGGTGTTTAACTTGGGAGGGGAAAGCATTTTAAGCTTTTAAAAGTGAAGGCTCAGAAGCCTGAGTTTTCCTGCTTTCAAAGTGTAAAATTACAAGTGATACAGTTATTTGAAAAATAAGGCAAACATCATTAAGCAAAATTTTGGAAATAATGCTGTTTTTACTTAGTCTTATGAGTATTCTTCTGCTCTATTTGTGCCCTTGTATGCAAAATAGATTTGCAGGAATTGAACGCACAAAAGAATTCTTTCCTTTTAACTTAGAAACGCTGTTAACAAGCGCAAAAAGGTGCTGTTACCACCTACAAACCTGAATCTTTGCATGATAGGTTCTATTAGGCTATTTCACTTTCTGAGAATCTTTCATTTTTCCTGCTTGTTGTGTGCACACCATTCCTTTACATTCAGGGCTCATTAACTTTAGACGTGTTATTAACTGATGTCTTCCCGAGGTGTAAAAGCTTACAGTTCTCACAGGTGTAGTACTTCACATTGCATGTAAAGGTAGACAACACTGCATCACACCAATTTGTTTTTTGGAGTTGTCTTTGCAAGTGAAGTATTTGGGGACTTAATTCTGATTGAGTAAATGCTAGGCTATTTAAATCTGAAGCACTTCATGCAATTGAAAGCTTCAATTCTGGGCCCTTTGGTTTTACCTCCATTTCCTTCCATTTTCTTCACAAAGTCCCTTCCCAGAGGTATCTTGGAGCACTTTGCAGTAAATCTTTGTTTATCTGGTGGCTGATGTGTCTCCAAGTCACCACCGTTACGTTCATTTCAAGTCTCCAGCTCCACCCTTAAATCTAATATGTCCATTCTCAAATGTGCCTTCCAGGACGCAGAACTGCCAAACAAGTCCAAGGGTTCGTTGATGGAGGTGCATCCCTCCCTCGGTATGAATGGGGGGACTTGGCCGTTTCAGTTAATTTCTCAGCTTGATTTCTGAGACTAAGAGCCACTGCCGACATCAGCGTTGATTTTCTGGTATGAAAGATAGCCATCTCCTGAACAAAACCAGATTCAGATAATTAAGTAATTTCACCATATCATGTCTCAACGGTAACCTGAGCTCCATTCAGACCAGTGACCCTGGTACATTGCTTTTCTGTTTCATTTAACCACCATTTCTTGCAGTGTCTTAATAGTAAAACATACATTGTATTTATGATCTAATCTATGAGTGTGTTGCCCTTTATAAAATTTGGCAATATCTGCAATGAAAACTTCACATGCTACTTTTTCTATCATGTTTTATCTAGCTCTTCTCTTTGCAACCCCAGGTTATTAGAAACAGCATAACCCTTTGAACTGGTTGACAAGAATTCAGCCTAACTTGGTTAAAATATCTTTTTGTTAGGTTTTACCTTTTCCAAGCAGACCTAGTTTAGTCTCAGCCTCATAAATACATCACAAAACTGTGTTGAAGTGGAAAGAAGGTAACGAGCTGTGTCTGAAAGCTGTAGGATTAAGCACATCCAGCAAAAATACCTGACAGATCTTTAAACGTATTGTTGAACAATAAAAAGAATGAAAATATCCCGTCTTCTGTATCCTGTTTTTTACTGTCACAGGTACATGAAAGAATACACATTTTGCAAATGAATTGAAATAAGATCCTATGTGACCTACCTTAATTCTAAACCAAGCTTGAAATGTATTTTGATTAAAATGGTTGACGGTATGCCAGAAGATTTGCTTGCAAGTCTTCTGAAAAGGAGATAATTATTTTTTATTTTTCTGAAACTTTATAGAGAAATTAAATGTCAGGTTGCACATCATTATATCAATTTATAGTCATTGTAGCTTCTACTAGTCACTCGTAGGCATTTACATTCTATTTACATCCAGGAAGAGAGGTCATTTTTAAATACTGCATTTTGACTTATGTTGTACTGATAACCTACGGGATCTTTCTGGAAAAATTGTGCTTGTAGATGGAGCAGCGTGAATTCTGAATATATCAGTGCCAGTGGTCTATCCTGGCACAGCCATTTAAGCAGTCGGCAGTCTATAGGCTGATCCCTTCCCGTTCCCTCTCAGTAACACAGCCCAGTTAACTGAGAGGAAATGTCTTTCCTCCTTTAGCCTGGAAACAGCGTTAGCAGTGTGGTGTCGCTACTAATATGTTTGCAGTGGTTGTTTTACTTCTCATCTCTGTAGGATTACAGATTTCTAGCAGATCCGCATGGCAGCAGATCTGCAGTACTGATCCGTACTGTAAGGTAATGTGTTCTCCAGAAACGATGCGTTCCCTCTTCACGTTCTCATTCCAACTGGATGCCACGATAGCTAATGGCACTTCAGAGAAAGGAGGAGTGTATTAGAAAACAACTCCTTATGATCTGACCCTTGGGCAGGATTTGTTCTTGCAAGGACCAAGATAGCCCTAGACTGCCTTTTGCTTCACTGCTGTCACTGTCACCATCCACGTTTTTACTCTCATTTTCATACTGCTTTGGAAGTTGGTGTGCTTCGCAGACCAAACCCATGGATTCTCCAGACTGAGGACCACCACGTAGACTTAATGTTGCTGAAGTGAGAAATGAAAGGGAAAGGGAAACATGAAGGCTGCAGAGGAGGAACGAAGATAGAGATTAGGATATAATGGAATGGTTACAAGTTAGACCAGTGGCTTTACAGTCGATTTTAAACTGGTTTTCTTTGTTGCTGTTGTGGTTGTTGTTTTATTTGTTTTTAGTTTAATGGAAGTTGTAGTTTACCTTCGTCAGTCGCTTAGTCCTGCATACTAGTTTATCCATTTTTGCTCAATAATCAAACAATGTGTAAAAGAGAAGAGTTACTTTTTAATGTGTTTGGCTTATGAATAAAGATGTTCATAGCACTAGCAATGAAATGTTTAATGACAGAATAAAAATATAGTTCAAGACAGTGACCTTGTCCTATTGAATATCAAATGCTTTATAATTTTATTTGAGTTTGAGACTAATACTTTGAGAACCCAAAATCAAACATATTAAAATCCGATACACGTGACAAGAAGTCCAGACGTGCTTACCTATTTATAGAGGATGCTGTGAAGTGTGGAGACAGTAAGGAATGCGCCACGGATGTGGCGGAATGGGAATAAGGGTGAAGGTCCCAGCTTTTTCCATGAAGAAAAGTTCTTATTTAATATTTATGAATGAAATGTGTCATCAAACTCTCGATTGTGAATGGTGATGAACTGATTCTGTGTGCCCACCGGAATTACTTGAATTTCAGCTGTATTTCACAGCTGTTGAACAAACAGGTCAGCAAATATATTGCACTGTATTGAACAAACACGTGACAAGGTCTGTGTCTGGTCAGCAGTGGATCATGTATGATACATCTGTAGAAAAATTGTTCTGTGTAATGCGTATCTGCCTTAGTACTTCTTTTGCCTTTATGCCTGGTCGTGGGTTTTTGACGTGTTTCGTAAAAGTTGTCTTGACATGATCATGGGAGATGCTACATCTTATGGTGGGGGTTTTTGTTTGGGGTTTTTGTTTGGTTTTTTCCCTCTAAATGTGTGAAAGAACTTCTAGACTTTTTATTTGGGAATTGTTACTTACTACCTATTGAAGTTAGGATGAGATATTACTAATGCTCCTAGAACTTTCTGTAGGATACTGTGAAGTGAGAGCTAAAAGCATAAAGAAGGATTTTTTTTTTTTAAAAAGAAACTTTTTTAAAGATGTTGCTTGTAACTAGCCAAGGTTTATCCTTTTGTAGTGCTTTTATTCTCAGTGTGCAACATTGTCTATGAAGATTCTTGTAAAAAAATTGTAAAATCTGGCAAAACTATATTTTTGTTTTAAAAAAATATTTACAATCTGAAGATGGTTTTTCACATGTATGGGTGAAAAATACCAGAAGTCTAAACAGGAAATTGCTTCATTGAAAAGCAGGAGGATTTTTAATCATCATGTTTTGGGCATAGTAAATATTTAGGCGTTAGGCTGCTGTGGTGCCACTTCCTACTGTAAAGGAGAAACTTGGCGCATTTGCAGGTGTTTCTTAAATCTAAGTTTAAACCAAGCTGTCCACATGATTATGATGGATCGGTGGTGGATCTCAAAACCAAAGAATGAGGAACGAGTATTTCTTGTCAGTAGTCTTGCCTCCCTGGTGGTTTTATCAGTCAGGCTCTTCCAGACTGGAAAGGCTGACCTGTTCCTCGCGGGTGGGAGGTTTCAGCGGAGCATGGATCTGCCCGTGCCACAGCCTCCTTACACGGGTAAATCACCGTTCCAGTGCTGCTCTGAATGAGCTGTCCCCTGCTGCGTGCTATTTATAATTTGTTTGGGCATGCGCTCACAAATATTTTCTGTGATCTAATAATAGCCGTTACCGATAGCTTAAATGATTTCAGCTGTTGAATCTGTTTACTATTAAGCAATATTGTACTACTAGTGTTGACTTACTGTAGTAACTCCATAACGTCCCAAATCTGCTATGGTGCCTATATTTCTCAGTCGAGTTAAAGTGATTTAGCTGGGAAAACCTGCTAAAATACATATCTGAAAATAAGAAACAATTTAAATGAAAGGCTAGTAGTATAGATGTTTTTTAATGAGTAGGTAAGTATAGATATGTTGTTTATTATGATTTGCTGATCAGGTTCCCAGAAGCCTTTCCTAGCCTTGTGACCCAGGTGAGTGTAGCTTTCTTTGCTTACTTTATATAGAGAGATAACTTCAGTTCCCTGGATGAATCTGTAGGTGTCACTTAAAATATTTAAAGAAATAGTCTTTCCAGTGCAAGATGTCATTTCTAAAGAGTATTTATCAGGACATTCTTAAAAGAAGCAGTTTAAACTGAAAATAATTCTGGAAAATAGCAATGCAGTGCAGATTTGTCTTGTTGGGGTGTGAGGTAAAATTTGGCTTGTTGCCTGAAAATAGGAAAATGCTGAAAATTTAAGTATTTTACTCATTCACCTTAAAGTTTAATCAAATTAATCCAATAGTAAACCCAGTTATTTCTCTTGTGCTCCACCTTCCCCCTCTCCTGCCTGGTGTGGTCCGCTCGGTATGGTGCCAGCAAGCTGTGGTGCCTTTCATAACTGCATGGTCCTTTCCTCTCAGGATGGGCACGTGGCGAGCACTGTAACTGTTTATCTAGAAAAATGGCATTAAAGGTGGCATTATATCTTTTTTTGTTTGGTTGGTTGGTTGCCCGTTTTCAGCTCCGTCTTTTATAGTGAATAAGCAGAGGGAAACGAGGAGAGGAGCCAGCTCCAGGTGACTGGCCAGCTGCCTGTGGATCAGCACCAGAAAGTGCTCCACAGATTGCAATTTGAAACCCATTAATATAATGGATAAAGTCTATGAAGCATTTTAAAACCTCCCTTGCTTATAGTGCTGCATTTTATAAGCTAGGTGACATCAAAAGAATTGGTTCTGGCTCAGACCAACTAATAAAAATGGATAAGGCTTATTTTTATGCTGAATATCAGTAAAAGCATGTGCAGAAGATTACATTTAACATTCTGGCTTTTACCCAGAGCACAACAAAGTCTATCTTATCCCCATCCATCAGAACGGAATTTGATAGGTTTGGAGAACCCAGATTTTTGTCTCCTTCTATTGAAGCATGAAGAAGCAGCTTGGACTTGCACGTAGATCTTATGAACACGACATTGCTTACTTTTAGCGTTACATTTCCTTGAACAACTATGGAAAGGGTTGTATAATTAGGCACATCATTTTAATAGGGTTTTATAAATGGTCAATACTTAAAGGTGATATAAAGCATTAAATGTTGTTACATCTTACTATATGAGGAATAATGGAAAGAAATGGAAAGTCTGGCTAATTCCTGAAGTCAGGGAACAGCATCTTTGAGAGCACAGTAAAAAGCACACGGAGTTGGTTTTGTGCCTATACAGCTTTAATTATTGTTAATGTTTCTAGTCACCACATGTTTATTTAAAACTGATTTTTTTGGTTCAGTAGTCCAGCCTGTACCAGCATTAGCCTCCAGATCTCAACAGCATCCTGTTTATTCTGATCTAGCTTGCCTGACTGACTCCCCGAAGATAAAATTCACTAAGTGAACTTGACAGATTCCAGGCTGTCTCCATATGGCAGGGACTGGGCTGCGGCTTCTGAATCTGCCTGGGATTTAAAAGCTGCTCTCACCTTATTAAGATGGCAGCACTTACATGCAAGTCAAGTTCGCAGGGGCTTGTTTTAATTCTTTTGGCCTCTGCTTGCGACCAATCCATAGCTTTTTTGTGTGTGTGTGAATTAGAGCAGGACCAGAAGGATGACCTTTCTTTTCCAAACAGGACTTACACCAGCAATCAGAATTGAAATGAATCTGTGCTTCAGGTGTTGACAATTTTTGAAGAGGAGTGTATACAGTTTAGACTTAGCAAGTGCTAAACGGACCAGACCACAAGACATTATTGGAAAAAGTGATGAAACAGTGTGAATTTATTTGTTGCTTTGTCTTCCTTCCCTTTTGCCTTTGCATACTAATTGCTTACCTGTTGTTTGGTTTTTAGCTATTAAAAAATCAGTATTATGTTCCTATATTAAAAAAGTCAAACCTAGATTCTGGCAACATCAAAACATTGAGCTTTCCAAACTGAATTGCAGGGAGCATTTTTGGGAATTCAGATCAGCTCAGGGTCTTTCCCTGCATTTTTAAATCTGTGCTGCGCGTGGCAGATAGCCAAAATCAGTCACAAAAAAGGGGGTCTTGTAAAGTGACTGACTATTAGTGAAAGAAAATACTTCTGGAAACATATGCACTATGCGTAAAATAAAGCATTAGTATTTGTCATCTTAATCAGCTGTAATCAAAAGCTTATCGTTGTAATTTTTTTTTCAAATCTTAATGTTAGATCCCTTCTGTTTTGGTTTCTTTTTATTTGGTTGTGGTTTTTTTTTTTTTGGGGGGGGGAGTTGAGTGAGTTCACAGGATTAAATTTATTCTGGTAGGTTTAAACAGATCATCCCTAAAATTACAATATTAGCAAAAAGAATTTAGAAAAAGTACA
This sequence comes from Grus americana, assembly GCF_028858705.1. NCBI lineage: Eukaryota > Metazoa > Chordata > Aves > Gruiformes > Gruidae > Grus > Grus americana. The sequence continues at coordinate 4,578,352 of NC_072866.1, forward strand.
CAAAATATCTTAAGTGGTTAGTGCTTGGTCTATAAAATATAGACACTGCAGAATAAGTTTAAATTAGAGTTGTATTGGGAATGATGCGATTGTCAAAATAGTTATATTTTTTGAAGAAAATGGAAGCAGAAGTTTTGATTTCCTTGGCTACTCCTGTTCCTGCCTGACATTGTTCATCAATAGCACCGGCATACTTGAAAGAGAGATCGAGAATGAACAACCCTTCTAAATTTGCTTTGTTATATCTTCTCTGTCTGCTTTTCTTAGTCCAAAAGTGGAAGGTGATGGTCTGATGTGATGCTTTCAAATTTAAAAAAAAAAAAAAAAAAAAAATCTTGTGAGTTAAACTTTGTATTTAAGTTAAAAGTGACTGAGTTGTACTAAAACAAGCAATGGTATGTCATAATCTCTCCCTATTGATTTTGTCCTTTCTTTGAGAAAGTGATTATTTTTTTTCTTCCCACCAGATACTGGTTTTAGATTTGGGAGTTAGTTTGTGTAGAGGCTCTGAATCAAACACCAGGGTTTTCTGGTTATCTGTGGTTACCTGTGGTTCTTGCCCTTGCATCCTTTTCATAGCAGGAAGGGCGGATCTTCTGGTGGGACTATTTAATCAGTGCTACAGACTTTTCTGGAAAGAGAAGCTCTTGAGGAACCCCTGTTCAGCATCTTGGCACTTTCTATTTTATCCGAAGCTGTGTGAATCAGTTTGTGACAACTGATTTTTCTCTCAGATGTTACATGTTTAGTTCTTGGGAATCATCTGTGTCTTCCTGAATGTCATTTGTAATGGTTTTTTTTATCTTCAGTTAATTTGCATTTAGTTGCAGATTAGTTTGTGGCATTAACGAACTCCTTATTTGCTTTCTGAGGAAAACTCGCTGTTGCTTTTTGTATTGTATACTGCAGACCCGTGCCAAAAATTACCAATAGGCCCAGTAGTAATTAAGCTGGGAACAACAGGACCTGCGTCATTACTGGGTTTCTCACAGTGTACGTGTGGGTCTTGTGAGCACATCTATAAGAAATGCCAGGTGAGCTGTTAGTATGGAAGATGCTATTACAGCAGATATTGTAAAGGCAAAACTTCAAGTCTCTGAGTAGAGAGAGGCCAAATTCCCACTCGAGGGTTTATAATACGCAAATAGGTTAAACTTTTATCTTAGATCTAGTACGATTATCTCTTTCGTGACATCCTACTTTCCTGCTGTATGTATTACACGGAGGAAGTTTTACAGTCTAGCTGAAGCACCAGCCACAAGGTATATTAGTGTGTAGGGAGTATCTTTGAGGAAGGAGCCTTTAATCTTGCATTTGCATAAAAAGGCAGGTAAGTTTGATTTTTAACCATACACTGCAGTCACGTTGTTAGATCTGTTACACAGACGTCTGCCTTTTAGAGCAATTGTAGCAGATAAATGCAGTGCCTCTTATGGAACCATGTTTTATTTTACCCAAACCTATTTTAGAATTAAAAGCCATAGTTACCTTTTGCTTTTGTTTTTATGTGTCTTTTGTGTGTCGTTGGTGGGTTTTCAGATAACTTATTTGATGCATTTATACATTTCTTGCATTTGTGAAGTGAGCATCTTTTGATTATTAATTTTCTCTTGTATGGACCAGGCAGTAGTGTTTCTTAAAAAGTAAATTGAAATCCACTGTATGACTGAACAATTAAATGGTTTCCCTGCTAAACCTGGATGTTAACGACCACGGAATGAAATAAAATGAAATGATCAGGACCGGCAGCTCAAGCTCACTCTGTAAACATCTAGACTGGCTGAAGTGCAGCGGTCTGTATTTACAGCAGAGCTGGCAGAAGAAAGGTGTGAGTGTTCTTCATCTGCATCAAGGCAAAGTCTTCGTTTAAGTTGCTGATAAAGAAGTTTGAAGTAATCTTGAGATTTTTTTCCCAGCAGTTTATGGGGGAGTGTTCTGGCACTGGACGGATCTCATGGTTATACTGGCCTTGAACTGATGTTAGCATTGTGTAGCAGAGAGCAAAAAGTCCTAAAAGGTCTTCTGCACCTCCAGGTTAATCTGGAAAATGACATCTGACCACACCTTTCAGGGGTTTTTATTCCTTGTAGAAAGGTGCTTTTGGTTTGTGGGGGGTTTTTGCTGTTCTTGTTTTCTGGGTTTATTAATTTTTATTTTTTTTTTTTTTACCTGGCTGGAAATTTTTGGTGAGCTAGTAATAATAAGAAATAGAATGGGTTGGTCACTTCTTCAAATGCTTGGAGATTTTTTTTCTCCAATTTCAACGCTGATTTTCCCAACGTTACTGCAGGATACTGCATGACTCAACTACAGCACGCGTATAATCGAGATGGCCATTTGTTTATCACAGCAGTTTGTAAGATCCGGCGTGTTTCATTCCCCTGCTTTTCCCATTATGTGTTATTTTTAGAACATGGTAACGTTAAATAACAATCAGTTTATGTCCATTTATTTAAAATTAAACTGCAGTGGTGCATCTTTTATGTAATAATGACGTACCAAACACCCATGAAAATTATCAGGTTGTAAGGAACTGGTTAGTAACTGAACACACAGGTTTAGGCTATGGTTTACTTTATTGGCGTTGTTTGTGAATGCAGTTACCTGTAGGTGTTACTTTGGCATATAATAATTAGGAGAAGGAAATGTTCTTTTATTTGAGGGTAGCATAGGGTTTGCACCTCTGAAATACAAACTTTATAAAAAATTTACAATAAATATTGGATTATTTGAAAGCTGGGGTTCATGTTCACAGGAAAGGAGCTTCACAAGTTATGTTAACATTATATTGATTTAAGTGAACTGATTATTCTGTCTGAGGTTGTATGGTCAGTGTTTGCTCCAGAATAAGAGCGGGATCGCCTTACCGCGTGCTCCTTCCCATGGAAGGTATCCTTGCTGTGAAGGATCTCCTAGACATGGTGAGATTCTTTTTGTTACGCTAATACAATGCTGCTTTGAAACAGCTGTAAGCTGGGATCCTTGAAGGGTCATTGTCTGAGCTTGAACTGTCTTCTAGGAGTGGCCAACACGTTAGTTGTACAAGTAGAATTAATCCTTTTCCAGGGGAAATCCATTTATCGGTTTCATGTGTAAAAGAAAAGAGAAATAAATCCCCTTACTCATACTCTCCTTTTAGAGTTGTGCAAGTCGCTGTTGTCCGAGTTAGGCTAACACAGAGGAAATGCCAGAAATACACCAACCCCTCTTGTTAATTAAAAAATTGATAGGGAGTAAATGGCAGTAGCTCTTTTAGATTGTGTGGTATGGTTTTCTGAATTTAGGAAGACAGACCTGAGGATACTGATCATGGATCAGAGGGTTTGCTTCCCAAAGAAGCCTAAGCCCAAGCTGTTTGTGCACGCTGGACGAACATCTGATAGAATACACAGGTGATGTGGAGCAAGTGTCCAGATGAGAGCTGTCACTGCTTTGTGGGTACCGTTGTGCTCGTAGGTGCCGCGGAAAGTGCTTAACAAATTGGCTTTTGACGTAGTCTGAGAGTCCTGCACTTATGTGTTGCTATCCAGCAGAAGGCGGCAGTTCCCCGTAAAGATTGGACCAGATTGTGAGCTTATGAAAATGGGAAGAATCTCCCTAGAATCAGTGTAGTTGGTGGATGATTACATCATGCAAATGTAGGTCCTGGAGTCTCCTTGACCATTTTTTTCCTTTTTTTCTTTTTTCTTTTTTTTTTTTTTTTTTTTTTTTTCTCTCAAAAGAGGTAACAATGTCTAATTTTCTAGCCAGTGCATGAGTCACTTTGGCAGCTCAGTTTTAGAGGAAGAGGGCAGTTTCGTGGAGTGCTTCAAAAGGTCTGTTGCTTGAAAATTCAAGCTTTCATGCTGGCTTCTGCAGAGTGATTTTTTTGCAAGCTAGTAGTATCAAATTGCTTCAAAACAGGAATTTACTCTCTCCCAGTCTGGTAAGGAGCTGGATTTACACATTTCCAGTGAGCAGTGGATTAAAGACAAGTGCTGTGCTCAAGAAACTGGCCCAGGTTGCTTTCTGTTTTACATTTTTACTTCAGTTTTCTCTTCTGTAGAGGTATTAACAAAACAGTTCACTATATTTGGAATGCTAATGGCAGTCAAGTTACATCAAAAGAGGGATCTATTATTAAATTGACAGAATGTCAGTGACAGAAATCAGCTATAACTTGTTCTGCATGTCATTAGCTGGAAAAATCACATGCAAATTTTTAACATTGATCAAAATTCCATTTCTCGTTGATTTTTGCTGTGCTAGACGTAAGACAGAATAAGAAATTATTCTTGGGCGTAGTTTGGTACGCAACAGAAATTGCAGTGCTTGAAGCCAATTTTACCTCATGAGTAGTTTTTCTCCCTTAGAAATAATGTTTACTTAAGTTAGTGAAACCTGGGTGAGGTCTTCTTACATTTAAAAGAGATTTCCCACATATCTGGTTTTGATTGTCGTATCCTTCAGTGTGCTTGTCCAAATCCTACCCACATGCTGCTATGCAAATGAGGCACTCCCACATAGTGAATGTTCTCCACAGAAATCATGAAACGCCTAAGCAGCTTTTTTTTTTTTTTTCCTTTTAACAAATGGGAGTCCTAAAAAATATTCCAAAGAAAGTACAATTCTGCCCACCAGCTGAGGAGAATGCAGGGGCACCTTTCCAGTGTATTGTTATATAAGCTGATCGGAAGAAATGAAGCAAAAATGGCAAACTTTTGCTGCAGCTTTCGAAAGTTACAGGCTGCTTGAGATGGAAAAGAAACTAGTTTGATTCACTTAAGCTACTGATTATATTTAAGTCAATAATAAACTGCCACAGACTTAGCTGGCAAACCTCTGCATCCTTGCCTGAAGAAAACAGCAATGATGAGACCAGGGTAAGAATCATTCGCTCTTAACACTTTTACAAAGCTCTGCTACGTTGGCCAGTCCCAGAGATGACCGGTGTCGCTCTTTCCCACCTTCATTGCTGCCTGCGCCCTTTTGCTCTCTTCTGATCCGTTTGTGAAGGGTGTAGGGGTCCTGTTTCAAGAGCAGCTTTGTTTCAGAGGAAATTCCAGGAGCTTCTATATGCATATTCATGACGAGAGAACTCTTTACGGGGGAATTCATAATCTTTGGGGGTGTAAGGTGGTAGATGAATGTAAAAACGTACACACATCACAAATTGCTATTTTCTATGAAATTGTACATTTTAAACCCAAAAACTAAATCAGTGCTATGAACAAAATCTAATATTGTAGCTCAAATAAATATTTTTAAAACCTTCCTTGTTCCGTTACAATTTAAAATAGTCATATTAGAAACTAGATTCTTTTCTTTGTGTGTATTCTTATATTTTGTTCTTGTTAGTCAAAATGAATTAAAAATGACTGAGAGTTTGCTGTTTGATTCTTCATAGTTCAGTGATTGGTTTCCATATGTTGAAATAAGTAACTATTTAAAGCCATCTGTTTCCTTTGGAATTAAAAGTAATAGTACTTTCATTAGTGTTAAGCATTTAGCTGATACTTAAAAAAATAAATTTAGGCTAAATTTATCTTTTTGGACATTATTCAAATAACAATATATGTTAAATTTAAAAAACTGTAAGTCTGTTTATTGTTAATATTTGAGCCATCATTTGCATTGGGAAATCACCTAACTCAGACATGAAAAATAAGTCTGAGTCACAAAATTGAACAAGAAAGCCTCACCCTAATCAGCTGAGTGGGATGTCAGCAATGTATAGGCCTTATTCAGGTCTTCTCTGTGAAAACAAATTTATATTTCCATTTTAACATAGCCAAAAATTAGGAAAACATTTACTTTATCACTTGACTCAGAAGTTCTGTGTGCCCCTCACTTTTGCTCATGACAGTGCAGTTTCACTGCTGAGTTTTGGATGTGACTGATACCATCAGCTTGTTCCTGGGAAAGTCATAAAATCCTGAGTCAGGTCACTTGGCAGTCAAGTGGAAGAGAAAACTGCTTTTCAGCTATATTGTATTGCTTTAAATTGCAAATGTCTTTGTTTTTGCTTCAGGTTTCTTTTTTTTTTTTTTATTTTGTTTTCAATCCTGCTGTTGCACACTCTGTGTTAGGATCTAAGATTTATATTTCTTTGACTGTTTAACGTTTTCTTTCATCACTTTCATAAATAGTAATGACTAGCTTATGTATATCCGGGGAAGTAAGGCAAAAAGCCCTTGAGTATGCCAAGTCTGAAAAAATTTAAATTAGTGTATCAGATGTTAGAAGAGGAGGAATTAAGGCTCTTACCAGCTAACCATAAGCCAAGAATCTTTTAAATTCTAACAACGGGTTGGTAGATACAGCTAAATCTAGCTTTACTTACGAAAGACAATGGCAAGCGTGTGGTTCAAAGTAAAAGGTTTCAGCTTAAGGAAAGCTATTTAACATGTTATTCTAAATCCACAGAAAGGCAAATCTTTATTCCAAGGTGTAGATCATTTCTGTTGGGGGAATCCTGCAATTTTTAATGAACATTTTTCTTTTTCTCATTTCTAATTAGCTTCAGCACTTAGATTCTAGAATGTTAGCCTTCAACACTGAGGTTTCTAATGGTAATGAAGCACTTGAGGTGGTATTTAATTAAAGTAGAGTGGCGATAGGAGAGACCTGAGCAGGGCTGAAATGCTGATCCTTTTGTATTGCTCAGTGTCCCATTGTGATTGATGAGTTGATTTCTCTTTACAACTTCATTTGCATCATGCGGTAATACCCACAGGCAGCGGTGCTGTGTGTTTCTGGATGAGAGCTCACCATTAGTACAAGCTAATGTGTTAAATGGGGTAGAGGTAGGGTGGAGAGCTCTCTTAGCTCTTAAGCAACCTATTAAATAACTGGTTTATGGTGGGTGATGTGACTCCCCATGTAAATGCTAGTGCTGATGTTATCTTTATCTGCTTTTACCTTGAAAATACGCATTCCCCCACGCACTGTCTGTCCTACCCTTTCCCTCTTCTGTTTATCTCAGTTATTGTGTTAAAAAGATCATGCCAGGTAGTGGCTGCTATGAGGAAAGGCTATAGAGCTTTCTTTGATTCTTAGAGGCAAAATAAATTGGTCAGGACTTTCTTAAAAAGTAGATGCTTTCCTTATTACTAGAATTCTTTGTTTCTGAAATTCTGACTCCAACTCGAAACTTCTGTAATGGCAGTGGTGTTTCTTGTTTGGAACCAAGAGGTTTGTAGTGGGACTGTCCAAGCTTCTTATGTTGTCAGTCTGCTTGCACAGAGGGATATGGAGTCATCACCACTTTGCCCCTCAGAATTGGCTTTCCTGTAAACAGTTCTGACCTGCTCACATCTGAATAGATCTCCATGTCAGTGTGTAATATATGCACTTCCAACAGTGAATTTCTACTGGATTAGTATCATCATACTAGTAGAGTATATTTGCTTTGGCAGCGGAGGAAGCCAGCAGTATCCTGGGCTGTATAAACAGGAGCATAACTAGTAAATTGAGGGAAGTGATTATCTCTCTTGACCTGGTACTTGTTAAATCACACCTAAGATATTTGGCCCGGTTTGGGGCCCTCCAATACAAGAAAAATGTTGATCAACTGAAGTAGGTTTAGCAGAGGTCCCCCAAGACGCTCGTGCTAGAGCAGATGCCATATGGTACGAGGAGAAGGGAACTGTACTTGTTCAGCCTGGAGAGGAGAAGGCTCCAGAATGACCTAATTAGCAGCCTTTCAATGTCTACAAGGAGGTTATCAAGAAGATGAAGCTGGTCCCTTCACAGAGGTGAACAGTGGGAGGACGAGAGGCAACACTCATAAATTGGAACAAGAGAGGTTCCTACTGTATATGAAGAAAAACTTTCCCCATGAGGACAGTTCAGCATTGCAACAGGTTGCCTGGAGAGTTTGTGCAGTCTCTGTCTGTGGTGGTTTTCAAAAAATGTCTGGATCCGGCCCTGAGCCCCTGGGTCTGATCGCATAACTAACCCAGCTTTGAGCAGGAGGTTGGTGTCATTTCCTTGCTGATCATCTGACTGCAAAGTGCAGTATATTCATAAAAACAGTACACGTCCCAAAATTCCATCTAACATAGTATCTCAGTAACTAGGTCATACTTACCGCACCGTAACTATGCTTCAACTTCACTGTTCTTGCTCAGTTCAGTAGCTTGGAGTTAAAAAACTGTAACAATTTCGGCAAAGCAAAAGCACTGATATGTGAAACGAAAAAATAAGTTCAGAGTATCTTTGTGGAACGTAGTTATCTCTTAGAGATGAAATGCAACCTCGTGCAAAGAGTCTGCACAAATTGCCCTATTACTTCCAAATACTTGCAACGTTCTGTCATTTATAGCAACGTGCGAAAAGTTTGGATTATAGTTGAATATACGAAGTTTGGCTTCTACTGAAGTTCTAAGTCTAGTGAACTGTTATTCAGCGGAAAGGACTTCCTTGTTGGACAGCAAGCTCTGGCTGTCTGTATTTATCTCGCTAATTTCTTGAAAACATCTAAAATTTGTCCTTTGCTTCCATGATCACGGAGAAAACGTTTCAATTTCTGTAGAGATGCAGCTCTGTTTGTCAGCAATGGTGCTGTACAAGAAGGTTTCCTGGGAAGTAGAAGCTGCATATGTGAAAAGAGATGAGTTCAAGATAATTATTTATGAATATTGATTATCTTCTGCTACAGTTTTTCAGAAATCTACTTTGATGACAGTTAACCACGTTAACTGGATTGAGTAGACTGGAAGTACAGGCTGGCAATTATACATACATATACCTCTTCACCCCCTTCTGATTATATTTATGGCAGATAGCTTTTTGTGCTCCCGAAAGCATATGTAAAAGCTAGTTCTCTCATGAATTCTGGGCTGCTTTTTCTTTTCCCCTCTAGGTTGCAGTTAACGTGCAGCTGACTGTTTAATGGTACATACCTGGCAAATGCAGTTGTAGAGGGTTTTCTTAGGGCTGTATTAATTCTTTTCTAATTCTGGAGTAATCTGTGTTTCAAAACTCAGTGTTATTCATAGATAAACTACAGGTGATTTCTAAATAAAACTTGCTGACTATATTCTCCGAAAGAAAGGACAGAGATTATTTTAAAAACTTGCAAACAAATAAGAGGATTTGAGGACCTGCAAGTTACAGTCTTAATTACAGTCGTTTGCATCAGAAGGTTGCTTTGCTCCTGAGAAGGCTTACTTTCACTGAGATTCTGCACAGACTGGTAGATGCTCTGCTTTTAGTTTTAAACTATTTGCCTTTTTGCTTTGTGTAATTCCATTAAAAAAGCTCTTTTCACCTAAGGCAATGGGAACCCCCATTTAGCTGGGCTGCGTGGGTCAGTGCAGGGTTTGTGGTAGCTTGCTAATTTATTGATTTTTGTTATGTGAAGTGAAATGGTGCAATGAGGTTACTCTTTCAGATTAACAGAATGTAAGATGTTAGCCAACAAATTCTAGTAGCAAACTATGCTTTTAAATTTCTGGTTTATGTATGTAAGAAATGGAAGCAAAATGTATTAAATTGTTAAAGCCCAAGACATACGGAAACCAGCGTTTAAGTTCAAGGTATCTTAACCCTCGGTCTCACTTTTCTACATAGAGCAATAGAGACTTTCACAATGTGTACTGCTTATATTGTTTGAATTAATGTCATATTCTTTGTTTAACTGGAAACACTTTATATCATAATTTGTTTGCTTCTGAAGTGTGTGAGAGGTCTTCAGTTCAGGTTATTGAGCTGGTGTTCAATCTGTGTTACTAAAATGAAGTTAAAATCATAATTTGAAAATTTTATTTTATAATCCTTATTAACAAACAACATTTTCTGATCAATTTGATATGCTTCATAACTCCCCATTGAATTTGGTTCTTAGTTTGATACCATGAACACATACGTGTGTGTGTGAAACCAAAACTGAATGTGGTGTGCATTGCCTGTCTTAATTGATGCTATTAGTCACCGCAGACCTCTTTATTGGAGGATTCGAAACTACTTGTTTCACCTTTTGTTACTTGAAATTAGCTCACTGCTTTGTTGTGTTTTGTGGGGTGGGGTTTGGTTTTTTTTTCCCCCTACTATTCTTTAGAACTGTAGGCAGTGGGAATATCAATAGTTGTATAAGTTTAGAATCCATTTTAAACATTGAACATTTTTGTTACTACCTGAAGTCAATTGACGAGCAGCGAACCCTTTGTGGTTCTTTATCCGAGGTGGTTATATACTTACCCCTTCATCAGACCAACAAATGGGAAGTGCCATAGTTTTTGTTAAGTTCCAAAATATGTTTTCATCCTCTAAATCCTAGCTCAACTGGCTACAATGGCATCTAGAATAAATGGGAGCAGGTGAAAAAGTTCTATAAATTGTAGTAGTCCTATAGACTCTGATTTCTGCTCAGAATAATTCACAATTACATAAGCTATTTTGCGTGAAAGTTCAGGCGTGTGAGTATGAAGGTCGTCCATTGCTTTTCATGTTCATACTTACACATATTACTGTGTCACCACGTCAGTCCGTCAGCGTTTCGCATCTACTGTGCTCTCAGCTGTTGCAGTAAGCGTTAAATGGGAGAATCGGAGTTTTGCAGGTAGGTGTAGAAAGTGGATGCAGAGGAAGTAATAAAGGAGGAGGAGGTGAAGAAGACTGAGGCCGGCAGAGAGAGAATTAAAAGACAGGGAAAATTAAGTCAGGATCTGAATGAGAAGAGAGTTCACTAAAAGCCTTGGCAAAATAAACGCAGGACATTTGTAGAGGTAGACTTCTGCCTCTTAGGGTCCCTAGTTTGGAGCCTCAATTCTATGCATACAGTCTTTGTGTCTTCTGAGGTGGATTGAGTCTGCCAAAGTGCGTACTTGACATATGTGCCGCTTAACAGTTTTGGTTACTTTCTCAGAATAAAACTCACGTTTCCACACTTTTGTTGTGGTATTTAGTCTCTGGCAGCTGAAAACTGGTTTATTTCTGATGGATTACATAGTGATCATTTTTCCTTGTTGTTCAGATAAGCCATTAAACCTGTGTAGAAAAAGCACATTCCAGTAAAAGCCGATCAAGGTTCTGCGTTGCATTGCTCAGACACCTTTCCTGAAGCACAGTCCTTCACCTACCTGACTCTGCTAAGGCTGACAAAAATCGGTAGGTATGAGGGACCTCAGAAATTATCGTTCCTTTCTAAATGTGCTGTTAACTAGTAGGAAGCAGATGATTTTGCTTTACTCTCAAGCAAATTTAGCAGCTCTCATTATATCTATTGCTGCTTCAAGGAAAATGTCTTTCCTTTTACATGGGCAGACTTCAGAAGAACGTAAGTAATTGACAGTACACATTATACTCTAACTCTGAGTTCAGGCATACTGGGTGTGCATTAAAAAGACAATGGAATAGATTAGTTTGAAGGTATAATACATATCAAAATTGTTCTATACAGCTATCAGAATATTAAATAAAAGGAAAAGGCTTCATAAAGTCTCATATAATCCCTCTTGGCATGGGTATATGAGTAGGTATTCAGTTTTTTTCCTTTAAGTATGCGGATATGATTAAATTTAACTTGACACAAGTGATGTACTATACCATGTGATTGTAATATTTAAAAGAAAAACCACTTTTCTGATTGAATACCTACTAGCTATCAATTTGTGTGTAGCAATATCTAATCTGAATTTCTTTTGCAGCTAGAATGCTAACACATTTGCTGTATTCTCCATCTCGCTAGGTGCGTGTTCAGCAAATATTGAACTGTTTCAATATTTTTCAATATCTTATTTAATCTAGTGTTCTAGTAGAAAAGACAGCCGGTTCCCTTCACGTGGATTAAAAACAGTTTTCAGGCTATAACTCTTCTTTCCCAAAATAGTCTATGTAGATGCTTATTTTCACTAATTCTAGAGTTTGGATGCTGTGCCTGGTATACATCCTGCTGCACTGTATAAACACAAATGCTGTTGGATGTGGTTGCTGTAAATTAGCCGTATGCTTCTGGTAAATATGCCAAAGTTTTTCTCAGTGCTGTTTCAGTTTTGGAAATACCTTTCCTTCCACCAGCCCTCCCTTGCTTACATGGAGAGGCGCAAAATAAAACTGAGGAAGATCATTTGTACCCAGTCCCATAATGTATATGTTCTTAAAATAATGTGTTGTTCAAAGCAATGGTTTTTAAGCTTATCAGGGTTAAGCACCTATGGCATGTGGCAGAGGCCAGCTTTATAGCACGATTCACTACTATATGTATATGTTCAGTCTTGTGAAGAAGGGCTAGTAAAAAAACTAAATCTTCGAAGATATGTGGGGAGAAGCAATGTAGTTTTGCAGATTTGAGAGCAGGTTTAGTCCCCATCCTAGAGATGGGGAAATTAAAATAGAAAGACAAATTGGCCATTTTAGACATTTAACAAAGTAGAACTTACCAATCAGTATAGTCAGTGAAAGTCTTTGCAGTGCTATAGGAACCATTAAAGGATTTTGTTCATTTTCTTCATAAGTGCAGATTTGTTGTAGCACTGTATTAATAGATTTTTGTTAATTTTCAGCCAGTTGTGACATTCAGCAGTGTTTAGAAATGTGTTTTGCTTTTCATAGGGAAATCTTATTGCCATTTTAATCTCAGCAGTGAGAAGAGCTTTGCCTTTCTTCGGTATTGGGGCTTAGTTTGCTAACAACAAACCTTGGAGTAACGAGTTACTTGTTAATGCTATAACAGCATCTTAACAGAAACATTAACTGAAGTACGCAAATGATCTTGGTGATAAACAAGCATAGTAAAGTGTAGCTGAGGCAGGAAGCCAATCCGTCTGTTCCTTGTGCCCAATGATATTTTGATAGTCATTTTAATCTTAGAAGTAAATAACATCGGAGATCGTGTTCCATCATTTCATTTCAGTGCCAAAAAATGAATGTCGCTTTAACTGGTATTAAACAAGATGGCATTGCTGTGTTAGTTGGGCATTGCAGCTCAGGTCATCTATGTTCCATCAGAAACAACAAAATGACGGAAACTTTAAAATTCAATAGACATAGGAAATGGGCATTGTCTGAAAGCAATGGTAAAATGGTTAATTTCTAGACACCCCCCCCGCCCCGAAAATTTAAAGTAGAGAAACAGCAGAATGGTGAATTTCATACCTATAAAACTATATTCAGCTCTGTTGAAATAACTTCATTTTAATCAAAGGTTTATGGGCATGAAGATCACAATTCTTGTCTCTTGGAACTGATAAGTATGATTTGTGGATATATTGAATTCATAAATATTCTGCCAAATTTGTTCAAAATACTGAGGTCAGTCATATAAAATCAAAAATTCTGCCTGCTGAAAAGTTACAGGTAAAAAGCAGAATATATGCAATTTCCACATACAGTTGGAGGTTATTGCATGGGATCTCCATGAACAATGCACAGATGACTTGGTGTTGGGTTTTTTTTTTAAGGAGGGAAAAAAGGAAATAATAGATTTTCATTTGCAATGCGTAAGATTTATAATCTATGAACAATCTGCTTCTAAGGGCAAATAACAAGGCACTTACTATTTAATATAGATTACATTTCAGTGTTTTAATACCTTTATTATCTACAGACTAAAACTGAGAGGGGTTCAGTGAATGTGCAGTGAACTTCATTCTCGCAAACTGTTATTCCATTGATGCCCGTGGTGCTGAACTTTGCACTTTCCCATATTGAACGAAGTAAGGATTCTGATTCCCCAGTCCGCAGGTTTATCAAGATGTCCCTGGGTGGAGTTTAGTGTCACCTGCAAATTTGCTAAGGATGTACTCCATGTCATTGTCCAAGTTGTTCAACAATGTGAGACCCAGTATTGACCCTCAGGTATTTAACTTACTACTGGTTATGAGCCAGACATTAAGCCATTGATCTTAGGACCTGCCATTCCAGCCGATTTTCAACCCATCTGACAGTCCAGCCTTTCCTTCCTCAGCTCTCAACTGGGAATGCTATGGGAGACAGCATTAAAAGCTTTATGGACATCATGGTAGATTGTATCTGGTGCTTTAACTTTGTCCGTGTAGCCAGTTTTTGTTTTTTGAAGGCAACCAGGTTGATCAAACACTATTTTTCCCCTGAAAAATCCATGTTGCCGATTTAAAATTATTTAAGTCTCCTTTGTGTGCTTGGAAATGGATTCCAAAAGGATCTGCTCCATGATCTTTCCGGGGCCTGAGATGACACCGAGTGGTCAATGGTTCCTTGAGTAGTCCTCCTTGCCTTTTTAAAAGACAGGAGTAACGTTAGCTTTTTGAGTCATCTGGGTCTTCCCATATCAGTGTAATTTTCTGTAGTTTAATAGGCATTGGCACATGATAGGTGATCTACTCCTTTCGCACCTTCTGTTGAATGTCTTAAGGCTTCAAATATGTAAATATATCCAGCTTCACTAAGTCTCCCCTAACCTGCTGCACCTCCATTGTTCATTGTCCCTCTCCTTCACTGTCCATGCTGTCCATGACTTGGGTGCAATGATTTAGGATCAGACTTTACCTGAAACAAAAAAGACATGAAGTACTACTTCTATATTATGATGACTTTTTCATCACAAGGCTGTCTCCTCCCTGCATCAATGTTTTCCTTGAACTTTTCTTTTGCAGCAAGCAGACCTGGTATGTAGAATCCTTTCCTGTCATCCTTAATGTCTTCACTAGTCTTAGTTCCAGCTAGGCTGGACAAAAAAACCTCTCAGGTTTTGTCCTCAGGTACCTGAGCAATGCTTCTGTGCTCCTCTGTTCTTGCCAAGCCTCGATTCCATTGTGTGTATGATCCCTTTTTGTGTCTGTCTTCATTGAGAAACTTTCTGTTTAGCCATGTGGGCCTTCTGCTAAGTATCTTCCTTCTTAATGAATGACTTGTTCCTACATGCTGAAATTCTCTTTAATCAGTGGCTCAATCAATCAGGCAGCTACTTTGGACAGTTTCCTCTCATGGGTGAACCTTAGGGATTCCTAACAATTCCCTGGATAAGCTGAAGTCTCTTTTCCTGAAGCCCAGTTTTCAAACTCTGGCTCTTATCTTCCTGGTCTTCCTCCAAATTCCCAAACTCAATCATGTCATTGTCTTTATGGAGCTTACCGCATAAATCAAACTCTTAAATTTACCTCGTTTAAACAAAGTAAAATGAAACAACTCCCATTAGTTCATTTGGAACAGTTTTACAGTAACCATTATCGCTTTACCTGGCTGGTTTAAGTGACCTGGCGTATAAAGCAGCTCTGTATCCTTTGACATTTGCAAACAAATAGCTGAGGAGGTACGATCTTCAGTCATCTTGCTGCTTAAGACAACTTATGGCATTACATTCTCATTTCCCTTACTAGCTGACTGTGTTCCTTGTTTTATTTCAGCAGAGTCAAGTAATGATCCTCCCATTTGTGATATTGAAATTTGGACCTGTTTTACATATAATGGATGAACTGTGGTTATTGTGGTACCACTTTAGAAAGTGATTCAGCATGAGTGATTAAAGAGCAATGTCCCCTTTCTTTTCTGAGGCTAAATCACAGCTCATCAGTGAAAGATCGTGTCCCTGGTTAAAAGAGGTCATTCAGCAGTTCGCAGTGAAAACACTGTGCCTGTTTACAGTTCTGATTTGTTGGTTCTCTGTCTGTAATATTTGTGGCACACGTCACTCATTCTGCCTAGTATTTTTAAAATATAAAATCATTTGTTTGTACATGAAAAATAACTAAGTAGGTACACAGGAAACTGTGATACGGTTTCTCCAGAATAAATGGCCTTCAGACATGAGTGTGGGTTCACCCCTTTCTGTGGCTAACAGAGCTGGTAAATACTTTGCTGTATTTTGTGGTATGTCCATTAGGAAACCAACTGGAAAAGCAGTTCATTTAATATATTCTGGATGAGGCAGCAGCTGTAAACTGGGAATAACTTTGTGTAACTATTAACCTCAGCTAGATTAAATTGCCTGATTTAGACACTTTTAAAAACCCTAGCTCTATCCAATCCCAATCTCCTGAGAAACTCAGTTAGGGTTTTGTTGGGGGTTTTTTTGGAGTAAATTGCAGGTGAGATGTTGAATTCTATTTACAAGAAATCTGAAATTAAATATTTTAGCTATGTTAGAGGAATTTCTCAGATTTCTAGAAATTATCTAACTGTCCAAACCCATATACCTGCATTTGATTGCTGTTCAGTTCCCCTCTGCAAACTCTCATCTTTTGCAATGTTCAATCCTTGACCAATACGGTGACATTTGGAGAACTTTTTTGACTCAAATTCTGGAAGTGCTTGTGTGTAAGTTACAAGGTAGGAACAGTCTCAGTGGTGTCTAGAAGAAAGGCTTACAAAGCCTGATGCAGGATTGCGTCAAGACCAGACCTAGTCTTGCTACGTGAGCACGGTTTGTCACCTGGGCTGGTATGTCTGCCTTCTCGGAAGTGCTAATACAGCCAGGTAAAATAGTCTTGCCAACACATCTTTGCTGCTTCCACTGCTTGAGCTATGAATAATATTTTTGTCTGTAGGTATAAAAGAAGGCCCAATGGTTCTTGCTTTGCAGACAGGCAGGCTCCATGGTTGCAGTGCACGTTTCTGTCCTCTCATGCAGAACATCAGTTGTGGTAGCTCCGAGATCTGCGTTAGCTAGATTATAAGAACAGATTGATGTTTTTACTGTTTCCTGTAAAGGCCTGTAATTTACCACTTGGTCTGTGTTGCCTTCATTCTTGAAAATTGAAGATTTAAGATTATTAAGAAATGGTTTCTCAGGACAAAATCTCTTATGTCAGTATAGCGTAATATATGCCTGCTGCTTTGTCCTCTTTCTCCAACTCCCATTGATTGGTTCTTCAGTGCATTAACCTCTCGCTTCTCTTGTCACAATTGCTTGGGAACTGATTCAGCTTTAAAAATCCCATATCTTCAATCAGTATAGCAGTCAAAAAAAAAAAATAGGCTTTTTCAACCACTTAGATACTGAAAAATAAGAAAATGGACATATTAGCTTTGCTACAATTCAGCTTTAGGAGGTGGCAGTGATTTTCAATAAATATATGAAATGGAATAATATTTCATTTCAGTAGAAAAACTGCAGATAAAACTAGAAAGCTTACATGCCTGTAGTATTGTTTTAGAGGTGATGCAGAAGGCAGGGGAAAATACTCCTTTCTATGGAGATGTAGTTGTCAAGGCGGTGTTCCTCTACATATGAGGAAAATGGTGACATTTGGCAGAAAATTAAGACATGTCCTAGTTCACAACACTAACTTGCATTGTTTGTGAAACTATTCTTGTCTTGCATGCACTATAGTGATTACCACTTCCATACTGCTCTGGCTATGGATTAAACAAATGTAAATATATTTTTCTAAGAAAGCATTCCAAATCCATCTCAAATAATTGAGATAGTGTTTCTTGAGGAGAGAAAGCAGACCAGAAGTTGTAACTAGTCTTTTCCTTCTCAGTAAATCCTGTATGAGGAAAGTAATCAAATAGGATAATAAAAGTATAAAGTCTATTTTCAAGCTATTCTGGCACTGCTGAAACCACGTGGAATCATAGAATAACTTAGGTTGGAAGGGAACTTCAGAGGCCATATAATCCCAACATCCTTTCTAAATCAGGGGTAACTACACAGATCAGGTTGCTCAGAGGCTTGTCCAGTTGAGTTTTGAAAGTCTCCAAGATGCTGCAACCTCTGAGCAGCATGTTCCTATGCTTCATTTCCCTCATATTCATTATTTTATTCCTTATAGCCAAGCAGAATTTAGCTTTCTGCAACTTTTGACTGTTGCTTCTTATTCTTTCACTCTGTACCTCTGAGAAAAGTCTGGTTCAGTCTCTGTAACCGTCCAAGTTGGAGAAGATGCAGTTAAGTTGTCTATCAGCCCTCTCTTCTGCAGGCTATGCTACACCAGCTCCCTCAGCCTCTCCTCGTGGGCTCCAGCTGTCTTAGCAACCCACCGCTGAACTCTCCAGTTTGCAAATGTGTCTCCTGTCCTGGGGGACTCCAGACTGGACACGGTGTTCCAGATGCTGTTTCACAAGTGCTGTGCAGGGAGGAATGATCTCTTTCCTCAACTCGTGCGCTATCTCGTTGCTAACGCAGCCCGCCGTGTAGTGAGCCTTTGTCGCCTCAGAGGCAGGCTGCTGATTCATACCTAACTTACTGTTCACCAGGGCTCTCTCAGATCCTTCTCTGCAGAGCTGCTCCCTTGCCAGTCCACAGCCCGCACCGGTGCATGGGGTTATCCTGTCCCAAGAGCAGGACTTTGATCAGGTTCTTGTCAGCCCATTCCTCTAGCTTCTCAAGACCCCTATAACTGCTCCCCCTGTTTGCTGTCACGTATGAACTTGCATTCTGACAATTCATGCAAGTCTTTTATGAAGGTGTTCAACAGTTTTGGACCTGGTCTTGATGCCCAAGGGATGGCACTCGTAGCCGACTGACAGTTAGACTTCAAATGTTGACTGCTACTCCTTTGAAGGCCAGCACTCCAGGCAGCGTTTTATGCACCTTGTATGTTGACAATCCAATAATTTTTTTTCTTTTTCTTTTTTCTTGTTTTTTTTTTTTTCTATTTGGGTACAGGGATGCTGCATCATCTTCTTCAGTATGCTCCAGTAAAAGTGTAAAATAAGATTAGGTGTACTTTCCTATATTGTCTTGTGGGAAAGGACAGGCTCCTTTTATACCTTTATTTTGAAATGTTTTAAGAATCAATTCTCATTGCGAAAATTAATTGAGGATACACCTGCTGAATCCTCCAGATTCTCTTGCTGTATGGGTCTTCAGACAATTTTGGAGACTCGTGTTTTCAAAATGTGGTGTAAAAATCTTTCCATTTATTTATAAAAGGAAAATATTGGTTGATGGAGGGAGTAGAAGATTGAGCTGCTGTTGAAAAGACCTGTATAAAATACCTAAGAGTCAGAGTTGGAGAAAGTGAGGGACATGCAGGAAACTTAAGTTAAAAAAAGAAAAAAAAAAAGAAATATTTAGGTGATAACGGGGAAGCAAAACAAATTAGTGTGGCAGAGTAATGTCCATTTGGGCCATTGGAAAGAGCGGGAGAAAGAATTGTCGTGTAGGACGAGGAAAGCTAGTGTAATAAATCACAGCATCAAAGTTTCAGCGGTGACAATTGGAGAGAATGAAGGTGTCGGAGGGAACGCTTTCTTGGTACGTACCTGTACGTCTACAATACCGGGGTCTTGACTGCAGGCAGGAATTCAGACTGGGACTTAATTTTTGATAAGTTCTTTGTCTTCTGTTAAATGTAAGTAAATGTAGATAACCTTCCTACTTTGGAGGGTGTTGTGATGTTTCCTTGGTTAGTCTGTTCCATACCTCAGGCTCAGGCACAAAACGAACGTTTAGTTTTCAAATGTATACGTAGCAGTAGCACAGACTTTTACTGGAATACAGTATGTTACATGTGAAGAGCACCAAAAGTAAGGGTTTCTCTGTAACGGGAGTAAATAGGTGGTACTTTCTTGCTAAGGTAGTAATGAAATTCTCTTTTGCTTACTTACTATTACCTTTCTGCCTTACGCTCTCTGAAAAAAAAAAAAATTGCATTATCTTTCTTACTTTTGAGGATACCTTTCTTTTGGAATGAGATTATTTTTTACATGAAATCTGAATTTGGCTCTGTACTAAACCTTCCAAAAAAGAGAGGTGGCTGGAGAATTCATTTTGTATGATTGCAGAAGCAAATGATCTGAGTCGAGTGGCCTGGTCAGATAATTAAGCTACAACAGAGAAAGCTCGCAGAGTCAGTCAGTTGTGATTATCGGTCCAGTGTGGTTGGATGTCTGATTCCTTCTGAAAAATTTGAAGTGGCTGCTTTTATTATCATTAATTGGGGAGTGCCAGCAACAAATCTGGAAGAATTACACTGCCGCTTTAAAGAAATCCAGTGCATTTCAGTTGGAATATAAGTTTAATGATGAATTGATGGCTGTTTATCTGCTGTTCTGCCCACCCCTTAGAACTGGAACGTTTGTAAGAATAAGTCCCGTGTTACGTATCTGCCCTGTTCCTGAATTCTTGTGTCTGCAGGCAGTCTGCGACAGAATGGCAATGAACATGTATTCTTTGGGGCTGTCTATATATTCTTGGGTTGGTTTTGTTGTTTGTTTTTTTTTTTTCTTTATTATGTGATTTAATTAGAAATTTAATCATTCTAAAAGTACCTCCAGAGCATCCAGGGAAGTTCATTTAATAGTGAAGCATTAAGTTGCTTAAAGCGCCTCACAGAACTAAATCTTGGAAGCATTTCTGAAATATTTCCCCTGCTAAGTAAGAGGGATGTCATGAAATGAAACAAAAAAGGAAACAATATTTCATTTGTATGGAAGGATAAAGTACATTTAATCTAAACCAGGCTAGTTCAATATTGATGGTTTACTTGTGGAGTTCAGCAATTTTAAAATAGAAATCTTATTGGTATTAAGTCTACCACATACAGGACGAATTAATCCCGTGGAAACGCACACGTGTTCCTGTACATCGTAGCTATCGAAAAGCCGCAGCACTGGAAGTTTAGGGGGTTTTGTAACGTTGAATACAGCAGTCTTAATTTTAAAACAAAAATGTTCAGCTTCCGGCGACTTCCATAGTAGCATTTCTAATGTTTTTTAAACAGCTATTAATGTAGTCAAGCTGTGTTTTTTCTTCTTCTGTGTGTAATCATCTGCTCAGTGGTGCACTCTATAACTAGTAGCAGGAGACAGAGGAGTGGCCTGCTGTGATTGATGGGGCGAGGCCCAGCAGAGTGAGAGAGTCCCATCTGGATTAGGTTTTGGGAGCAGTCAGATGTTGAGAGGGAGGTCAGTCAGCCTCGCGTTAGCTCCCCCTCCTTCGACACCCCGAGCGTCCACGCTCAGGCACACGTTACGCTGCTCACACGCCCTCATCCATAATTGATGCTTGCTTTGGGCAGATGCTGTATGGCCTGGGACCAGAGCAGCTGCTAAGTTTATGGAGAATAAAGGGAGCAGGATGGTACAGCAGGTATTTTCACTTTTATTTTCGCTTGAAACTCTTGATTTTAGTCAAGCCAGGGCGTTTCTTATAACCAGCTGCACCACTGCATGCAAGACTTCTAATACATGTTTTGTTGCTTAAGTCTGAAGGAGGGCAAGCTGTGGCAGTGGTTATGTCTCTCTGCTGTGCTCGATATGTCTAGCTGAGCCGGTCTTATAACCAGCAGGTTTACAGAGTAATGTTGCATTTGTCTTCTTTGTTTCCGTGCCCTAAGGATATGATGCAGTTTGGCTCATTTAACTACAGTACGAGAGGCTTTCTCTAAATGTGAAATATCTCTTGCCAAAGAAATGAAATGCACCAAAAAGAAAATAGAGTGAAACAAACAATAAACTGTTCGTTAGACTTTAAAATGCAGGCAAGCAGAAAGGTTTTCATTCAATACATTTTTATGCTGCAAATGTGTTTTTAAAAAGGAACACTGCATAAGTAATGTTTTCTGTGCTCTGTCTTTTGTGTACAAACATAACAAGCTTGCTTTATTATGTTTTGACACTTTTCATGCATTTCTTAATTATGAAATCCTTTCAGAGCAGAAGATGCTGAAAAGGCATGTTGAGATCTGAGATACTGGGAGCGTTTTTAATTCTAAGCTTTTCTTCAAATGGAGTAATATATACGGAATAGGAATGACTGCACTTACCTACATCATCGGAGTGCTCTCTTTTTTTGTTCTTTAGAGTTCAACATTTAACCAGAAAGCAATAAATTTGATTTTGTACACTGCCACGTAAAGCATATTTTTCAGCCGAAATGTGGTTTTCATTAAAACTCAGGCCAGAACATTTAGCAGAGCCTGACTGTCTGCCATCCTTTGTTCTTCTTTCTGTTGCCAACAACTACTTTATTAAAAACCATGCACAAAGTGAGCATTAAGGGGTCATTTAATCTTAAAGATACTTGGAACTGAGTCTGAAGGGACAACTTCTGTTTAGTCTCTCGTGCCTCGGCTGTATTAAGCGATGTCTGTGTACTGTCATCCGCAGTTTTGAGATTGCTGTAATACCTGAGTTCATAGGCTAATTTAGGATCAATATTTCCTGTTGCTTTTCGGGCCATTTCATATTTTCAACTTAATGCATTAGATCTTTATTTTCTTTATTCATTTTAGTTTGCTCTATTTTAAAGAGCACAATAAAGCAACATTTTAAGAGATTTAAATAATTTTTGGTTCTTTAAAATCTATGTAAATGTGTATGAGTTGTGTAGTCTGGGGTTTCCATCGACCACGTGTATATACAAATGTGTGTTAGTTCATACTGCATTGTTCTTGATCTAAATTCGTATTCTAAACAATAAGCTAGTGGCTGGATACCCCTGTAAAGAACATGTTTATACATATGTGCTTTTATACTGCATTGTAATGCTGTGTCTGTTGAATTAATTGTGAATCGTAAATTCACACTCATGTTGAAGACTAGGAAAGGCTACAGTAGACGCTGATTTTAAGAGATGAACTGCTCAGATTTATTGTCGCTATCGCTTTAAACTTATGGCCTACAGTAGAGTGTGCAAGTATAATGTTCTTAGTGTGTGTCCCCCCAACAATTTAATGAGCACCCAATGCCTGGACTTGATAATCTTGTATGCCAGTTTTCTACTCCAAGCATGGTGGGGTTTTGTTCGTTTGTTTAATGGCAAGGCTATAAATCCCTGAATATGTGGAAACTATATAAAAAACCAAACAAACTAACCAACCAACTGCTGACCCTTTGTTGTTTACTTATTACTGGGGTCTCGGTTACAAATAAGTGATCCCAGACCTCAGATTAACAAGTCTAATGAAAGAGGTAGGAGAGTCTCAGCAACATGAAGGTGCTGGAATTGCCAGTGCAGTTTGCCATTTCATGATAAATCTACAAAATCAATTGTTTGGCGTTTCTGGTAAAAATAATATAAAAGTTCAACACTGTTAATTAAATATCAGCTGTAATTAGCACTAAGTGTGAATGCTTTGAATGTTAATTAGGATCTCATGGAACTGCTGTCAATGTTAATGAGAAACAGTGGGGGTCTCAGCAACATCTGGGTTAGGACTGGAGGTAGTATAAAACACTTTAGATCAAATGCACCTGGACATTAGCCCTTGGTCCCTTTGTTGCTGTTATTGTTCTTTTTTAACAGCTGCTGACTCTAATGCCATGTTTAGCATCTGACGTGAAGGAAGAGCTGAAGGACCGGCAGTAACCAGCTACTGTGTGTCAAAGCCAGCACAGTGAAAATGCTTATACGGGCAGAAGTTCGATTTGCTGTTGTTCGTTCTTAGCGCTTGCTGAAGTCCTTCCTGAAACGGTTGATTAAAATAGTTAAGGTCGCCTGCCTCCCCCACAAGTTTTAAAAATACTTCTCTAACATTTAACAAATGTCCTTGGTGTAATCCAGTCATTGCTGGGTTTTACTTCATCTGGATTTTTTTTTTTTTTAATAGTGAAAATATTAGGTAAAAGAACTAAGAAGGGGGACCTTGGCATTTTAGTAGAAGAGGGTATAAGTATACATTTACAAGAGTGTTTAACCTCCACTGAAATGTAAACAAGGCAAGTCTTAGCGCAGCATTAACCTTGGGATGATATATAGATACCGATATATGCTAGATACATGCACATGAAACCTACTGACTTAACCCTTCGGAGTAGGTAAATGCCACTGTTTGCATTGTAAAGATGGTCGAATGAAACAATGCAAACTACTGGCTCAAGGCCATAGACTAAAATAGTAGCAAAGGTGGGATCAAAATCAGGGAGAGTTTGATTGCTGATAGAAAGTTTTAATATTTTTAGGACACACTGAATGTCTTTTACAAAGGAAAATTTGATTTTCCCTTCTAAGCCTGCCATGTGCCAAGGCTTATTCCTGTGCTGTGATATTGCAACTTCTTAAAAGCTCTTGAGTTTAGCACCAGTTCAGGTCAGAGAGCTGATGTCTGAATTAGTTGAAACTGGCTGGGAATGTCCTTAAGTATGAAGTGCAAAAGAATGCCTTTTATTCATCCAGCCCGTTGTGAAATTAGGAGATCAGGCACTGATGAGTGCAAATAAGCAAAATCCCTACAGTAGTCCTGTGCGGGTACTCGTACATGCTTTGGTGGGAGAATGACAAAGTATTTTAAAAAACTAACTAAAGTTTTACTCAAATATTCATTTTTACGTTATTTGATAGATAGAGGGATAATTTTATCTTGTAAATCAGCTCATCTGAGTTTGGGATGGTGCCTGTATTGATGGCCTCTAATGCTGTGTCATCTGCAGCATCGTATTTTGGACATCTTTCATGTATAGGTTCTGAAGGATTGCTCTCTACATTTCCTCCCCTAGAATTAGTACTATTCGGTATGATCAGAGCATTTAGAAGTCTCTAATTGATAAATTAATGTGCTTGACTTTCCTTTCTTATATCAAACATAAAGATGGATTTATCTGTCAAGAGATGAGGGCATTTGTTTTTAATTGTATATGCTTATCATAGTATGGAAATGAAACACTATTGTCTTCAAATTTAAAGCCTCTAAAGTTCTTAAATCTATTTCTTTTAGCAGCCTGCATCATAGAATTTTTCTTTGATGTTAACTTAAGATTTTGAACTGATGCATTTTTAGATTCAAGTCTTTAATATTTTGATTTGGTTTAATTCTTTTCTTTGCATTTGTGGCATGCAGTTGCTCAATACAGTTTATCTCAATGTATTTCTGAATATCTCATAGAGCATTATTTCATATAAATATTTCCAGCGTTCACTTATGGTAACAGTATGCACCCAAGTCGAGCTCTGGGTGTCAGTTGCATATGTTGTGTTCTGGAAATGCTAAGTCAGAGCGGATCGCAGACCGTGGACTCGGTGTTTGGCAGTCGAGCTCAGTAACCTTTGGAATAAACCAAGCTTTGTCCCTCTTCATGGTCTGAGTTGACGCATTAGTTCAGGTAGATTTCACTGACTTTTCCCAGTTAAAGAATAGTCTACAATTATCCAGAGAACAGCAGATTTGTTTGTCTAATTATAATAAGATTTAATAGGGTTAGCAAAACGGATTTAATTCAGATAAGAAATTCTCTCTTCAAGAAACAACCATTGTGCCCTTGTCAGCAATCTTAGAACACTGTCATCGCTTTCCGTGTTACGTGTGCAGGATCACGGCTTAATTTATCTCACGCCACATTTCTTCTTCCCTTTTTTTTTTTTCCTTTGACTTTTTCAGGGTAATCAGGAAGCTACAGCACCTCCTGACACAATGGCACAGCCTTATGCCTCAGCCCAGTTTGCTCCACCTCAGAACGGTATCCCTGCAGAGTACCCAGCCCCACATCCTCATCCCGCTCCAGACTACACAGGCCAAACCACTGTTCCAGAGCACACGTTAAACATGTACCCTCCTGCTCAGACACACTCGGAACAGAGCGCCGCCGACACAAATGCACAAACTGTCTCCGGCACAGCCACAGTAAGTCAAGGTTTCGGCTATTTCTAAAGCAGTGTGTTGCACGTTACGGGTGTGTTTGTTGGTGACGTTTATTCTTACGTTACGCTTAGTAGTTTTGCGCTTCGTTTGTTGTTAGGATTGCTCACCGTTTCCAGGTTGAAAGCCTGTCAAAGTTTATCGTTGAACTTGGAGAATATAATTTCGCTCCTTTTGGAGCCTCTTAGCAAGTGTGGGAGCTTTGTAGAATCTGTAGTTTCCTTTTCTACACTATCAGACAGACAAAATGATTAATAGCAAGCCCATGAATCATATAATAAAGTCTGACTAAGTCCAACATGGAAAAACATCGCACAAGAGTGTTTGTAAGCATTTATTTGGGAAAAAAAACCCCAGAGGTCATTAAGAATAAAAAAATTAATCTGGTTTGGGCGTTGTATTTTTGACACTTGTGAGTGGTTTTTCATAGAAGTGTTCATTGAAGGATAGTGTACTGAAATTACTTGTAGAACTGTGTGAATGAGTATTGTGAAGAGCGTGTCTGTAATACGGTCTTTTCTAGAGAGCTTGTTTGTGCAGCCGTTAACCAAAGTTGTGTGTGGATCTGTGCTCAATGGAGCAGAAATGATAGACTTTCCTTCTATTTGATTTATATCTGAAGTTCTGAAGTGTCATGAATAATGCAAGAGACTCTTTGGATGGCCCTACCTTGTAATTCAAGTCACAAATTTCACACGTTGGTAGTTTGGTGCTTCTGTCTTAATTCTGGATTGGGACCCAACGTACCGAGTGCCAACAGCTGGCAGATTTCTGAGCCATTGGCCACGTGCGTTACATGTGTGGGATCTAGCACAAGACAGCCGGCACGCTGCAATTTGAGCATGCGCTTGAAACATCCCCACTAGCTGTCCTCATCCTTGCCGCAACCGTGCTCCATACCTCATCTTTACCTCCCCTTCTTCCGCTGGCATATATCCAACCTGACCAGTTGCATGCATTAGGGCGAGAGGAAGGGGAAAGCATGTGCCCTTACTTGCGCTGTTCTGCACGTTTTTGTTTATTGCCATGTCACCAATTTCTTTATATGGGTATGAACGAGAAAGAAAAAGCAATAGCACTAGCACAAAAGAATATTCTTTACCATTATCATGGAGACGTCCTTGTGAATTAATTACACAGGTGTGTGGTGTATGTGGTAAAATGTTTCAGTCCTTTTATTTTTGACGTGGTAACTTTTGATTGTCCTGATTGGCCCTTTGCTCTAGTAGCGTGAGAAAGTTTAAGTTGAAGAGCATCCTATTTACTTACATCTCATAGTATTCTTCGCAGCTCTACAGCGTCCCCTCGTATTCATCTCTCTGCTAAGTTAACTTCCTGCTTCTCTCCAGCTTTTTAAATTTTCTTCCATAAATATTTTTGATTGTTGTCAAACTCGTCGTATGCCACCGTCAGCGGTTTAGAGCAGGAACCCTAAGCTGAACAGACCCTCCAGAACAGATTGGATATTGACTAAAAATATAGTCTTTCCTCCTGTCCCTATTTTGCTTGCTCTTCTGGTCGCTGCTGCACACCCAACAGTCCACTGTGGTGCCCAGCTCAGCCTGTGCGTGTTTGCCATTCAGTTCTGAAGGGAAAGACTGTCAGTGCTAAAATCGATGGTAAAACCTCTGTCAATGCGAGTGGAACAGGAGCTCATCCCTCATCATTTATTGCTTTCAATTTACTGTGTTTCCTCACCCCTTTTTGATTTTTCAGTTTGAAGAAGTGTTAGTCTCCATATCAGAAAAATCAGGTATGCGTTTTCCCACTGTTTTCCATGGCAAAGCCTGATGAAAAGAAATAATTTGGATTGTCTATGATGCCCTTATCTTCTTCAGGTGCTCTATTCAATCCCAGCTCTAGAAAATCCAATGATTCCCTTGAAAGTTTCCTGCTTCTGGTATACTAATAGGCTTTATTGTTATTTGTTTTTGTGTCCTTCACTATCTGCTCTTATTTCCTTTTTGCCTTCCTAATATCAAACTTATATTTTACCTGTCATACACTTTCTCCCTCCTGGTTCCACTTGGAGGGAGTTTCCATTCTCTGAAGGATAACACTTCAATTCCACTAACCTTTTGTATTTGGGGAATACAGTATAGATTTTTGCTCTTTTTATTATGGATCCTTTTCTTGCCTTCCTGTTTCCTTTCTTACAGAGGAATGCACATAACTTTTTGAAGTAGCTCCCATGCTGTTTATAAAGAATCAGATTTCCTTACTTTTGACTTCAGGGTATTTTTGAGAAAGTTTTGTTTTGTTTTTTAAAAAGATATTTTTTCTAAATTGCACAGTTATATTGAAACTTGTGGATAGTAGCCCTCCCTGGAGAACAATGCATTGCAAACACAAGTTTACGCGAAGCGTATCTCTGTGGATCTACATTGTTCAAAGTAGCCTTGGTATTTAACATATTATCAGTTAGTTTTCCAAATTTACAGTCAAGTGTTGTTTGCACGATTTAGTTGTGGGTATCTAGGCCTAAAATCTGTTACGGTGTGTCTCACTGGCATTGCACTTAACCCACTGTGGAGACCTTATAAATAGGTACATGCAGATGGATCCCAGGCAGATTTGACATGGACTTGGTAATATTATGAGGGTCCAGCTGTGTACATCTCTGTAGGTTTAATAATATCTGGTTTTATTATGAAATAGAGGCTCAGTAGCGCTGTGTCAACATAGTAACTCCATGTGGTCTTTATTGTTGAAGGAAAAAAATTACGTTTCTTTCCAGTTCCTGCTAGCTTTCGGAAGAGTGGGTTTCCAGTCTTACAGAATTTTAAGTGAAATTGACGTGGGGACGTCGTGGCATTTGTTTGGTGGGTTCCAATGTTTTTACATCGTTTCCTTTGAGTAAGCTGTATGACGTGCATTTAAAAGAATAATAAGCATTCGATCAGTCATTCACAAAAGAATACTGTTGTGATTAACGTAGGTTAGACAAGCTATTGGAGGCAAGACTGACTTTTGAATTTGCTTATTCACATGCAGATTTATGTACATGTGAAGCTGGATATACCACTAAAAACAGATCTTAAAGTTTTGAAATATGAAGCTAATAAACTGCAGGGCAATTTCCTAACTTGTATAACTACTACCAAAAGTGACTTAACCTCACCCGTGAAGGACTTAATCCATGCTGAGGCTAGGCACATGCCCTGGCTTTCTCTGTGTGCCCCAGCGTCTGTCTGTCTGTCTGCAAGAATCATACGCTGAAGCTAGAACTTACATTGGGTCTAGTACAACCTAAACTCCAATAGAGAGGTAAATAATAAAGATAAAAAGGTTCCATACAATTTCTCTTGAATCCTTTACAGCAGGACAGAGTGTGATCCCGGCCCAGCTGGATCTGTATCCCCTTGTGCTGCACATGGAACAGGATTCCAGTCGTCAGTTTTATTACAGGTTCGCGATGTTGCGCACAGTAGAGTGCTATTAATGTAGAAAGCCTGTAGACTTGATTTCCTTATGAGTAGAATCTGTGGGCTTTAGTAAAGGTTTTCTGGTTGTCTTTGGTCATTCAGAGCCTTTCAAAATGGGCGTAAAGTACTACCAAGCCAAAATGACAGTGCTTGAAACCAACTTTGAGTTGGTGCAGGTTATTAATGAATACAGCCTTACAGAATATATACTATTTTCTATATGCTGTGAAAGCAGACAAATCTGATCAGAGGAGAATGTATGTTTTTCTTTGATTAAAACTAAAATATTTTATTGAGAACTTAATAGGAAAGGATCCTTTTTTCCCTCTTGAATTTTACTTTTTATAACAAAACATTGCACGAACCCTTTCATACCTTGAGCTTCTCCGGGGAGCACACACAATATCTGACTACAATGCTCTGGGTATCTTTTGTCATTTGTAGCAGTGACTTTCTGTGGACTTCCAACTGGCTTGGGCATCTACCCTGTCAAAAATCATACCATTTTCTTTATATCTCTCTTAGTTTAGTTCCAAAATTCTTTTCAGTTAAGAAAGTGCATTTTCTTGCTTGCTTTTGCTCGAATTGACTAGCAAGCACTTTGAAAACTGCAGTACAGGGGTACGGAATGTTCTGATATTGTTAAGATTTTACTTTTCTGTATGTTGTGCTTAACTAATTCAAATATAATTTAATGGATGTTCATTTAGCAGTGAAGACGTGAGATTAAAATGCTCTTGTATAAAATAGTGTAAAGCTGTATTCTGTTAGGGTAAGTATTGGACTGTTGTGGTTTAACCTGGCAGGCAGCTGAAACAACCACACAGCCCTTCGCTCACTACCCTCCCCCTCAGTGGGATGAGGGAGAGAATCAGGAAGAAAGGGTAAAACTCATGGGTTGAGATAAAGACAGTTTAATAGGACAGAAAATAATAGTAAGAGTAGAGTAATAATAATATAATATACAAAACAAGTGATGCGCAGCACAGTTGCTGACCCCCCGCTGACTGATGCCCAGCTAGTTCCCGAGCCGTGATCCACCCCCCCCGGGCAGCTTCCCCAAGGTATATACCCTGAGCATGGCGTTCTGTAGTATGGAATATCCCTTTGGCCAGTTGGGGCCGGCTGTCCTGGCCGTGTCCCCTCCCAGCTTCTTGTGCAGCCCCAGCCTCCTCGCTGGGGTGATGTGAGAAGCTGAAGAGTCCTTGACTTGGTGTGATCATTGCCTCACAACAACCAGAACATCAGTGTGTCATCAACAGTGTTCTCATCCTCAATCCAAAGCACAGCACTATACCTGCTGCTAGGAAAAAAAAAAACCCTCTATCCCGGCTGAAACCAGGACAGGACATAAGAGGTGCTCGGATTGTATGTATGAGGATTGCTAACTTTGTATTTCGATGCTATGAAAGAGGAGAAAATGTACAGGATGAAAGGGAAGTAAATAGAATCCCAGACTGGTTTGGGTTGGAAGGGACCTCAAAGCCCATCCAGTTCCAACCCCCTGCCATGGGCAGGGACACCCTCCACCAGCCCAGGTTGCCCAAAGCCCCATCCAGCCTGGCCTTGAACACTGCCAGGGAGCCAGGGGCAGCCACAGCTTCTCTGGGCAACCTGGGCCAGGGCCTCAGCACCCTCACAGGGAAGAATTTCTGCCTCAGATCTCATCTCAATCTCCCCTCCTTCAGTTTGACTTTATTCTTCTTAAATGTTTCAAGACAGGATGATTTAGCTGAAATAATATAAAACTATCTGTAGGTAATAAAATACTGTCAAAAGTTACTCTAAGTCTTCTCTGAATAATATGGTTTTCATCTTTTTGGATCAATATGTTTAATCAGGGAAGTAGTCCATCTGAGTGTGTGCATAATCAATACTCATCCAGTATTGGGTTATTTAAGTGCTGGTAGACTTTCAGAGCTGCATAGCGTCAAACGTGCTTTTAGTCATTAACAAAAATAGTAAATTGCTTCTTTCAAGAAGGATGGATCGATGATAAGTGTGTCACAAAGTTATGGTAACAGTAACATGTCTGATGATTTTGCAGAATGGGTTTGAGTGTTATGTTAAATAGTTACTTATTTTAAAGTATTATGAAGTTAGACATTTGATGAAATATGCAATCACCTTTTACCTGTGTACATATATATATATGCAAGCATATTGTACATATATAGGTCCAAGAGTAAAACTTGCTCAATTTTTGCCTGTGGTTTTTCATGCACGTCTGCTGTTGGTGTCAGTGGGAGATGAGTATGCACATACAAAGGATGTTAACTGGCCATGTGTAAGAAAGCAGGTAATAGTAAAGTAAATGTTGTTTTTTCTGGTGTTTCCTAAGTGTATTAAACTTATAATGGAAGTAAATATCATGGTATGGTAAAAACTGAGTTTGTAATAATGCTCTGTGTTTTATGTATGTGTGTGTATATAAAAGATATTCTGCTCTAAACTTAATTCTGCTTTTGCATTAGAGAAAACTTGAGGTCAGTGTGCAGTCTTTCTGCCTTGGACTGTGACTTCACCAGATTTCGCAAGCTGAAAAGCCTTGATAAGTCGTGTGCTTGGACAGGAGTCCTTCAGGGAAAATGCAGTTGACTTGGAGGAGTGCTGGTGATTCAGCGCGTAGTGCTTTTCTGTCCGAGGTGGCTCTGAATCAATACCCAGCCCGGCCGTAGGGGATGCAGTGCGGCTGGTGTCCGGTAGAAGACATGTAGTGCAGAGGTGTGGGTTGTCTGTGATCATTGAAGATGATGAGATATTTTTTTGGCGTGACTTTGCTGTTACAACTACAGTTGAGCTTGGTTACTACCCAAATCCCTCCTGTGGCATCCACTAAACTTGACGCTCTTCTGTGTGAAAATAATTGGTATGTTAGGTACTAGATGCCTGTTGTTACGGTTGCCCTGCTTTACCCTGAAATTTTGTATACTCTTTGAGATCTAATGGTTTGTAAGTTTGATGGTCGCATTTCTTGGTGTTACTTATGTCTAGGTTTGTGCATTCTGTAGTCATGTTGCAGAGACCATCTCTTCATCTAAGGATTTGGGAAGGCTTAGTGACACTCTGGACTGAAAAATGATTTACCGTGTTGAACTTGATAGTTTTGGGGAAGAGAAAGATATACAACCTTTTTTGTTGTGTTTTTTGTTTTTGTGTGTGCTGATTTCTCTGTTGCTCTTCTTAATTTGGGTAAGAAAACTGTCAGCAGCAAGCATTTATAGTAAAGTGCTTTAGTGCATTTTGTAAGCCTGCAGATGGGTAGATGTTACTACAATTCTCTGCAGCATATTTTTATTTTTTAGTAGCTCTTTTTCCTGCTCTGTTCTTTATGTAAGTTATTGGCATACGTGATTTCCCCCCCCCCCCCTTTTTTTCTTTTCTCCCTAATACTTAGTTCTTCTCCTCCTTTTCTCCTACTGTTTTATTCCAGGTCTGTCCATCTCCTGGGCGTGTGGGATACATTAGCTGTTTCCAGCAATTCAGTTCCATATTAAGCAGTGGGCTATATCCTATTTGGTTTACAGGTGTCCATCAGTTGTTCTTACCACAGTGTGTCACTGAAGTAGAGATGTTTAAAACAAAGTTCTCTGCAATTTGCTGGTTCGTCATGTAACCGTCATCATGCTTGTTAGCCTCGAGGTAAACTTCCCTGAAGTCCAACATACCAAGTCTGCGCACAGCGAGTGGGACGCTTTCCAGTGCTGCTGAGCTCAGCTGGTGTTACCCTTGTCTCTGAATATTCTGCTTTTCCCTAGTAGGTTTCCGTAGTCCACCTGGACGCGGACCCTGGAACTGCCTCTTGTGGCTTGGGAAGAAAAAGTGACTAGCTTGTGTCCGCGTGTAGTTCTGTCTGGAGAGCGTGCCGAGCAGAATTACCACGTCAATCGTGTCTGTAAATGGTGGCACTCGGAGGACTGTGCTCCCCCTGCGGAGGAGCTGGGAACTTCTCACCGTGAAGCGGCTGTCTTGCAAGTCAGATTTCCCCATGGATATTTTTTATTCCCAACTGCTACCAACGACCCAGTTTTTATTCTATTTCAGTTCCGTATTTTTGTCTATAGATGTTTGCCACCAGTATGCTAGATAGCTGATGATACTTTGACAATTGTTACAGCGGTGTTTATTCATCTAAATCATACCCTGCTGGTGCAGGCTATTGTATCAGCGTGGTGTGCTATTTCATTTATACTACCTATTATACTTGGTCCCAGCTGATACTTGAAGAAAATATTTCAAGGAGCTTTTTTCAAGACCCTGAGTGCTTCAGAGCTGCAGAAGCAAGCGACCTGGTCCAGCTCCTGCTCTGCAGTGAAGAGATCAAAACTGACATCCCAAATAGATAACATAATGCTGTGCTAGTTTGGTGAGGCACGGTAATGACTTGTGATCATAGGCATTATTACTTCTAAGAGGCTTCCTTGCTGAGCGCCCTGCGTGTAAACTTTGTAACTATGCCCCACGCCTATTTCTTTGCTTATGCTGAGGAATAGCAGGAACACATTGCTCACTTTCGCAGCTGTATGTGTCAGTGCTTGCTCTAAAATAGATTCTTCTCAAGGATACACAGACCCTTAAACTGACTGTTTTCTTTGACACCATTTATAAAGCGTCTGTTTGCATACTTAGTTGGTTTGCTTGGTAAGAAGATAACCACCTTTTCTTCCTGTGTTGCTGTGTTAACTTGGGCTTTGCTCCCAGAAAGGACTTGTCGTTCTGTGAGCGGGTACCTGGCGTGAGGAGAGCAGCTGTTGCACTGCCGGCTAAGCGTGCCGCTGCACGTGCATCACCGTGCCTCGTGCTCCTCTGAAACCTCGGCAACCGATCCTTGTGATTTAGGTGTCGCCTCAGCTTCTTTTTTCTTTTGATTCTCATTGCAAGAAAGGATTGCAAACGTGATGTTGAAACAGAAGACATTAAAATGATGGTTCTGGGGTGTTTGTGAGATATTGTGATTTTAACTTCCTCTCGATTTTTGAGTGCTTGAAATTGGCGAAGTAGTAAAGCTGTTCTTGGATCACTTGAGCAGGTAATTCCAGCCAAAGCTAAGGCAGATTTAAAGCACCAAACATTGCAGAGATCTTCTCAGTCACATTGTCAGCCAGAGATATAGTCATATTAGTCCAACTTGAAAAGTTTCTTCTAAAAAGCATTACCAATTAATTTCTGATCTGCCGAGTTCAATTGACCAATTAAACAATTTAAGATCTTTTTCCTGCTTGGCCCTGAAAGAGTTAACAATATTGGTTCTTTGAGTTTTCTTCTACTTGGTATTGTCTCTTGGGCTCTTTACTTCTCCGTACCAATTCTTTTACATGTTACATTATTGACTTTTTCTTCTCTCTATGCAGTCTAAGTAGCCGTGGCATCTAAATGCTTCGGCTGTGCTTTGGCTTCTGATGTATTGAGAAAAACATTTGTTGCACATTTTGCTGAATAAACTGAGCATAAATTTCAAAGGGGATCTTGATATGATGAAATAGCTAATTACAACTTTGTATTTGACCCTCTGCATCTTTGCTTCACATTATAACGTGGTAATTAAAATTGATCCTTACAGGGGGATTTTTTTTGTGAAAATCAGCTCTAATTTTCACTAAATACAGGAGTGGCTGTGCTAGGTAGGTAAGACTAATGATGTTTTCCATTCTCTTGTAATTGGCATGCAAATGATAGTTAATGGTTTGCAACTTTATCAGAAGTTGTCGATTCCTCCCTGCGCCAACTCTTTGTAATTGCAATACAAACCTGTGTATTGCCTGGAGTGCTCCGTGCAATGGCATGAGGAGAACGTGTTTGTAACTTCTTGGTTAACCAGCCACGTTCTTAGGTCCTTGCTTGCAAGAAACTGGCTGTCCATTAGAGAGGTCGGAATGGTCATGTAGCACAGGTAGATGGAAAACTGCAAGGTTTGTAGGTAAAAGCTATGAAGATCATTCGGATAGGCTTTCGCTCTTCTTCCTTAAATCGTAAGGTTGAATTTCTACTAATGGGACCATCTTTGCCCAGGGTTACATAAGAGCTAAACTTACTCTCCTGTTTGACTACGCGTGGGTCTCAGTTAAGGATGTCTTAGTGGCTTATTGACCCTCAACCCAACCTTGAAAATATTTTTTTCAAATCCTGTTTATACTCTCAAGTTTCCATTCCTCTCCTACGCACCTATCTCTTCAGCTTTCCCACACACCCACCTATCTACCCACAGAATTACTTTAATTAAATGTTACTCATATGTGCACTTACTTACCACTTCTCCCTGCTTAATCTCTTCCCTTTGTAGGATCCATATGAAAGAGAGACTTGATTCAAACGTTTAACTTGGCTATCCGTCAATATTAGAAAGACAGTAGCGAGGCATGTCGCTCTGTCTTGGCTTAACCTGCAAGCAGGTGAATCCACCTGTAAGTTTGAAGCTGCTTTATGGTGACTCGACAGGGTGAAATATGCATCACAGGCAGAAATAGGGGACAATTTTCTTATTAACTAGATACACACGAAACAATTAGTAGTTCTTCCTTTCAGACCTTACTGGAAAAGGAATTAGACTGAGGTAGTAGTCTAGCACGTGCATCGTGCTGTATTTGGTCTTTCTGTGATATGCAGAAAGATTTGGGTGGCATGGTCATTTTAAATTGCAGAGATCTAGACATTAAATGGCCAATAATTTATTAATTGTAGAAATAGGTAGAGATTTCAGATGGAGTGAGTAACCTGTTCTTGTTCTGTCTTGAATTAATCCTATGTATATATGGCAATTTCTTCACAAAAGTGTGACATGGAAATAGTAATCAACATGTCAAGATACTTGCTGCAATTTGAGGAAGATCAGAATAGTGGATTTTCTGTCCAGGTTCTACTGGAAGATCAGAATGCAGCTAGGCGGTCAATTCAGGCCATTAGGCTATAGGAGATGGACTTTGGTTCTGAAGACATGCATACCTTTGTACTGTAAACTCCAGGTAACATGTTTAAAACTACTTTCATTTTTCCCATCCCAATAGGAGTTACAAAGCCAGCTACCATTGATTTTAATGTGGCGTGGAGAGAATACATAATCTTTTGAAGGGAATATATAGTTGAGGTGAAGGACATACAGGAATTCTCTGGTATTTCTGTACCTAGATTGCTGCATCTTGCTCGTTCTAGATGCTTTTTTCGGATGGTATCCCACACAGTTGTGTTGCAGTATCAGCATATCACGCTGCCTTTTTTGATTTAGAAAAGCCTCTCAAGGGCTTTCTAAAAAAAAGACCCCTCAGGCCATCTACTACTCTTGCATAAAGGGGCTTTCTACATTTGCTTTTCCAGTGGAGACCTCTCTAAATCTCACCCACTGAAACAGTTGCCACTGCCATTGATCTTCTCTTCCCTTTCGGGGAACTGCCTCGGAACTATACAGTCAGATCTTACCCCAGTACACAAATTCTGAGATGCCCATTTAAAATCGATCTCCAGATGGCAGGAGAATGTGTAAGTATTCTTCAGGTCCTTCCCAGCCGCAGCTATCAGTTGTGTGAAGATGCCTGTGAGAAGGAGGGGATGAAAGAGCACGCATGTGGCAGCTTCTCATCCGCCTCTGCCACGAGGCCTAATAACACCTCCAGGTGCGGCAGACAAAGAACACGAAACTCTCTATTGATGGAACAGAGGACTTCAAATCAAAGATTGTTTGCCATTGCGGATATCTCAATCTTTATATATTGACTGATTGCAGATTCTGTAATAAGACTGGTGCTGCCTCCCAGCTTCCTTATACCTTGAAAAGTAAGAACGGAGGATTTCTCTTGCTGTGCTTTTTTGCTTTGGATTGTAATTAAAATACTTGTCTCTTATTCTCTGATTTATGAAAGAAAAAAAAAAGCAGAATGCCTCCTCATTCAATCAAAAGAGAAGAGGAAAGCGTGATTACAATCGACAAGTCTTTTCTGTGCCTGTGGTTTTTTGTTGCTGTTATAAAAAGTGCGTCAAAAGATGTCAACTATTTAATTTAATAAGGATTCACATAAGTTCCAGCTGTTCCAGAATAGTATCTAAATATTTGATTTGGAAACAATATGTGTACCAACACTGCAACATACTGCAGGCATGATCACCCAGCTATCCAGCAAGATCTAAGTCTGTCTGTGCTAATTAGTGTTTGCAGATGAAACTTTCTGTAGTGGTAGCTTCAGTTAATAAGAGATCTTGTGGGTTATAAGCACATATTGTGTGAGACGAGACATCTACAAAACTTAATAGAAACCATGTACATTTACTATTTTCAAGTTATAATAATGCTAGGACACCTAATTTTGCTTTTCATAATGACATGTGATATATTTTGTAGTATGTTCATATTACAAAAAATGTTGTCTTATAGCTGCCCTTATTTAAAGAGATTTATTGCCAAAAATATAGTTATAAAATGTCAATTTACTTAAAATATTTGAAAGTCTTAACATGAAATTATATTAAAAAAGAAATGCTGTGGTTTTTCACTTACATCGAGGAAAAATTAATAGTTTAGGCCAGAGAAATTTGCTTTTAACTTGTGCATTGACTTGCAAATGTAGCAATTCTGTTGCCTATTTGCTCCTTATTCTTTTGGGTTTAGGGGTATGGAAGTACTTGGGTTGTGCTGAGAAATACGGTTTCTCGTGGACACGTTCCCTCCCCTTCATTTCCTTTCTTTTATAGTTTTCAAATACAGTATTACTAAATTGAATGAAACAGATGCCGAGTTTCACCTCGGAATGTTTGTATTTCCCTGTTCTCATACATAAGTTTTTCCTTTTTTTTTTTTTTTCTAAAGAAAAACTGGCAGGGACAGTTGGCAAACTGTCCAAACCTGGAGCAGGAGAAATAGTGGAGCTTTGTTGTTTATATATGAATGTCACTTTTTTCTCTTTTTAATATGGAATGTATTCCAGTTTTGACAGTGTGTTTGGGCAAAAACAAATCAGGTGGTGGTAAAAAAGTAAAGGATATGAGAGAGAAATAAAAATCTGATTAAAATGTAGATTTTAAGCAAATTGAAAAACTTTTATGGTAATCTCTTAAAGTGATGAGCTTAAAATACATTGCAATTAGTGGAATTTTTTTTAGAAAGCTTGCTTAAATTCCTGGTTTTTAAAAATTTCTTTCTGATTTACAAAATCAAAAAGTTAAAAGTTGGAGGAGTAATTATGTTTCTAAGGTAGACATTGAATCATTTCTAATGCATGACCATTGTTTGATATTCATGAGCGGGTGATACTATATCCCAGTAAATTTGCACCATGGTACACAGCGCTTTAGTGACAAATACGGGTTTAACCTCAGAGATAAGTCTTGCAAACATTTATAACGCAGAGTTATACGTGTGCTGGTGTTCGTGATAATCAAATAGAACTGCTTACGTAGTGATTCGATTCAGGAATAGATACCTGCACGGTGGCATCCTGCGTACACGCAGCCCTGCTGGACAGCTGTGTTTGAATACACTTGCATTATAAGTTATTGCCATTAATATGCGCGGATGGGTGACAATTTATTTGTTGTATGCGTGAATTGAGACGTGCTGAAATGTCAGTACCTGCTGGTATGCCCAAAGATACCCAACACTGGCTACTATTAGGGCTATTCAGAATTTTGTTCTGAAGGTAATCTTTAGCATATGCTTGTAGTTATAAAGCTTTGGAACACTGCGGGCTCCACTCGTCGTAAAATTGCTGAAGTTAACATACAGACTGGCAGTATATGTACTTGTGAAATGGCTCACGCATGCAATAAAAGCGCTTTCACACCAGCATAAAATGTTGCTATTGGCTTCTTCCTGTCTCCAGCAAGCATTTCCAATTTTAGAATTTTCTTCCTCTCATTTTTGAGCTAGGCTCCCTCTTTTCTTTTTTTTTCCCCGCTGAG
The DNA here is from genome assembly GCF_028858705.1 of Grus americana. Lineage (NCBI taxonomy): Eukaryota > Metazoa > Chordata > Aves > Gruiformes > Gruidae > Grus > Grus americana. The sequence continues at coordinate 4,617,080 of NC_072866.1, forward strand.
TTGAAAGTGTTGCAGATCCATTTCTTTTATCTCTCTGTTCTCTCTCAAAAGAAACTTGCAGCCATTTCCCTTGTTACTTCTCTTTTTGCATGTACAGCAAAGTCAACTTTCCAAAGATTTTAATGTGTTTTATAGACAAAACATGTTCAATTAAAGGTACTAGTGTCTGAACCACTGATTCTGTTCTGTGCTTTCTAATGGAAAGAGCCAAGGTTTTTCTCTTTGTTATTATTGTTAGAGCAAGACATACTTCTGTTTTCAAGACAGGTGGGGTTTTTTGGTAATTTTTTTTTTTTTTTTTTTCAAATAGATACTTTCAGGAGAGCAAATTTATTCTTTCTCAGGCTCCTGTGTGTCCACCTTAGCCCAATGCATTTAACTTTTCTGCCTGGAACTTTTATCCAGATGCAATTTGAGGACTTGGGGTATTTGTCTGGGGTTTTTCAAAGTTAAGATTCCCAAACAGACTATTACATAGCATATACTCACCGTGTGTTAGATGATACAGATGATGTTAATAATCCTAGCTATGCGTGTGTAGCAAGTCTTGTCTATAACAAATCATTGTGTATGTCACGTTTCTGACTGAGAAATGTGGTGGCCCTACCAGTCACCTATAACCTGGCCACCCACTGTATACAATTGCTTTCTACTGTCATCAGCTGTTTAATGTCTCTGTAGACAATCTTTTCGGGTAGCAAACTGAATCTAGGCTCAGTATCTCCAGTTTCCTTAGTCTAATCTAATGTATTGGCCCAAATTTCAGTAGCTTTCTATTTAATTGAATTATCGATTTGACATGCTGATTTGACATATTTGAGATGCTGATCAATTAGACCTCCTAAGTTTAGAACCAGCTAGCTAGCATAATTTAGGAGCCTGGTATTTTTTATTTTGATTGAACTTACCATGTCCTGTGCTTTTAAGCCTTTTGTCTTCAGTGGGAAGGAAGGAGGGCTCATATTCCTGAATATTCAAGTTTTGTATTTTCTTCTCTTTTCTTCCATGAAGAATGGTACATTGTCTTTACTACAAGTAAAAGGAGACTTTTTGGTTCAGCACAGAGTTACTCATTATGACTTCAGATGTTCACAGGAAGGTTACTCCGCGTATAGCAGTGTCATTCCACAGGTATCAGAGTAATCATTCGAGTTTAGACTAGACCTGGATCTGGTTTACAGTTTGCGGTTTAATGAGCATTGCGAGCATACTCCGTTCTTTTCCGGAAAGTTGCGTGCCCTCGGGTGTACGTTCTTGCTGCTGGGACTGGAAACAGAGGAACGAGGCTGGCCGATGTTAGGTTTGTCAAAGTTTGTTGCCCCTGCAACAAACTCTGCATTTACTACAAGGAATTGTTCCTGATCCTACTTTTCAGGTGAAGAAATGGGAATCTCAGGAAATCCCTGAGATTTAGTTAAAAGTACTAATCCTTTGGGGATGCTTTGTCACACCTTGCCCTCCTGCTCAAACGCAGCAAGCAAATGCAGGGTTTGCTCAGCAGTTTTCAGTAAGAGTAGGTATTTCATGCCAAACATTATTTACAGGTGGGCTCTTTGGTAAATTGAATAGTGCCCAGGTGATAAATTTATTACCCTCACATTTGCTAAAATATCTTTCTGCCTTGACCTTCTTCTGATAAGGTTTGAGACAATAATATCCCAGTGCATATTTAGGCCAAGTTTATCGCTAATAGCTTTGCGTGCTCTGAGGGCTTGAAGAGGTTTTTTTTTTTCTTTGTTCGCTTCAGTCTGAGCTCTGTAGTCATGAATTCACTGTCCGTTCTCCTGTATAGTAACGGCTGAGTGGGAAACACACAAAATATCTGAGGCTGATGTTAATGCTGCAGGAATATAACACGGGGGTTCAGTGCTGCACTGTACAAGCTTGTTGGTGCTGATGAATTGCCTTGTCACAGAGATGTAACCAATGTTATGAAATCTTACGGTGCTTTTTTTCCTCATAGAGATGTCACAGTGACTGAAGGAGGATGTATGACATGCTGTGTTACTGCCTTAGGACCAGAATGTGTTGTCTGCTTTGGTGCAGCTGAGGGACCAAGGGGTTTCTGTTACCAGCAGTTGTCAGGGCACAAGGCAATCCAGCGGTGCGTTACAGGGCTGCTTGGATGTGCTTTCGAATGCAAGGCGACCCTTCTTGGTTTGCTCTAAAATTTCTGACATTTTACCAGGTGATGGTTCCTTATATGAGGGAAGCTGAATTGCATTTCCTACCACTCTGATGGGATAGCACAAAACAATTTGAGATAGAGAGCTTACAAGCTTGGGACCTCAAATGATAAAGGTATTACTTTATATTCAAGAGTTCTTTAGATTTGGGAGTGGACTATAAGACTGAGATATTTCTGAATGTGATGTTGCTGCTTTAATCTAGTGTGATTATTTCTTTCTTGTTGAATTTAGAGGATGATGCCCTCCAAGCATCTCATGAAAAGATTGATTTTGTCCTTGTGACCATTTTTTTGAGATTTTGCTGAATTACAATTACTGTTTTTTTCCACTTTTGCAGAGGAGGGACTAGGGTACAAGTAGTTTAAATAACCTGCCAGAGGCAAATCTGGGACAAAATAGATTGCAGGAGCTGGCTGTCCTCAGCCCAAGTGTCTAGCCTGAGCGACAGTCTTTTTCCCATAACAACAGAATGCTATTGCTGAATTTCATTTGGAACTGATGGGTGCTTTTGGAGCATTGAGCGTTGAGTAGATAACAGTCTAAGCTTGATTTGTGTGAATGCTATGTTTCAGATGTATGAATAAGGAAAAAAGTTGGTAAGATACTCTGTTACTTAGGAAATATATATATATATATTTTTTTTTAAATGCAAAACCCTGCACCTTGGTTTAACTTTCAGACGTACCATACAGACCATGTGAAGCTAACATCCCTTTGTCCACCTGTACCCCCCTTTGGGATACGTGATGGGGGTAGGGTCATTGTGAGTGGCAGCATCTAGCAAGATGCATCTGCTCCTTTGTTTTGGCATAGTTTCCAGCGCTCTTCCACAGAGGAGAGGGGTTGAGGAGTCACAGATGGGGCATGGAATGATATGAGGAACATGACTGCTGCCGGGATCATAGCAAAGTTCAGGTGACAAGGGTCTAAAACTCCCTGTAGCATTCTAAATATGAAGGTGTTCTGCTGTGTTATTTAGCTTCACAAATAGAGAGACCTGTGGCCGTCAAGAGACGGAGACTGAAAACTGGCCTTTGACTTACTGGGTTGTTGAGTTTAAAAACTAAACTGCAAAGTCTTGAGAAAGCTACAAGAAGGGTGGCAGGAGATCACAACATGGACAAGGGGCATGACTGGGAGAGGAATCGGCCGGCAGCATCTCGTTGCAGGAGGGCACTGAAGAGAGCAAAGCACCTCGGCAACTCCTTAATCTGTTCCATCGGTACTGAAGAGGGGCTGTTTACAAGGGCGTGGAGTGACCGGCCAAGGGGGAATGGCTTTAAACTGAAGGAGGGGAGATTGAGATTAGCTAGGAGGAGGAAATTCTTCCCTGTGAGGGTGCTGAGGCCCTGGCCCAGGTTGCCCAGAGAAGCTGTGGCTGCCCCTGGCTCCCTGGCAGTGTTCAAGGCCAGGTTGGATGGGGCTTTGGGCAACCTGGGCTGGTGGAGGGTGTCCCTGCCCATGGCAGGGGGTTGGAACTGGATGGGCTTTGAGGTCCCTTCCAACCCAAACCATGCCATGATTCTATGTTTCCGTGTGTGTGTGTGTTTGTTGTTTTTTGTTCTTTTGTTTGTTGGTTTCCTGCAATAAATGCAGCAGGCAAGGCCAATAGTGATCTAAATCTCAGTAGGATTACCAGCCAGCAGAAATCGCTCAGACACTGAGACTGAATCTTGTTTTTTCAACCATTATGCCTGCATAAGTGCGCAGAAGATGGTAACGGAGCAGCAGATACCCTTTTTCCCTTCCTGTAGCATTTTCCCCTGTGGTCTTCCTTTCCTTTCCTTTTCTTTTCGTTTGGTTTTTTTTTTTTTTGTTTTTCCCCTCTTTTTGCCATCACTCAGGTGCCTGTGGATGGGAGGATAATGCCTTACCCTGCCACGCGCCCCCGCCAGAGAGCACAGAAGCCGCGGGTTTAGACAGGCGTTCTTTCTCTTGGGGATACGCTCAGCTTATGCAGTGGTGGTTGTTGCCCATACATTTTATGAGAATGTTTGTAAGCTTACAATTTTTCCTTGCTCGTGGTAGGTTTCAGTACCTCACATTTCATACTGATTTGCCAGGAAAAATATTTGCAAGCAACACTGTATTTGTACAATATTTGTACAATACATGAATCAGCTGCAGTTTTTTCCTCAAATGTGGCTATGCGTATGGCGTGGGGACATTTACCACAGCATACGTGCTGCCCGAACAGCTATGTTTTGTGGGGATTTGTTTGTTAAATACAGAGCATGATATGTAGTTGGAGAATCTATCACTTCAGGAATTGCAATGACTCTGGTACCAGGAGTACTTCCATGTATTGTTTTGCCACAATACACTGGTGAATATTGCAGAAAGCATAACAAATATATTTACTGCTTCTAATTTTTTAAAATTTTATTTTAGAATAAAAAGAGAAGGTTTTCTTCACATTGACATGAGACCATATTTGAGGCATTTGGCAATTTTTGTGTCTAGTCATTTTCATGCATAGTAGAAAAATAGTTTTACCTTGCATTAATGTTTTTGTTAAAAATATGGACTGTATACCAAAGTGATTTTAAATTCAGGCAAAAAGAAATTATAAATGTTCCTCAACAATGATAGCTAAAATACAGTGCTGTATATGAGCTTTCAGTTTGATAAATACTTACTTATGAGGTCATAAATACTTGAGGTACAAAAGGTTAATGTAGTGTGAAAGGCTGTAAAACACAGCGAGCAACCTGCTAGATCATAATGATGCATTAGTACCTTTCAGGATGAATGTTAGTGGTTATAAAATCTTTGGGTTGAATTTATTCTGTAATACAAGAATGTAAAGCCAGAGTATCTTCGCTGTGTAGTTGCACTTATATTTATTTCTCTTTGTAAAAAAAAAAAAAAAAAAGGAAAAAAGAAGAAAAAAGAGGCAACTCTCACCTGCTCATAAGTGCCCACTGACTGAAACTGATAAAATCCTCTTTTTGCCTAATATAATTTCTCAAGAGCATATGTCAGGTGTTGTCTGTGTACTCAAAGTAAGTAATAAAATAACGTAATAGTGATATTTTGCTTTCTGTGTATTAATAAGTTTCCATGAGATAAAGTAAGCAATAATGCATAAAGGAAACAAAAGTGGTATAAATTCTGTAAAGCAGTAATGCAATTTACCTTTGAGGAGAAAGAAAGCGAGCGTTTACTGAATGATAAAATTGACTTTATCCTAATAAACAATGGTATTTCTCAGTCTTAGAAGTCTTCTGCAGTTTATAGTTGTCTCCAATATGCTGATGCTGCTAATATTTCTCATTTAATATCTATCTCTGTGAAGTGTTAATTTTCATGCTTTGGTGATCATTGCTTTTTACTGAAGCAAATTACTTCCTCTTACTCCTATATCAGACCTTATGACAGATTAGGATAACTTTACTGTAATTAATCTTTTGCATCAGTTCCCCTCTTTTCAATGAAGTGCAATGTCTTGGCCAGGCTAGATTGAAGCAGTTCATAAAACCTGGAATCAAATATGAGAAACTTTTATCTGCAGACTGTTGATACTTGCTTTCAGCCTTCTCTGCTTACAAAAGAATTCTTTTACTTTCAATTTATTCTCTCAGTGAAGTACCCCTGTATCTGGAGGATACTAAATAGTTTTGGGGAATTAAACAAGAAAAATGTCTATTGGAAAATATTTGATATAGGTACATCCATCTTTTTTTATTATTGTTTTTAGATGTTGAAAATCCAACGCATTCTGTTCTTATTAAGATACAATTTAAGAGTTGACAGTGTTTGGGTTGTGCAAATATATCTTTAGTAAATCTCTGTAGACTATTATTTTTAGTTTAAGACCATATTTAAATTTGCAAAGAACACTGCGAGCAGTTTCTGCTCCGGCAGAATTAGCACAGAATACCTGTGAGAGAACAGAAAGTGAAATACGCATCTTGTAAAAGGCTCCATAACATCTCTGAAAATAATGTGTTTCTTAACAAATTTTGAGCTGGTTTATTTTATTTTGGGACAAGTGGTCAAGCTAGAAATCCGAATAACAAAACCCCGGTAGGCCAGTATACCGAGTTACAGATATATGACTCATATTGTCAAATGCCGCTTCGTATTACAAAATACAGGATTTCAATGATAACACAAAAAAGTATTATATATTACCAACTCATACGTATATATTAGGTTATGAGGCTTTCTGTATCACGCTGCTGGGCAGAAAGTTAGTTTGTTTCTTATGGTTGTTAGGGGTCTTTTTGCTAGAGTATTCTCAGAGTCTGCGTTTCTTTAAAGCAGCCGCAGCTGTTCAGCCCTTCTGATTGACTAGCTGCATATTTCAATAGTGCCTCTTCCATGGGTTTTTTTTTCCTTTTTGAATTAAATATCCTCCTCATGCTACAGTAATCGTGGATATTCTTAATAGAATTGCATGAGGGAACTTAATTAACCTTTTCTTCTTCCTTTTTACTTAAAGGAAATTTGAAAAAAATCAATGGCGTGGTTTCTAATTTAATGCATGCACCCCACAATGTCTATTAGAGGCTCTTCTCCTGAGTAACTCGGGTGAGACAGAACTGCTCATCTTCAGCTCACAATTCATTCTCTTTCAGCTGAAGTGTTCACCTGACATTCTAATCGGGGAAGAGTAAGAGTCCTGAGTATATGCGTTAATAAATATATATCCTTCATGAATTTATATAATCTCATAACTGCAGTCATTAAAACATATTGGATGGTTTTGCAAATAGCTGAAGGAATTTCAAATGGTACCTACCACTTGTGAGTCTCATTTTTTGACCTGCTTTTCTTTCTTTCTTTCATTTTGTAAATAATAATTAGAAATGCTTGTGATACTTTTTCTCTAGCTATTGAGTGGTCAAGAGACGCACAGTGTTCTGGAGCAGATGGATTCTTTACTGAGATGGAAATGAGCAAGACAGTAAAGGTTATAATTTACAATTTTAGTTGTAAATCTATTTCTGGAAGTCCGACAAAGAGCAATTTTGACAGTATTTCCTTTAGAAGTAGAGGAAGGTGTTACAAAACTAGATGATACTACATGTAAATGCAATTCATGCCATATTTCTGTAAGCTATTCTTTTATCTTTCTCTGGATGATGTCAGTTTAAGTATTCTCAGTTTATTATATTTCTGAATGAGTTTTACTCCCAATAGCTGTTAATTATTGCTGTAACGTCCTCTCATATTAGTGTCTAAGTTCTTAGCTTATACTGAATAAAGTCTGTCTTTATAGATTAAAACCCCCTGTGATTTCCTCACATTCCTGAAGTACGGTATATACAGTGTAGGCTTGGCTGTCGGACTGAATGACCAAGCCTTTTTTTCCTTAAAAAGCAGTAAATGAAGTAAGAGTATAAAGTAGAATGAAAATGCCGTACCTAGAAAAGAACCACGAAATGGTTTCTCTTGAGTATATGTTAGATTACTGAATGTTTTCTATAACAGCATTGAAGTTAAATGTACTTGGATGTCCCTAAATCGCTGAAGAAACTAAAAATCTGTTTGGCTGAGATTTTACACAAGTTAGGGAGACAAGCTTAGGTTTAGAAGCAGATTTCAAAAAAATAACTGAAAAATATTTTCTTCCCCCCCGCCCCCCCGCCCTTTTTCCAGTTTCAGTCCACTAACCTACATAGTTGGTTGACTTGTAAGGATTGGTGGGGCTTTCCTTTGCGGTAGAGATTTGAGGTACAATGAAGAGAAAGGACAAATAACTCCTTAAGTTTCATGAAAAACTGGCTTTGGGATATCAGAAACTGGTATTATTCCCACAGAGGGTGGTGGCTGATAAACTGACTGTGCAACGGACATCTGGCAATAGCATTCATCTGTAGTTTTTCTTAAGTTGTGCTCCTTTTTCCTTTCAATTGGCAGGAAATAATAAAGGAGACTTCAGTTGTAGTTCAAGGAATCTGGTGAGCATTACAGCTTACAGTTACAAATATGTGAAACAAAGCGTGTACAGAGAGACTTCAGTTACGTTACACAGGTTCAGGATAAATGGTGGAAAGGACAAATGGTGCAGAACAGAATAAAAATCCTAAGAGCTAAGGGATGATGCAGTAATCATGATTGCACAAAAAAGCAAGATAGAATTTGTTTATTTACACAGTCATACCATTATACTGTGTACTATATAGACGTGAAGAGCGCGTGCAAGAGAGGAATATGGGAATCTTAGATATAGAAGTGAGATTTAAAGGGAAAATGGTATCACTATGTAAATCAATGCACAATGAAGAAAACGATGAGGCTGGAGTGCCTTCCTGTACTATATTCATCCTTCCTCTCTGAAGGGTGTCTGTTTGATTTGGATTATGGCGATCAGATGCTAGATGTTGTAGACCAGTGATGGGAAAAGATGACGTACCGTTGTCATTTGCCGGTGGTGTGTTTACGTAATGTTATTCTACTGCAATTTCAAGCAAAGGTGAGAAGACTTGCATTTTTCTGTGTCGAAGAGTTTGTTTCTCTTTTGCACAGTCATTCAAAACATGGTTCTCAGTGTGTATGGGATATTATGTACACCTCAGAAAGTATCTGGGCACGCTTTGTACATCTGTAATATTTCTACACGTTCATTGTGAAGATTAACAAGCTGTATAAATTTTAACCACTTCTTAGCATTGTGAGGGTTTTCATGAAGCACTAAGCGTGACAGCAGCGGAGGAAAAAGGGATGCAATGCACGCAAGACTCTCTAACAGATGTAGGTGAAGAGTGTTGTGGAAGCTATGTGTACCAAGACAATTTAGTAATTTTATGAACTAACATATGTTTGGCGTATATGATGGAGGAAGGAATGAAAAGCCATGTCTTTACAAATACATAAATACATGCAGCGTAAAACCAAATACGAATTAACTGAATAATAACCCCTCCTGTACTTGCAAAAGCATATACAGAATATTTTAAGAGGTAATCCTGGCATATTTCAGAAGGATCACATTCCCCCTTGGAGTAATGGAGAGAACTTTTTTTGAGGGGGAGCTTTGCTGAATAGTTGCCTTTCTAGAGGGTTTCTTGCATCTTTTGAAGTAATTGATGTCAGGTACTGGATCAGGATAACCACTTGCCTGATTACATTTGTGAAGCCTGGTATTTGAAACAACACTTTGTCAGAAGAAACAGCGAGTGCAGAGAATGCAAGATTGGCCCAGATAATTGCAATGAGCAACTCGGAGCTGTTGCTGATATTTTTAGAATTTTTTTGTTGTGTGGATTGTTTCATGTAAGTAACTACTTAACTGATTTTTTTTTATCTCACTTGCTTAGACTAAAGTTCTGTTTGAAAAGTAACTCCAAATCTTATCATTATTGTATTACATTATTAATGCATCAATGATATCGATAGCAAGTATTTTGTTCAGTTAGTAAATTATTTTTTTCAGAGGTGATGTGGCTTAGAGACTACATGCTGTATTCTTTTTCTTCATATGCACCTGCAAGAGATTTGTGAACCAAGTCAGGTAAATTTGAGCAGCATTCTCAATACTGCAAGGCTGGACAGGTGCAAATGAGGAATAAGCAAAAGATGGTGGATTTACATCATTGAATTGGAGGGCATAAATTTGGTCTGCAGAACCTTTATTGTTGACAACAGTATTCCAAATAAAAGAACCCGCTAAATGCAGTACTGTTAAATGAAAAACAAAAGCATATTGATTAAAATGAGCAACTGTGAATCAAAAAGGAGAACCAGTCTGTTACGTAAGAATAAAATGTATTTATGTACATAACTTGCAGAGCACAAGAGCACTAATTTCTGTCAAGCAGGAAATTTCACCCATCCAAATGAAGATTTTTCCCATTCCCTTTTTAGATCTTCTTCCTCTGCACGTTGTTTTGTTACGATATTCTGGCATCAGCCTTTCGGCATTGATCCTTGCCAGGGCCCTGAGGGCCGTGCTAGGCCTGACTGGCCCTGCACAGCCTCCCCTGGGCTCCCCAGCGCAGCCCACCCGCGGCCCTGGAGCTCCGCTTCAGCCCAGCCCGGGGCCCCCAGCCCCTGCCCAGCGGCAGTGCGGAAGCACGGGTCGCAGCTCGGCCTCGCTGGGCTCTGGGACCTGCTGAGCCATCTCCGGCTCTGACCTCGGAGCTGCCATCGCCATGTACCTGCCTGCCGACCGCTGGGCTGTCTCCACGCCTGGTTATCCTTATTAGACATCATCTTGATTTGCTGGCAAATTGCTTTCCCAGCATCTAAACAGAATGTTCTGTACTTCAGCTTTTGCTCAGTGCCTCTTGTCCTGCCACTGGGCACCGTTGGCAAGAGTCTATCTCCTCCATCTTGACTCCCTCCCATCTGGTATTTATGCGCAGTGATAACACCCCCCCAAGTCTTCTCTTTTCCAGGCTGAACAGTCCCAGCTCTCTCATTCTCTCCTCGTTTGTCAGATACTCCAATCCCTTGCACGCTGCTGACTTGCATTCCCTTTGTCTTCCAGGACTCCCATGTCTTTTTCTGCAGAGCTGCTTTTCAGCCAGTCACTCCCCCGTGCGCAGGGTTCCTCCCCAAGTGCAGGACTTTGCACTTCCCATTGTTGAACTGCATGAGGTTCCTCCTGGCCTCTTTCGATAGCCTGTCGAGGTCCCTCTGCATGGCAGCACATCCCTCTGGTGTATGCCGCTCCACCCAGGTTTGTTTCATCTGCCAACAGCGTTACTAGGCTGAGTCCCATTGCTGAGAATTCAAGAGATGAAACTCTGTAATAATGGCTGAGGGAGCACGGCTGTAACATCCTGTACTGATTCCTGAAGTGAACTACAGATGGCAAAACTGTTTGAGACTATTATGGCTAATGGCTTCTCTGTACAGATGTTAGATGAAAATGGGTATATCTTGACTGAGGAGGAATTTCTAGTTGCTGTGCTTGAGGACGAGTGAGGGAAGAGGTCTGTTGGCAAGCTCGTTGTGAGAAACAAGGAAAGATAGGAAACAGCTTTAAACTCTCGGTGCCAACTCTCCTGATTCAAGGGTTGCTATTAGAGAATGTTTTGTTTGCCCTCTTTCCTTTCTTTTCCAGGAAAGGAAAACCTCATTTCAAGGGGATCTGAGTTCTGTTTGCACTTCTTCAATAGATGTTTCCTTAAACTTTGGTATCAGCAATCAAGTTGCCCAATTCTGCAGTAAAAGCTGCATTGGTGAAGCTCTGTAACGAGCAAGCAGAATTCACCGTAAGATGAACATTCACAGCTAGATTTGAATTGGTGATTTAAACCCTTTACAAATTCATTGAACCATCCAGTACTCTTTAGATTTTTCTTTTTTTTTTTAAGTGGGAGAAGGGAAGGAAGAATGGATATTTTCTAAAATTTTAAATCGTCTTCCACATTAATGAAAGAAAGGTGTTGGATGAGCTTGAAGAGAAGAGTGAAAAAGTCTGCTTCGTGTTTACGTAAAGCATAATGTTCCATGATGTAGACCTCTCTGACTTTGGTTGGGCTAGCAGAAAACTTTGAGCGCGTTCCATTGACCATGCTAGCACATCTAGTGTTCTATAGAAAGGATAGCATCAGAGAACGGCAGGCAGAGAGGCGCCTTTCAATTCAGAACATTGTCTCTCTTGAAATGCCGTTTGCATTTTGTTGCAACATGCTAAGATAGGACCGTACCAAACATAACCAATAAGAAAAATAAATCCAGCTGTTTTTTAATGGAATGTCAGTAAACTAAGTTTGAAAAATTACTATTCTCTGTAGGGCCTGACCAGCTGTTTGTTAAGTTGGTGTATAGTTCAGTATAAAAAGAGCAATGTGATTTAAAAAGTGTCTTTTTGTGACATGGAGAACCCTCAAATTCTTCTGTGTTTCAGAGGGCTCAAGAATTGACTCCTTGGGCTAAGACATGCAAGTGAGCAAATGGAAAGTCGCAGCAGGAATTCAGGAATAGGTGAGGGGTCAAACAATGAAAAACCTTTTATCATGCTGTCACGTTTTCTTTCTTTTCATGAGCTTGCACTGTAGCAATCAACCATTCTCTCTCAGCATGAAACTCTGCTCTCACAAGTTCACTCAGCAGTTGGTTGTGTCAACACAACTCTTACAAAAAGGGACTTTACATGCATGACAGAAGTCTAGTTCGGGGGGGAATTCCAGAAACTCGAGTACATTGATTCCAGCTGAGGGTAAACATTGCTTTCTAAACAACTGTTTGTAGCCAAACCTGCAAATGTTCCATCTAAAGACACTTCTTCCCTTTCTTTTAAAGAAAATAATGGCCTTTGAAGCTGTAGCTTAGTATTTCATTAATGATTTTTCATTTGGATAAATATCGTTAAATGTTACAGCATTGTACAAGGTAGTCACAGGCTTCGAAAGACATTTTTGTCCAGATAGAGCCTGTTGCCAGAACAAAAAAATAATAAGCTTTATTGCAGCTTTGCAAACTTTTATGATGTTGATTTATGAGGGATAATACTTGCAAGAATTTTTAAGCTAATTTGAACTTTTCAGAAAAAAATCTTGTTCTATTTTATAAGAGATGCTTGTCCATGAATGAATGACCACAGGTAAAAGTACAGTTGCCTTCCTGTGTATTGAGTTATGTTGGTTTGTGAATAATTTCTTCATATATTAACATAACAACTGAGTTGGATAGGAGAACTTATTTAGGGAGAACGGGTGGATTTCCAGTAACCAAGTTATTGCCAGAAGCTTTGCTTCAGTTGGAAAGTCTTGGTCTCAAGAGCGTCGTGTCCTGATTTATTGCCAGTATGTGACTGCCTTTCAAAGTGTAACTTAGAAGAAGGTAGTTTAGATTTTTTAGAACTATTAGGCATATTTACGTGTAAGCTTTACAAAACATTTCTGTATTTCCTCATCTATTTTACCTCTCTTCACTTAAACTTAGTTACTCGCTGGTACACATTTTTAGATGGCAGATTTGTATTTTTGGATCTTTAGAACATATCATATCCATTCCCCATTAATAGTTCCAGAGGAAGCATTTCACCTCCTGGTTTATATAATATAACTGTTTAACTCCATAATCCCTGAAGTCCTCCTCTGTCGTCAGGGTGAGTGGCAGTTTCCAAACTGGCTTAATGTGACCTAAGACTGTGCTGCCATGGAAAGGAATAGGCCTGTCCTCCAGCTTTCTCTTGGCCAACATTATCTACATATTTATGTCCCTTTCTTCAGTTGTGAATTAGATCAGCTCACAAACTCATTTTATGAAGTGCACATTTCCAGTTCGACCAATGGGTCTGAACCAACATTCATCTGTAGTAGCATTGGAGTAAACACAAGGTGGGGTGGAAGGAAACTGAGTCCCAAGGTGGCACGAAAGGCAGGACTTGTCAGGTGTGTTGTTGAGGCTTTAGCTGATGGTGAAACCACACCCCTGGCATTATGTTTCTTTTTAGGCACATAAGAGGAAACAAGCTCCATCATGAGAGAAATAACAGAGATGAATTTAGTATGTAAATGTATTGAGTAATTGGTGGGCAAAAATGATGTGAGCAAGTAATTTTTTAGTGCTGAGGATACTGATAGCTTTTTGTTCTTGTAATATTTTGATGGATTTATCAAACAAGCTTGTGCACTGTGAAGCTAGAGCTCCCATTCAAATTATAAAAAACCTTTAATCAACTCTAATCAAGATTTCTATATTTATTTTCATGGTTTTTTTTTTTTAGTATGTTTTCATTTGTTGCCTGTCTTGATTTTACATGAGTCTTCCCAGTACTGAAACAGTTATTTTTAAACACTTCATTCCTTCTATTGAAGTCCTTTGAAAGAGCAACAAGAATTACATCAGAAATAATAGTCTTCTGTCTAATAGATGAAAGAGGAATGACAAAATTAATTGAATATTTCTTTGTGTCTATGTATCACTGCTTAAGATATTTCATTTGGGTTAAATTAATGCTTTTGTCCTTTGACCAGTAAAAAGCTTCCTAGTGTGTCCACTTAAATTTTTATTTTTTTTTAAGGATGAACCCAAGGAATTTATTTTTAAATTATCCTGTGAAAATATCACAATAAATTAGTTTTGTAGCTGTAGAATGAACTTCTAAAAGTGTGCGTAGAGCGTGTGCATTTCCTTCTTGGCTAATGGAGTCAGAATGCAGCTGATTAGAGAACGGTTTTGTTAATTGTTGTTGTTGTGATATTCATGGATGGGATCAGTAGGTGGTCAGAAATAGTTATTGAATCGATGCAAACAATAAATAATACATTAAGGCAAGCTACTATAATTCCTTCTGCCATTTCACGTTATTGATATGCTGATGTCAATTGGACGTCCTTAACTGAACTTGGCAACTGCTTAGTTACTCAAAACTCTATCAAAACCTATCGTGAATAGTCCTTTTAAAGGCACATCTGTTCTTTATACCAGCAAATTTTGCCTAAGTTTTGAGACACGTTCAGAATCCAAAACATTTATAGTTTCTGGTGATTCCACTCCAGACATGATTGATATGATATCCCCTGATATCCTGCTGACTGTTTTAGAAGAAAAATGATGAGCCAGCAATGGCAACGTAAAGCACTAGGTAAGGGCTATATTCCATATTGTTAAGGAAGATAGATTGGGGAAATAATTAATGTAGCCAAGTAATTAATAACTCTTTGCTTGCCCTGCAGTACCAGAAGCTTAAGAAACCTATCTTATTGCTCCTATCTGTCCTTAAAATTAATGATCTCTTATTTAGGCTGCTAGCTTTCTATGCATAAGCTATCACAATAATAGCAGTACTTTCTTGTAGCCTGTGGTATCAGCATCCTGAATGCATCCATCTAGAAATGAAAGAAATAATCAGTAGTGCTTTAAAGTCCTCAATCTGGAACAATACCTAGTATGTTGAAGCCCCAAAGCATGTTCAATAGCAGAAACTACGAGCAAAGCACAAAATTATTCAGGTTCTTTTTCATGTGCCTGTAAATTGGATTAAGGGGTTCCACCGGGGGATGCTTGTGTGTTGCGGTATATCTAAAGCAAATGTCCCAGTCAGAGTTAACCACCTTACATTGTCTTCCTAGTAGTAAATTGTATTCATCCAACTGATCAAGGACCTTTAACATAAAATATTCCAGAGGGGAGGTGTTTGTCTCTTAACTGGAAGAGGTGCACTGACACCCTGCCTCCTGACACCCTGCCCCTTGCCCGATGTCAGCAGCGCAGACAGACTGCGGCACCCTGCCTCTGACCGACATCAGCGGTGCAGGCAGGATGCCACCCGTGTTATTCAGGCAAGGTACGATTCTCCAATCACGCTGCTCCTGCTGGAGTCGAGGGGTGGCACGGCTCCTGCCCACGTTCAAAAGCCATTTGCATGATTGGGTGTTGCTGCCAGATGACCTGGACACCAAGTGTCCCTGGCAGCCCACCGGAGCAGTGGCATCACTTGTGATCAGTGTTTCCTACCAGTGATTGGGTGAGCTTCCATGTGGGCGCGTTGTTGGTCATCTTTCTTACTGCCTCGATGAAGCTTTGTTGTCAGACTCCGTTACTGCTCCGACCACGCACATTTGTGTTGAATGTGGTATGAGACATGCAGAACTTGGGTAGGGGCTATTCTGGTCCCCTGTGTCCGGGAGAAGAGTAAACTTCCTTGTCTGATACGAAACTTATTTAAGGCAAATACTTTCATTAGATTGTTAGAATTTTGGACTGGCTCATACAGAAGAGCAGGCACTTTTTCTTGCCTTTGTTTCTAAGTGCCATTCCACACGAAGCAATTGCTTTCTTGTGAAGCACAATCTTATGAATAAATCTGTTCTGCCCATACAAAACAATCGGGCTTGTTAAGGCTGTCCAGCTTCATCACTTGGGTCACCAAAACGCCGTATAGCTTGCAAGCTAGGTGTGTGTGTGTCACATTTTGTCTCAACTTGGAAAGATGTGTATTATTAATAAGAATAGGGACAAGGCGAACATCTAACGTACTTTTGCCAGTAGTGAAATGGAAGGGAGGGCTGCTCTTACGCACTAATAGCCTGGAGAGTAGCCAGTGCGAGCTCAGTGCTTCAGAGACGGGACAAGATGGCCTGGCAAAACAGGGACGTGGCTGCTCTGCAGCTTTCTTTCCAGAGCTGTCAGAGGGTATGGTGAGAAAGTGATTGCTTTGGTTAGTTTTCAGTTGGTGCTTTGGGTAGTAAAATTTATACCTTTTGTAATCTGGGAAAGTGAGTGAAATTAATGGGAATGATGAAGTTATTTTGCCAAGTGGGTGAAGTTCTGACCCAGCTGAAATAAAAGGGAATTTTACCACTGAAGACAAAGACGGTCAGGGTTTCCCCTGCAGGGTTTCAGTCGCAGTATCTCTGAAACCAAGCATTCCTAGAGTATGAAGTATTCACCGTTACACTGGGAATTTAGCAGCGTTATCAAATGCAGGCATGATTATACTATTACATTTCTTTGTGCATAATAGCAAGTTCCACCTCTATGTGCACTTTGGACTAGATCAGCACAAAGAGCAGTGCACGTTGTCTTCAGAAATGGATTCTGAAGGGGATAAATTGATGTGGCATCAATTGATGAGCTGCATGCCTTGCAGTATGAGATACGTAAAATATTTTTGTCTTTAGAACTAATTTGAAAAAATAATCTCACCTTGCAATATCCTGAAAGCAATGAGACTTTACTGTTGATCTTCACTCATGAGAAAAAGATAATAGAGATGCAGTCGACAAGAAAAGTCACTGATACTTCTGGTAATGTTTATCACAGTTGTAAAAAAGCACAGTGATAGAATATCTTTCGTGTGTACACCTTTGTGTAAACATTGAAGTACAAACAGATGTATCTGCATAGATAACTCCTTTTCCTCTATGTTGTTATGCTTCTGGGAAGAACATTGCAGGGCTAGGAGTTCTCAGAATATAAATTTATCAAAGCCAGTATGATTGATTAGTCAGTCAATCTGCTTAAGAACACAGGAAAGAGAGAAGCCCGTTGCATTTGTCAGTACACTCTTCGTAGTATATTTGGGAAACAGTATTTTCAGGAAGTCCCAAACTCAGTTTTAAATTATTCTCTTTGCTCACTTTTTAATGGAAAAGTAACTTTCCAGAATCCAGACCCTTTTTAAATGGAAAATATGTAGTATTATCTAAGGAAAGTATGAAGTCGATTCACTATGCATGATTTTTTCAGGTCTTTGTACACATTCAGTATGGTTACCTTTTTGCTCGGGACGCATATTTATTTTTTTCTGCTGAACTTTTCTCGATTGCTTTTTTATCAGGTTTACAAATCAAATCAAACAGGTATATTGCAGAGCTCTCTGATATTATTTTCTGCGCTTATAGCACAATGTATTGAATTATGCTTGCTCATGTACTGCTGCTGCTATTCTCTCCAGATTGAGGGAGAATGACTGTGGGGGCTGTAAATTCACTTGGCTTCCAGCACCACTGGTTAAATCAAGAGCCCTGTTCAGGCGAGAGAAGAGACAGAGCAAGTGTTCATTACACAAATCAATTTGGTCAAAAGTACAGCACAGTGGGTACTCAACCATTGCTCACATAATATTGTCAACTTAATCAAATAATGCCTAGAAGACATTCACAAGCTCTTTCTCTCTGAGAAATAACATGATCGGTGCAGCAGGGAAAAACAGGTGCTGTTTTGGGCATTTTTTTTTTTTTTAATTTAATGAGCTTTTTAAAAATCTAAAATTCTAAAGAGTTTTACCCTTATGCGAGTATGTATACATGAGAAAGTCAGTGTAGCGCTAAGTTTGCCATTGTGTGTGTTTTTTAAAAAGATCTATTGCTTTTCCTCTATTTCTTTGCTTCCTGTAAATATTTTACAGGTTTTTCCTACTAGAATTAGGCTTTCTTCCTCTAGACTTGGTGTGGCTTTAAAAAAAATATGCAACCAATCTGTTTACAGATCACAGAAGAATGATCAAGCCTCGGCAAAGCTTTTTCAAGTTATTCTAACACAACGTATTTTCAGTTTCTCCAGGAAGAGATAATAGGTTTAGTTCAATTTTAGGCATTCCTACGGTTTATGTTCCTTTTACTCTTTAGAAGCTGAGATTGAGGACAGCGTTCTTTTTGTAGTGGCACGCACAGTCGTTCTGTGATAGCATTGCAGGACATTTAAAACAGGGTTTGAGGGTGAAAGATTTTGTCTCCACCACCATCGTTTTGTAGACAATGAAAGGGATTAGTGAATGAAAAAGAACGGAGGGAAAGTGTAACCCTCACAATTCCAGTGTAAGAAACATTACAGGACCGTCTGTCTTCAGTAATAGATGGAAACGGATACAGAAAATTTATGGTTGTTGGGAAGGAGAAAGGAATTGTTTTTTCTGCCCAGACGGCGTGCACAGGGCCCTCTCTGATTTCAGGTTCACTGAACATTCTGTGTTATTGCGTGCGGTGCCATTGCCACGACTGCTAAGGCCGGGAGACGATGCTCTCGTGTCCGTCAGAAGTAACCTGGGAAATGGGCTTGTAGTAGAGCTGGGTGAAGATTTTAAAGCATAATTATTTTTTTTTTTTCCCCTAAAGAAATGTGTTTCTGGGTGTAATATATGGCAAATTTGAATTAGTGAGGTCTTAAAAAAGGCGGGGGGAGATAATATTTTCCCCAAATAGGAAATTTTAAAATTTGTTTTATCCAGAAGTTGTTAGAAGGAAATTTTTCAACCACTAAATTTCTAAAAACTCGCAGCATAACTGGCACTGATCATTTTCCATTGCATTTAACGTCCTCTGAGTGAAAGTGGAATAATTGCTAATAGTGACAGTTGTGGAAAAATTAGGCTGGCCAAAATAAGTAGTGTTTTAAATTGATTTTAAGAACTTGGCTTTGGTGTGAAGTCTTTTAGGAACTTGAGTGAAGTCTTTTAAGAGTAGAAGATTGCTGTTTCTGGAACTGAGTTAAGGAGATGAAAAATTAGTATTTTGGTACAGATAAAGAATTTATTTACAAAACATTAGATTTTACTTCCAACTGTCCTGATGATAGATTTGGTTTAAAAGTATGCCATATATTTATACTGAAAATATCTTATATGAAATACAACATAATTTTCTGAAACGCCCTCTTTGATTTGGGTTTGCTTATTTGTAAGAATGGTTTCAATTTTAATTCATTCTAACACCTAAGCCTTCAGTAGCTCACTGAAGTAAAGGGGGTTCATCTCAATTTATTTCTGTGCATGTGAGAATTTGTTCTTCTATTTCTGTATTCTGTATTTATAACTTTCATTATACATTTTAAGACTATCATATATTAAGATTCTTTAATATTTTATAATTGCAAATATGTCTTGGGATGGGAAGCAAAAGCAGTATGTGTGATTTGGCCAGAAAAGGCAAGGAGTATGACAGCCCTAGGCGGTGCAGAGAGAGAAGAGCAAATCAGTAAAAACAAATTCCTGTAAAATATGTATAAATATTGAAGACAACTGAGACTCAAAGAAAAGCTTTATATCAGATGTATCTTGCACTGCTACTGCTAGTAGCAATATTTTCTGAACGCAGGCTGGTGAAGGATTTTCTTTTCTGTGTCATTTTTTTCCTGAGTATATTTCGAGCTGGCAGAGAATTACGTCAGATATTGTAATGAAACATCATATACAGGGGCATCTGATTTCAGTACTAGTTTTCTTAAAATCCTTGTTGTTATCATTTCCACCTCCACACACTTCTGGTAGCTGATTTGATACTTTCAGTGATAAATATTAATACGATTCTATAGTTAGGCACTATTACGACCATAGCTATTTCATTTAAATTGCCTAACTCAAGAAGCTGGTTTCACGATGTTTGTTTCTCTGTGAGGTTAGATATATTTCCTCATTTTTTGTGTTAAATAGTTTCTCTTCGATATTTACGAGACGATTACAACACACAATGTTTTTGTTAAACTGGAGATATGTACGTATTGAATATGACTGGACACAGGTGAAGAGAAAAGTGAACTATAAAGAGAACTATCAACAAATAATAATAGCATGACACAGGGTCTTCAGATGGAGAGCAATAGTTGCTCTCTGAAATGCTAAATTAAAGTTGACACATGAAGACATATTTCTGCATAGACACATACGCATGCCTCACATGATTTTCTCTGAATGTTGTCCATACCTAAATTAAATTTCATCAAGATTAAACTTGTTTAGCTCATATATATCGATTGAGCTAGGAATTATTATGGAAAATTGAGCATCTCAATTCTGTATGAAGTGCCTGCAAATGCAATCAACAGTCGTTAAACGATTCAAGTCTCAGCAACTTATTTTAACATTTATAACATAAAATCGTGCTGGAAACTTGCAATTGCGTGCAGTTGTGTATTAATAAATATCCACAGCAAATTTTTTTTCCATAAATAAGATTTTGTAGCAGTGACTGTCATGTTATAGTCAATAGGATGCCAAAGTTTTCATCCTGTGGCTCCCTCCAGGCAATACTCATCAATAATCTGCTAAAATATGTAACTGTTTATTAGGGTTTTTAAATTAGAAATACATTCTCAGTGGAACCAGACAAAAAGTCATGCAGCAAATCAGTGGAAATGACCTTTCGGTGAAGATGACAAATGACATCTTAAACCTCAGAGCCTCAAACTAACCTGCTACAGTGCTGACTGACAGGCACAGGAGAAACGCCAATCTGTAGTAATTTTCGAGGGTGCTGGGAACCCGCGGTTACCGGTGATTTCTTACAGCACTAAGGGTCTGCATTACCAGTGCTTTTAGCTCCCAGTGCATTCGTAGCTTTACCTCTTGGTCTGCCTGTTTAGAAAAACAGCTTCTTTTAAAATCATTTGAACAGTCACAGGCTGGATTATTTATTTTTGGGGGCATTTACTGACACTCTGTAATAAACACTGTACCTGCAGGGTACATCGTGACCATACTGGACCACATTGTACTCACGTGTGGCTGTTGTGACCAATTACGTCGCAATAGAAGGGCGCAAAAGTGCCATAAAAAAATCCAAAATTGTGTTGAAAATTCATACCTGCAAAAACTATGTGCCGTAGAAAATAAAAATGTGAATCTTTATTGAGAAAAGCAGACAAGAAAGGAATTGTTCCCTTGTCATTTAAGGGGTGCCTTCTCCAAGGTCACAATTGTAGAAGAGGAGAGACCCTTAAAGGCCTCTGGATAACTGTTAGAGGAAAAAAATACTTCTTTGTTCAGAAAATTATCATGGACCTCCAACTGGTAAGATTCAGTGGATGAGAGCTTGAGTAGGCAACTGGAGGTGCAGTACCGAAGTCATGACTAATAGAGATGTCAGGTGATTTGATGCTTCCTGCAGCCAGACTGTCAATGGACCCTGCTATTGGGATGTGCTGGTGACAAGTTCTGCGACTGAACGTACAAAAGGCAACCAGGAGAGAGCTTCTCCTGGAGGGGATTTGAGCCAGGGTGGAGAAACGGATAGCTTATGCCAGGCTAGAGGGAACCTTTGAGAGTGAATATGAAGTGCAATTTTGGGAAGAAGAGTAAGAGAACCTTTCCCAACTGCCAGAAAAAGAGGTCAATCTCAAAGAAGGAAAAAACAAAGAATGTTCAGGTAAGTTAGGCGGTGGGGTTTTTTTGCAGTTAACTGTTTCTACTTGGCTCCATTCCAAGGTGTTTAAAGATTAAACTGATAATATTTTGAAGCCATTAGTGTCTGTTGCCTTGTGGAGAACGAGTAGAGGTACTGGAGAACTGGAGTAGAGTAGACATAATCTTGGTTTTTAAAGAGGAGGGAGAGGGTAGTGTTGGTTATATAGGCTAAAGGGATGTGCTGTCATCAGAGTTTCTGTCCTGGGAAAATACTGGAACGAGTAAATACATGCTGCATTTTTAGGGTCTGAAAGTACTAGAAGAATAGCCTTCAGCACGTGTTTGTCAAAAAGATAGTGTCTTTTACTTCTACAGTGGCCACGTGGACAATGGAAGAGCCTTGAACGTTATATTTTGCTTTTCATAAGGCTTTGACACTTTTACACAAGACGTGCGTTTTAAGCAGGCTGGGAAGTATGGTAAACATGCAACTGCGGTAGGCTGGTGGGACACGAGAAACTGTGTTCACAAGGCAGCTCACTATCAAAATGAGAAGCTTTATTAAAAGGAGTTCTGCAGGGATTTGTGGTGACTCAGTGCTTTTCAGTATTTTTGTTAACGATCTGAATGATGGAATAGAGCGTGTACTTAGTAAATTTGCAACAATACCAGGCTAGGAAGGGCTGCAAGGACAGGATTAGAATTCAAAGTAATCTTGATAAATTGTAGGTATCATCCGGAAAAATAAGATGCTATTCAAAAACATCAAATGGAAGGTGTTCACACAGCAGTAACAAACTGCATAAATACGGCATGGAAAATCACTGGTTAGAGAGCAGTTCCACAAACAAGATTACAATGGATTAGAGGTTGTATAGGAATTTACACTGCCATCTTCTATAGGAGAAAACTCAGTACACACACAGGGAAAAGCAAGGACCACCGGATAGCAGATATTTCCAGTGGTAAAATGTGTCGAATAGTTGGTTTACAAATTGTGACCTCTTCCCAAAGTTAAATTCATGACTTTATGATACATGAAGATAACCCTGATACAGCTTTGTACTCAAAAACTTAGGTCATATGTGAAAAAACACAGACTATACTCCTTTTTATGTAATTTCTGTTTAATGATAAGCCGTGGGGGGGTATTTAGTTATTTGTTTTGGGTATTTAGTTATTTGTTTTGCATGAAGCATACTAGTTTGCTTGACTGAGTCAGGAAAAGGGTGTTGAAAGAGACCAAACCCATAATAGATCAGTACTTGTACTGATTGCATACAAGACTGCAGGGACGTAGTGAGGCTAACGTTGTATGCTAACTTCAATTAATTTTTAAAGCAATATCAGACACTGGGCTTTAGATCCTCTAGCAATAAAAATATTCTCTTAAAATATATTATTTATGTGTAAGGTAAATTGCATCCTAGCTCTTTGAGTCCACAGGGCTTTGAAACTTTCCTTTTTGGGATTTTGCAAAACCCAGCCTTGCCCTCTGTCCTGCGTGTATTTTACCTCCTTGGTGTTACTTGGAAATTTCTGTATAAGCTTCACATTCCAGTTTCAATTTGCAGTTATCCTTCTCCAGATCTCCTAGGCACATCCCTAGATTCCTGGGTGATAATATGCTTTGTAAAGACACTGTTACATTGTCAAGCCTTTTAATACATTTTAAATGGTTTAGGTCTGTTAATTCTGCCACAGACTTCTTTAAGGGCATTCACAGGTATGAATCTTTGATGATAAAGACTTTCCGAAGTTTCTGGTTTTCAGTCCTCGCTGCCCAAACTCCGAGACATTCTTTGCTGAAACTGTAAATTTCAGGTTTCTGTGAACAAAAGTGCTAAAATCAAAAAGAAATACCCAGAAAACAACAGTACCTGGATTTACCCACTTCACCCATAATTTGTAGCTCCTTAATTTTAACATCATCTTCAGAAACCTCACTGGCTTTTTGTTGGCAATGTATGTGTTCAGCTTGTTGGTACAGAAGTTGCTCCTAATGTTTTGGTATGCTAATAGTGCACGGTTCAACTCTCCTACTCCTTGTTTCTCATCATTTATATTAATACAATGAACAGAAATTACTTTTTCCAATTTGCATTTATACAGTATGCTGATTATATAATTTCTTCCTGGGGCACCCTTTGTTCCTGAAGCTAAACAGCACCTTCAGAATTTTTTAATTCTCTTCAGATTAATCTAATTGACCTTAAATTCTTCCAGTGTGGTGTATTTCAAGAGCTTCCAGTCCCTCACCCCCCACCTGCTCTCATATACCCAATTTCCTTTATATTTCTCTCCTTTTAAAGGCCTGAAGGTAGAAAGTAATCGCTGTGGTATCTGTGGATGGAACAGTTGCCTAAAATCTAAATTTTGAATTTTTGAGTTGGTTTTAGATAACAAGAGATTGGGATGGAGCATGTTTTTGTCTCTTAACAGCTATATACCGTGTTTACTATTTGAATCACTAGAACTTGTGCTGCTGCTGACTCAAGGGTTACACTTGAGCTGTTCCCAGTTCCTTGTTTGGATCATTTGAAAATCCTCCTTTAGTGCACCGAAAAGTTTGTATTTGTGTATGAGTATCGTCATATCCCGTGAAATGTAGACTCTGCGGATGAACTCATGCTTCTGCAGAAATGATTAAGGACCTTTATTTGTAAAGTGCTCTTAGCACAGAAGTATAGGCAATACAGGAAACTGTAGATGTTTGGACTTTGACTTTGAGAACATTTACATTTACTGGGGAAGGTAATGTTGAATTTAACTTGGTAGAATTAAATATACGTGTAGTTATTGCTGATGTAAATGTTGTATTCTGTTTGAGTTCTTTTGCTTCCTCCTTAACAGGCTTATTGGTACTAAAACTGTGTGGTAAGGTTTATTTTATTTAACCATTTTTATTTTGTTTAAACTGTTGTCTCTTAAAAGAAATTTGATACTAGCAGGGAATGGGAGATTTCTTCAACGTTTTTTGTTAATGAAAAATGTCAGAAAGACAAGCTGAACTGTAACATTAGAACACCAGAGAAAAGTAAATACTTGGAAGATGAATATGGTCAGAAGGAAGAGGAAGGACAGAGAAAACAGAAGACCAGTTGTAAGATGATCCTTGTAGTTTCAGTCAACTATTTTCTTTCCTCTTTTCTTCCAAATCCCCTCTACCAGTGTGAGAGAAAATAGCTATCCTGTTTTTACATACCTATGCCAGATCTTTTTCTAGTGAATGTATGCTGTACATGCAGTGATTAATTAGGCACTGTATGATAAAATTAAACAACACAGACCAGAAATCTCTAGAACATACTGACATACCAACATTGGGTAGTTTTACTTTTCGGATGGGCATTATGTTTATTCCTAATCTCTCTAGGGGTTTATAATTCTGTTTGTGAAGTTATAATACACAGCAATGTCCTTAAATTAAAAAATATCATTTTAAAACTAGGGAACAGTATCCCTGCAAGAAGTACCATGATATGATCTTATTTTGGTGAGAAAGAAAATCTTGTAAAACTTGGTTTCTGGGTCTCACTTCTGCGCCAGGCAACCTTCACCACTGATTATACTTGTGTTCCCTTTCGCAACGCAAGGCCTTTTCCCTGACGGTGACTATTTATCTGGACGGAATGACCCTCTAGTGCCCATTAGTACTGCTTATGAAATGGCAACTAGGATCTGATGTGTTACCTGCCTCCCGTGTAGAAGTCCCAGTGGCCTCTGAATGAGTGTACTAATCTTATTTGAAAGTGTAGAGCTTGCTACTGTTATTTGGACGTGGAGATTTGGTCTCTTCCATTGGCAAATGCTGATGAGGTTAAAGGGGTTTCAACAGTCTTATAATGTAGGGAGATATGCATTCATTATTTAAAAATAGCTAAGAAAACAAACAATAATCTCCTTCCTATTCTCCAGTTTATTCCAAATATATGTTAAAATTATCACTGAAAACTTACACTGTTGAGACAGATACAGAAATGGATTTAATTTTCATGTATTTCAACTTCTGCTATTCTTCAGTACCTTTGAGCAGTAAATCCTGCTTCAATACTCCTTTTTAGGGTTGGGGTGGGTTGTTTTTTGGTTTTGGGGTTTTTTTTGGTTGTTGGGGTTTTTTTTAGAATTTAAGCCCACCACTTTATATTAAAAATGGCAGAAATACTTATAGCCTGCTTTATTTTGCTTTACCCTTTAGCAGACAGATGATGCAGCACAGACTGATGGCCAGCAACAGACACAATCTTCTGAAAACACAGAAAACAAATCACAGCCAAAACGGCTTCACGTCTCAAATATACCATTCAGATTCCGGGATCCAGATCTTAGACAAATGTTTGGTGTAAGTACTCATATTTTATTAATGCTTTTTTATATTTGCATTGTAATAGGTAGTTTATAGGCAACTATGAGAGGCGTATCTCTAATTTAGGCTATTTAACCATTTTCAGTAAAGATTCTCATTTAATTTATTTATAACCAAACAATTGATTCGCCAAAGTTGGGAAAAGAAATTCTACTGATTCTACTGTATGTGATAGAGATGGGTGTATTCTATGTATTGTGCTGGTTTATATTACATTCAAAAAAGCTACCTACATTGGCTTAAAATATGGAATGCATATATATTCCTGCTGTACACATGTGGATTTATATGCCTGTTTTTATTGATTTTGGAGAGCGTGATGTAAAATATTCTACGCTTGATCTCATGAGCAAGGGACTCAAATCTATAGAATGAAAGACATGGGCTGAATTTAAGCAGGAAGCCCCCACAGCTATTGTAGGTCTCTAAGCTTCTAAAGTTCTTGCCCGTATTTTTCTATGAGTCTCTCAATTTTTGCTTTTGTCTAGGCTATTAGCTACCTTCATGTGCACTGGCTGTGTTTTACACATCTCATCAGTGCCATCAATTCTAGGCTCAAAACCGTGAGAGGTTAGATCTGGTTTCTTCTCCCTGCTCCAAGAACTCTTAGGTTTATTTTGAAATGTCACTAAATAAAATCTAGAAATAGTACTTGATCAGCTATTAGAACCCAACTTTTCCAAGTTAGAACTCTTAAGTATTTGTGTTCCTCTTGCTTTCTTATTTCTGACTCGCTAAAATTTAATTCTCTCCCACGTTACGGTTTGTTGGACAGTGCAGCACCAAGTACTTCATGGCACTATACTTCTCTCAATCTTTCATGTTCAGTTCAGATTTTTAAGTTCTTCTAATGTCTTTGTATGTGGATTAAGACATTGTGTTTTTCAGTATTTATTTCTATGAAGTGAAGGAAACAGTCGCTGGAAAAAGAGTCCTGGTATAGTATTGGGAAATGAGAGTGACTGTTTTGCCATATCTGACTTGCTACAAGTAACCTCCCCTAAATGCAGCTTACAGCTCATCAGCAAAACATCAGAAGGCATAATAATTAACCCTCTAGAGAAAAATATGCAAATTTATTTAAATTAAACAAACCACTTAAAATAGATGGATTTTACTTGAAAGTACATTAAATGAAAGGATTTTTTTTTGAGGGATTGTAGTAATTTAGAAGTGAATAAAAACTACATTTCTTTTCAGTGTTTCTAAGTCTTAGGTCTCAGAAGACTAACACTAGAGAATGGCTGGAGTTTTCCAGCTTTAGAATGACAGTAAACTTTTAGCTTCTGAATTGATAGAAAAATGAAATTTTTGGAAGTGCGAGTTTAAATATCTGATATGAAATATGATAACGTTGCACCATGACCATGTTATACGCATAGCAGATGATCTTTTTACGTGGACATAAATACAGCAGAGGAGGATTGTTTAAACATTAAGTCAATGTCTGCTTATAGGCTAAAGTTGCAGTTAAAACATTAATTAGATGGTGAATACAAGAACATAAAATAAACCAAGGGATAACAAATGATGGTTGACTTTTCATAACTAAGTCGAAACACTTTAATAAGCTAGAGAAGGAATACTGTCCTTTCTGGCCTGTAATTGTTTCCTGTCTCTTAAAAGACTGGGGTATAGGCTCATTTCTGCAGTTCTTGGAGCTCTTGTTAGATTACTCTTCATGTGCCTGCCTCTAATTTCTGCTTTTTTGTTTAATATATTATGTCACTTATCGGTGTTAACACTGATCCATACTGCATGTTAATGCCATATGAAATAACAGAAATGACCCCCGATACATTACAGTGTCACATCACAAAATGTGTCATGTCAGAAAGTGTTCTAACTAAACCGTGCCCGAGTCAAACATTTATTCTCTTACTAAGACAAGTCCAATAGAGCCTTTTTGTTTGGGATGATTGTGAGTGCTGTTGTAAGGTCAATAGTAATAACAGTTGCTACTAATATTATAAAACCCCTGCAATTCTGAGCAAGGAAAAGTCCCCGACAAGTAAGTATCCATTCTAGTTTTCCAAATTCTACTCTAGTAAGACAAGAATTGCTTAGGGAGTAATGGCTATCCCTTTTCGGCAAGGGTGGAGATAAATCCTTGCTCCTTGAAGCCAGCAACAAAACTCCCAGCTGGTTTCATCTTAGCAAACTCCTTTACCTGTCCTGGAAAGCAGCTGCAAAAAGTCTTCTGAAAGAAAGGTTCTTCAGAGGGAAGGATGACCAGAGGGCAGCAATGTCCACGCGGCCGTTAATCCTGCCTTGTCGGTGATGTTTATTCCACTCCAAGCAACGTAACCCAGTAGCATATTACAGATGAAAAAACCGGTGATGGCAGCTGGACTGGATGGATCACGAGGAAGTAACCTACTATGTGCAAAGACAAAATAAATAAAAGAAATTTGGGACTTTCACTTCACTGTGATCACAGTTTAACGAGGATTTCTTCTTTGTCAGGTGGTTTCACTGAACTTAAACTTCATACGCGCATCTATGGAATGATAGTGACAAATATAATGATATGTACAATTTAGTTGTACTACTGATGTGGCTCCTCTTCAGTGTGTCTTTTTTGGTGCTTGACTATCTTTGATTTTATATTCTTTAACTTTTTAATGTGGTGCACCATTTTCTGAAACAAACATTTGTGCTGTATATGATAGAAGTGTTGAAGTTACCTTATTTTCATGTAACTTTTCTATTTCTTTGCAGCAATTTGGTAAAATCTTAGATGTTGAAATTATTTTTAATGAACGAGGCTCAAAGGTAAGCAGTTTAATTCACCCATGGAATTTTTTAATTTGTTTAAAATATTTATATGAGTAAAAGGAAACAACTGCACTGCTGTAAAAAATAATGTCTGAAATTCCGTGTTAGTGAAAACATCTTCTGAGCTGTCATTCAGTTTCCTAAGCAGCATGAAAATCATTGGACTCATTTTATATCTTTTAAAGGGGGTAATTTTAGCTACTCCAAACTGTCATCTGTTTTATGGGAAAGTTGATTTCTGCTGTCTCTATTCGTCAATGGTAATTATCTTGTTTATTTTATAAGATGAGTCCATACTTACAGATATTTGTAGGCAGGATTGTATTAGTACAGGTATTTTTTTTCCCCTATTGAAATGAAAGGTGATAATGATACCTAATAACTATCCTCTTTAGTAATTAGCTGAGAAAATATGTGATTGTTCCAGATTATCTAAGTGCAGATGTTTTCCTCTTTAGTTAAAGCTTCAGTACACCAACCCTTTGAAAACAATCTGTTTTAACATTTATTTGATTATAAGTATTCTTATTTTATTGCAACCATTTAATTTTTTCTGAAAATTACTTTGCCTTGAATGCATACTTCAATTTATTCAATATTTAAGAAATAAAGATAGAATGGCTATGACTGCATTAGTGGCCTTAGCTCGTGCAAAACTGTAGCCCAGTAGGCTTCACCTGTGATATCAGCTACATTATAAAGGTTTATGTGTATGTCATATGTGTGGTATCTCTTTCCTTTTCCTGCCACGTCAGACACACCAGAATGTTCATCCACCAGTGTTTCAGTCTTCCTGTAACATGCGTATGTGATTTATTATTAGCGATGGAATTCTTTTCCTGCTGTAGACGTGCTGTAATCTGTCATTTAAAAAGGATCAGATTACCATCAATCTGTCTTATATCAGATACATTTTAATTCTGTTAATTTTTCCCTTTACATGTTTGTATTTATATTCTAAGCTTAAAGCCATCATCTTTTTTTTTTTCTTCTCTAGATGGAATAGCTGAAATTTCCTGGTTTATATTCCAAAATTATTCTGACATTCCTTAATTAGTACCCTTGCCTGCTAGCCCAAACCCGACTGGAACATTTACCGCTTTTTCCGTAAACAACCAAAACGTATGGAATTTGGTGGCTTAGAATCTCCTACTCTGGCTGAAATTTATTACCGTTAAGTTGTGGCTGGTCCATAGTGTTTGCAAAAGACGTTGATTGTCCAGACCCTGCTCCTGCTGAGTACTGTTACAACTTTCAAAAGACATCCCCCGCTTGGCACCGCGGATTGGTTCTGCTGCAGCTGGAGTGGCACTGAGCACGCATCTCGTGGTGGTGCTGGTGGTGGTTCACACATTTGTTTAGCCATTGAACCTTACACACGTAGGACTTTAACCACCACGTCTGCATCGCGCCGCATAAGTATAAAGCTTTTAAAAAGTATTTGGGTGATGGGGTTAGGAGGTATTTCTGAATTGAGGGTGGGGTTTTTAATAGTGATCTTACAGGAGTGAAAATATCCCGGTGCCTTGAGCTGAAAACAAGCCCCTAGAAAGGATTTCACAAGGAAGAGGTTTTGTGATGTCACTGCCTCAGTTACACACTTGGTGTTAGAGACCCTAAGACCTATTCTTATTAAATACTTCTACAGCATCCAGCGCTGAATTGGCGCATCCGAGCTGGCTCTGAGTAAGCTGCTGCAGGTACTTAAAGCAGTTCTGTGATGCATCTCATTGCTTGTGTGTGCTGCTTCTCCTCGTGATTAAAGTTATTTCAGGTATAGCTGCGTAGTATTTTGATTTGCAGAAGTACCCTTAACTTTCAATTAAATAAAAAGTTAAAAAACAGGTTAGGAATGAGAGGAACTTTTTTTTTTGTTGGGTTTTTTGTTTGTTTTTTGTTTAATCTGATCATTTCATGTCCATTCTGTAGGATTTAAGATGCACCAGATTAAAGTCCCATTCCTGGCAGTGCTTATCTATGTTTTCATAAAATCCCACTGCAACTGAAAGGACTACTAAGTGGTCTCAAACTGAGAACAGGTAAAAGAGTTTGCAGGATCAAAGTTCAAATTTGTTTCTAGCTGCAGTTTGGCATAAAAGAATTGCTAGAAATTTTTTTGTTTCTGCTTTTGTTTATTTGTTTTTATTCCAATAATTAATGTTTAAAAAGATTCTTGCAAAAACAACAGAAGCAGCTCATTTTCAGACTGTAATAGTTAAGAAAAATGGAATTGGATATTAAAAAAAAAATAAAGCTGCAGCACCACCGTACACTATAAAATGATTTTACAGAAGGAAGCCGCTCCATAAAAGAAACCCTAAAATAATACAAGTTTCATACTACAAGTTTCTGTTTGGGGGCATAACAGTAATTAAGGTAACTTTGCTAGAATTGTATGGCAACACTGGTGACTTTTGAAACTCTTCTTTTTATAAGAATTGCAAGAATTTCAGTATTGTTTTGGTGCAGATCTTTCTTCCAACCTGTGCTCAATAAACGAGGCTTACCTTTGCCAGTTCTTGAAGCTGTTGATTAAAGTAACGTTGAAAGCTGCTGGTAACTTGCCTTTCTCTGCATTTACCACTCATCTTGGAAGGCCAAGTTGAAATAGAGCTTCCGTTCCTGGGCGTATTTGAACGCTACTCTGCTATTTTAACACCGAAGCTGCAAAGGGCTTTTGTCTTGAGCATAATGGCAAGGCTGCAAAGATACAGGAACATCAACAAGCACCGTTTCTCTATGGCTGTAAATTAATGCTCTATACAGCTAGGTACTACAGATATACTTTCATAAATCTGTGCGTATATGTATTAATATATATCTAGTGTATATTATATTAAAATATATTCCTTCAAATAGGAAGAGCTCTAAAGCACATCCCAAATTGAAACGGAACCTTCTCACGTACTAACCTGGCTATTATTAAATCATTTGACAGAAATTTACCAGTTAATAAAATACATAGTACACTAAACTAAAGTAGCTGTCGAATCAGCCTCATGTAAAATTAATGTTAAGGTGTTTCTGTAGATAGTCGAACGTGTGATGAATGAATCTGTGTTCTGTGATTGAGTTTCTGTGAAGGCTAGGTAAGACTAAAGATTTGCATAAATAATAATTTAAATAGTGTTAATTATGAGAATGAGCACAACACAAGAAATTAAAAATTACAATGAGTATTCTTTTCAGAATCTTTGAAGTTCCTGTCTTATCTTGGCTTGTGGCCCCACTTCATATCTTTTTCTAATTTTTTATTATAACTAGATTTTTATCTTGCCCTTTAGTTGTTTGAAAAAAATTAACTGGTAGTGCTGTGAGCTGAGAAGACTGATTCAAAATTGTGACTAAACAACTCCCACCAAACGTTTGTGACTCTGAGAAGGGGCAGTTGTTCAGCAAGGAGGAGAGGGGGGGACCCAATGGAACTGGGGGGATCCGTGCTGCTGCATGGAGCTCGGCTCGTTGAACCGGCGGTTTCAGCCACGTCGTCTGCTGTGAAATTTTCTTAAAGGCATCTTCACTTAGGAGCTTTTCGTACAGAGCTTTTACAAGATGGGAGGAAGCAGTTGAAGAAGAAATAAAAGTTTAAAGTTGAGGAGGGGTTCAGGTCTAAGAAAAGCCTATGAAGGCACCTAACACATAGGGATCAGTACGGAGGAGGAGGAGTTACTTTCTCTCAACGCTCCTGGTGCTTTGGGGAAAAGAGAGTTACATCCTCGGCGTCTTGTGCCAAGCGAGGTCGTGCCTTTTGCTAAAGCTGTGCAGGATAGAGAGGAGAAAAACGTGTGGAGTCGGGTGGTTTGAGAATGACTTTGGCTTGAAGTGGAACCGCTGATAGAGCGCTTCTGAGCTCGGGCTCCAGTCTGTCTTTAAAGGAGGGGAAAAAAAAAGCAACAACGTGGTTAAGATACTTTGAAGAGAATGGAACATAAACTGCTACTGTATATAAATGTCACTTTCTGTGTTATAAACTGGCATAAATAAATGTGTTCTTTGAGTAGGTAAAATAACCCCCATATAATGATCCTGATAGTTTCTTAACTTTTTTTATCGGTTGTCGATTAATTGGTTTTGTAGTTCATATCCATTGTTTTTCTCAGTGCTTGGTGCCAGTTTTGCATTAGTTTCACATCTCTTCTCCTCTTTGTTTAAAATGTATAAATGAATGTATAAATATCTTCCCTTCCTTTTGTTTTTTCTTCCTTTTTTAAATTAATCACTATGTACATGATAGGTAGAACTGCAGGGAGTGGGTGAATAGTGATCACAAGTTAGCGAAAGGACTGGAGGATGAGGAGACGCGATGCATGGCTTATTGCTGAGGAACAGCACAGGGGAAAGCTTGAATTCAAAGTTCAAGCTAAAATAAGAGTAAAGAAAAAGGTTGTAGTAGGACTTCAAATACGTGCAGCCATGCCTATACATAAAGCGGCCATATATATATATATATATATATATATATATATATATAAAAAAAACTTGCAAATGTTCCTTGTTATGAAACCCCAAGGACGTAGAACTTACTTGGCGGGGTAACTTTGGGAAAGCATGCAAAGGCATTGTAGCGCTACTGTAAGAGTTACTTCAAAGGGTTGGTGTATGTTTCTAAAATGTTCTTCAATGTCTGATTTTTGCAAAGATATCTACCATTGTAAACAGTGTTTAATTTAGCACAATAAAAAGCATTTTAGTAGGACTGGAAATGTTTATTTAGCCTGCTATTACAAAGCAAAGCAATTGTCAGCAGCAGAGTTTCGTATTTGCCGAGTATTCTCCCGTCCCACTAGCCCGGGACTCCGGAGTTCTGGCGGTTGCATGTTCGTTATGTGGACAGTACTATACAGCAGTAGTAAATGAACCAGTTAACTTCTTCAAACCGTTTGCATTTTTATTCCTTTATCCGAGTTTCTTTTTCTATTCACATCATGTGATTTTATTTGATCTGTTAATACAAGAAAGTTTATGCTTTGTTCTGAAAGTACTTTTGTTTTGTTGGTGGTTTTCTTTTCTTTTTTCTTTTATAAAAAAATAAGTAAAGGCTGTAGAGTTTGACAAAAGTTTAAGTTACCCTAGTGTTGCATGGGAACAATGTTTCTTACGATCACAACAGCATGATTAAGTAGGCAATGTTTTAGAGTATATTGACATTCAGTGTTGAATTTTGTGCACATGTTTTTTATTTCGTTATCTGCATGTCATTAAAATGTGGTTCATTTTCTTTTCTCATTAGTTCATTTTTTTCTATGTGAAGACACTGTAATTTATTTTAATTTCATTTTCTTATTGTTAGATTTATTTTCCTCTGTAGTGACATGTAGAAAGGTATTTTTGGTATCATTCTTTGAATTTCTCCGAGGGTATTATCTAACTGATGACAGAAAAAATTTGTTCACATTTGTCGCTTATTTATTGCACATCTCAATACAATTATAATTTTTCTAATTTGCATGTTACAGAAATGAAGCAAGGACAAGAAAATATTAAATTAAAGAGAGAGAACATAAGCAAACAAGTGGTCATTGACTGAAATAATAATGTGCATGTTGTTTTCCCCCCTTCTCCCTCCTGCATGCAGGGATTTGGTTTCGTAACTTTCGAAAATAGTGCTGATGCGGACAGGGCGAGGGAGAAATTACACGGCACCGTGGTAGAGGGCCGTAAAATCGAGGTGCATGTTCAAAATATTTTCCTTTTCATCTTTTTTATAAATGTCTGCTTCACTCTCATTTGTTGTTTCAGATGCATCATTGGTGTCTTCTGTGTGCTCCCCTTTCCCCTTCCCATTGTTTATATATATATTTATATATAAAGAGAGAGAATCTGGCCTTACTTGGGTTTTTTATTATTATTTCTTTTGTAATTATTATTATTATTATCATTATTGCTGAAAGGTGGATGACAGAATTGGAAAAAAAAAAATGAAGGCTTTAATATTTTGAAGTTATTATTTTGGATGTTTTGTAAATCAATGGGTGCAGTAGATTCCAAAAACCAGCCAACAAAAAAAAGAAAAAAAAAAATTTGAGAACAACAAAAAAAAAGTGTGACAGACAAAACAAAAACAAACAAAAGGTTGGTTTTTTTTTTTGTTTTGTTTTGGTTTTTTTTTTCTGCAGGGTTGATGCGGGATCCACAGTGGCTTTCAAAAAATTCAGATTGGGAAAGAAGCATCCAAAAGATGTACAGGAAAAAGAAACAAAGTCAGACTAGAGACCGACCAATTTTAACATTTGATCTCTAATGAGACCGTCAGGCTGCTTTGGCTGGACGGCCTGAGCCATTCGTGTCTGTTAAAAACCCAGCACCCATGTGTGTTAGTACCACTGGATCCCCGTCAATACTGCCTCAGTCGTATTTGTTAGAATAAAAAAAATACCAATTGAAAATGCTGTCGTCTTTTGAGTAAGATGTTGCATATTTTGCCTTTTCATTTTCCCCCTTCGACGGTAGCGCTTAGGGCCCTCACCAAACTCTCAGTAACCATGGTAACTGTATACATACCCATGCTGGCGATGGTGCTGAATGGTAAGTGGAGAAGTCCATCTGCCGTTTCACGTATTTAGCGCTGATATACCACGTGAATTTTTTTGACTTGTTGTATTAAGTTTTCTTGATGCTACATTTTTTTCTATATTGGTACGCCTGTAATTGAGTGTACGTTTTAAGCAAGCCTGGGAGGCACTGATTGGATTGAGGATATGACTTCGTGCACATCTTACTCAGATTGTTAACTCCATATTGTGTTAAATAATGCACCCTCTTTTTATCCTTTTGTTAGCTGTGATTTTAAAGCTTGAATGATTTTGTTAATTCTTGCAATGAAAAAGGCTCTTGTTCCAAGTGTTGAATGCTAGATGTTGCTTTTCCAATGGTACTTCTCTTCTAAAGGGTTATGTTGCACACTGCTAAAATTCGTTTGTCCCTTTTTTTTGACATTTTCTTTGTTTCCTTGTACCTTGTCTCTTTCCCTTCTACTCCACTGCATGTTCCTTCATATAATCTTTTTTTTCTGTTTTGAGTATTTATTGTATCAGTGTTATCATGGAATACAAGCATGCTCTTAAGTCTTAAATTATGCAGTACCTTTTAATTTGCTTTTAATGTCTTTTTATTAAAGTTTAAATGATATGATGTTGCTTTATTGAAATGATTCGTAAGTTAAAATGGTTATGAAAGTAAATGTAATTATAAATAGTATGATTTTGTTATGCACCTGTTGCCTTCTATAAATTAAATTGCATTTTATTTTTACATGACTAATAGCAGTAATAATGCATGCACTTAATAGTAACGTGGACCCTCCCTGTAACCTCTTCTAATCCAGTGTTCTATGTGCTTAGGTAAATAACGCAACAGCACGTGTAATGACAAATAAAAAGACCGTCAACCCTTACACGAATGGTAAGTGCATGAGATCTCGGTGCCTCGTTTTAATGTCGGTGCATGTGGAATCTCGCTCTTCGGCTGAATGGGTGGGCTCAGCTACTCATCAGGTGTCACAGCCCGCACCTCCTGCGTCGCCTTGGGCTCAGGCTTTGTCCGGTGACCTAAAACACGAGGTGGCTGGGCACAAATTCTGTCAGTGTGGAGTTCAGCTCGTTCACAGCCCTGTGTGCATCGCATGCATCGTTTTGCCTGATTGGAATCTGAGTGTTTAACCACGGTGGCTTTTGTATAGGAAAACATACCTGAAAGGAAGGCGTTATTGTCTTCTGGCTTTCTGCAGTGTTAATGTTGCGATGAAGGAACTAATCGGAGGATTCAGTTTTGCTTGCATGATGGAGGTAGGGCGACCAGCAAGAAGAATGTCTCTGTCAGGCATGAGATACTTTTTAGTGCCGAGACACGCATCTAGTCAAAGATAATTTTCTGTGCCTTCCACAATTTGTTAGAAGGAAAGGGCAAGCTGTAATTGGATGCTGCTTCCAGCTTTTATTCCTTGGAAAAAAATCTAAATTCTAAGCTATCTACAAAAAATTCATTCTAATACTGACCTAAGTTGGTATAATGTTGTACGTTAATGAAAGAAAAATAATCCATCGATATTTGAGGGGTTTGGAAGCCATGCATTTTAAAAATGTTTCCTTTGGCAGTGTTTGGTCTCATGTGCTTGAGTTGTTTGCGTTTGCTAGTTCAGGAAATTCTAACAAGTTCCTAACTGAACGTCAAACAATAATGCATCAAATGAAGTTATTTGCACTTATGTCTTCCACTTTTACTAGGCGGTGTTGTTATAATTATTTGCTTTGGAATTTAATTTAGTTTTCCCCACCCAGCAGAAAGCAGATGAAGTCTGTTCGTCCAGCAGTAAAGGTTTCGACAGATAGATTAGACTCTTTTCCATTTTAAAATATAGGGAATCTTATTTTCTATATCTGAGGTCTCGTTAGTGAGGTTTTACTAAAACCCAGGGCAAACAGTGACTTTATTTTTTAATGAGAGAGTCATAATTTTTTCCTACCACAGTAAAAATACAATATAGTGATAGTTTTCATTTGATATGTGATAATTGAGTTAGTTAAAATGATGCGGAGAAGAAGAGTCTGAAATCCCTCATGCTTTCTCAGAAACTTTCTCCCTCATTTTGCATGTAAATGTGGAACTTGGGGCAAATGATGCAGATGGGAAAATCTCCTTCATTTTTACTGGCTTTAAAACATCTCAGTGAATCTAGCGAAAGAGACTTGAAGCTCGGCTGGGTCACATAACAAGATTTTGTTGCGATGAGGAGCTAAATTAACTATATGCATATGATGCTATGAACTCTGTCTGCTATATTGTCATGGTAAAAGGGTAAAAGTAGTTTTGTTACAAGTGATTGTGTGTATTTTGTATTCATATTATCCTAAGGCTACAAAACTGTTAATTAGCAAATAACACGTTACATATCAGCACATCCACTGCTGAAGGAAGGCAATGATGGAAATAGAGACGTGAGATTTTTAGGAGTCTGGTTTTGGAGGAGTTTCACCTCCGTCCCCTGCGCTGCAGGATTACTTAGGTCACATGTTAGTATTTCTTAACATCCAAAACCAGAATGATGAAAGTCTGCTGTTAAGTGTTTCCTACTTGGGAGTGTTTTGTCTGTCATTTTCCATCCTGTTCCATCTGGACCAGATCTCACCAAAAGCATGAAACATCCTGTTCAGCGGATAAAACTTAGCATTGATGTTCGTGAATCCATACATCCAAGGCGTTGCATGTAGGATGTTCTTTTGCACACCTTTTGATGGATATCTACCAAGATGAACTGTGGTTGTAGTTCATACATTTTGATTTGGTTTTTTACTTTATTGTTTATGTCGGAGGTCCCCTAAAGTAAACACACAAGAAGAATCGTGTTCTCCTTGCATAATCATTACCAGCGACAAGGAATGAAGTGCAGACATACAAGAAGCTTCATTTAGTTTCATCAGTGCTTGTATTATCAGTCATCCAGACATTGTATGATTTTAGTTCTTTGTCATTTTGTCAGGAATTAACCAGTGCTACAGGTGATCATTAAAGATTATTGTCGTCTAAAGTAAAGGTCTCATCTTTTAAATAAAACATAAGGCTAGTTTTCCTGTGTTCTTCTGTGAGCATATCCACATTTGCAAGATGCTTCTGATGCAGACAGCCGGAAACTTTTTGTTTGCACATGCCTATCTCTTCAGAACCACCTCTTTTTTAATGTGTGGCTTTATTTTTCAAAGAGTATGTGGTGACTGACATGTTATTGGCAGGTATTCAAAACGTAGTTGGGGCACATGTTGTATTTTATGAAAACATCAGGCACTAATATTTATTGTAATTTAAAAATAGAATACACTCTGTTTTGTCTTTCATTCCTGAATACTGCTGGTTGTTTGATAACAGGGCTCGTGTTGTAAACATGATTGCAAAAGTCAGTAGATTTTAAAGCACAGAAACCTAGACTTTTTTTTTTTTAATATATGCAGCTTCATTCAAATAAGTGGTTTACTTTTGTGTCCTAGGTGGTTTTTGAAATAAGTATGCTTTCCAGAGACTTTTGATGATTCCCAAAATGAGCAGTAAATAAATGCTCAGTTTTAGGAGAGGTTCTTTTGTGCAAATTTGTTATCAGACAGGATGATTTTGATGGCTCACCTCATGTGCTATGGAGATAGAACTGCCTTTTCTTTGCAAATAAATTCAGTGTCAGGAGTTCTGCTTGTTGGCAAAAATACTTCTGAGACATTTTTAGATGTCCCAACCTATCCTGTTTAGTTATACTTTCTCTGGGTGCCCATATTGCAATCCTGGACGCTCATCCCGGCGTTGCAGGGAATAGAGAATGATGTGCGAGTAGAATCAGAGAACTGCAGCGATGAATGAGGAACATCAAACAGAGATCAGCAGAGGGATAAAAGTTTTAAAGTTTTGTACTTGCAGTGCCTTGCATTTGAGCCTTCTGTTGATCTAAATTTAGATTGAAAATCACAGCTAGTGACTATTACCACAGTTAAATTCCCTCCCCCTCCCCTTTCCTCCCCGCTCCGTATGCCGCCAGGAGGACAGCAAACGGCGTGGCAGGGCTTCTTTCCCACCAAGCATTCCTCCGGCCACGGGTGCCTGTCTGGCCTGTGAAGTGACAGTGACCCTCTCTGCGTTGCTCTGCCCCACTGGGTACCAGAGCTCGTTACCCTGCGCAGTCCGATCACGTCCTCGCCTTCGGCGTGCTTCACGTGCGTTTCTTTGGCTGACCAACAGGGTGGGGGTTTGGGCAGGCAGAGGGCTTGTTTGTTTCCTTGTTCGGTTTTTAAGTTTTGAGCTTTTGTAGTTTCAGCTTGAGGAGATTAATATTGTGACAGTAAGAAAAATGCACAAAATTACACCCACCGCAGAGAATGTGCCTCCTCCAGCTGCTGAAGTAGGGTTACTCGGCAGCTGCTCGCTCGCATACGCCAGCTACTCTCACAGCTGATTAACCCCCACAGCTACGGGCCAGCACGTTGCTCGCCGACAAGATAAAGTTAATTACTGTTATTTTCACGGTGAATGAAGTATTTCCTGTATAAGCTGCAAAAAGTTAGGCGAGACAGCCGTCACTGAGAGAGAGGTAAGGAACTGAAATAGGAGAGCGGCTTTCAGCTGTGAAGAGCAATCTGCGTCCCCCAAGATTTTCTCTTTCCCTTAGACAAACTGTGGCACCGGTAGTGTAACTTAGAGCCGAGAGGTGTCTGTCAGCTTCTTTGACGGCAAAAGCTGACAGATCTGAAATTCGGTCCAATCTTTCATCTTGAATGGTGTTGATCAGTGGTCTTTTGAGGAAGTACTGAATTTGAAATATTAAATGTTCCCTAAGCTATAAAAAGTTAGATTTTTTTACTGAAAGTCTCAAAAATGGAATGATTTGCTATCACATAAAATTTGGCTAAAAGTATTTGTTATACCGTGCCATTCCTAAATATAATCCTGTAGTATGTAAAACCGAAGGGTCAGGTAAAATCCCTGTGATATTTTCAGGAACAAA
The DNA here is from genome assembly GCF_028858705.1 of Grus americana. NCBI lineage: Eukaryota > Metazoa > Chordata > Aves > Gruiformes > Gruidae > Grus > Grus americana. Next base: position 4,657,357 of record NC_072866.1, read on the forward strand.
GTCATCTTAGCCCTCCTTGGTTGGCCGTTTTGCAGCTTCCACAGTCACCTTGTAGGTACATATAGCAGCTGCAGTTACTTCCGCAGAGCAGGTTGCATGCAGTGCTGCTCTTTGCTCTGCACTTACTAATGAGTTGCATTTCAAAACCACCCCTCACCTCTGTTACTGAACAGTTAATTACTGGTAAATGGTTACTGTGCATCAGGTAGAGATAGCAGGATCTGTAAAGGGTAGGAATAGTTTTCTTTTGTGTTGTTATTACGGAGATTTTTGTATTACACTTTTTCAGCATCATGGTTTTACGGTCGTGTACTGCGCTTACGCATTACATGATGTGGCCAAGGCAGAAACAAGCCTCAATACAGTTTGCATTTAAATTCTTCGAATCTTGGCTCTTCTGATTTTGAAAAGCTTTGTTGTCCCTGTCTTGATTGTATTTTGTTTCCAGCAGCATAGTTATAGGATCTATTTAAAGTACCACAGTTCTTCAGTTTAAAAGATGCTTTTCCGCAGGAGTTTTTCTTTATTCCCATTTACAAAGGGTGCTTCCCACTCCTCTAATTCAAATGCGCTTTTGGAAACCCCCTAATTTTTCAGTCCCAGTAGTTCAACTAATTGTTTAAACACTTTTTTTTAAAAAACAAAAAACAAAAAAAAAGGGCATATAGCTTGGGGGGATGTTCTGTGGAGTTTGGAGTTAACTGGGAGTGGACCCACCTGTGGCTGAGCAAAGCTCAATGATAATCTGTGCTTTACCACGGCTGAGAACGCTAATGAGTTTGCCAGTGTTTTCTCCTGCTGTTCCCTTACCCTTCCCTTCAGCATCGCCATCTTTAGCGCCGCGCAGCCAGCCCGCGCGCTCCAGGCTTACCTGAAATAACGCGTTGGGCGGAAGGACCCGACAGGGGTTACTGGGGGTTTGGCCAGAACACACGACACAGACTGGCTGTCGGTTCTGTGCCGCGGGAGGACGGTGATCGTTTCAGACAAAGGCAGCGGCTGCGTTTGCACCACTGAAGAGCTTTGCAGGATGTGACCGCAGGATCTTCTTACGTGCCAGCTGCTCTGCAGCAGTACGCCAACAGCGTCTCTCGGCCGTAAATGCCGGCGGGACGGTCGCTTTTGGGACGGGCCTGCGATTGTCCTCTTTCAGGGCAGAGAGTCTGGGCTACAAATGCAAATGGGAAAAAAGTCTCTAGCGTTTGCCTGGGGTCCCCCCAAATCTCTCTCGTGTCCCAACGGGCATTTCCCTGCAGTGTCTGCGTTTTCATTTTTCCCAGAGTAGAATCAAAGCGCTCAGATTATTTGATCGCCTTGTAACCTACAGTACCGCATGCTTTTTAGAAACATTTCTGTCCAGCCACTGAACTGTTTTGGCCTCTCTGGCTTGAAACCGGAGAGTTAAAGCCATGACAAAGAACTGGTCTGCTCTGGTACTACATGATACAGGGATGCTGGAACTAGTTCTGACTTAATCCATAACTTAAGGGAATCAGTCCATGGCACCTGTGCACCGCAGCCAAGGTAGTTCACCTCATAATTTGCTCCTGTGCTACATGTCCAGAGAATGCCTTGCTTCATTACCTATTTCCATACTTCAGAGTCCGATATTAAAGATCAGTAATCTAAGATGCTGATACAACTTTCATTAAAATGACCTTTTTTGAAGCCATTTTATCTGTATACCTCTATACAAAAATAAAATTAAAAAATAACAATTATTATTATTATCATCACTAATTGCAATATTAACTCAGTTATGTTTTTATGTTTGCTGCAGGCTGGAAATTAAATCCAGTTGTTGGTGCAGTTTATAGTCCAGAATTCTATGCAGGTAAGGATTATGCTATAGTTGTCCATGCCATATTTTATTTTAATATTCTTTAAAACATGCAAAAGTACAGAATATATGTTTGGTATGAGGTTTGGTTTCTTTGTTTGATTCACATTATCTGCAAGTCATTTACAGATTTGTGATGCAGGATTTTAGCAGTTACCTGGGCATACTAAAGTTTATATAGAAGATATATGAATACCTTTTTATTGGAAAGTAGATAGTATAACATGAAATGTACTGCAATATCCCAGTCTTACATGGGATTTTATGTATATTTTTTTATTTATATTTTATTTTATGTTTCAGTAGTCACTTTCCTCCAGGAATTATTTAAGCCCTGTGAGCAACAACAACAACAAAATATATCTATAAATATATATTTTATGCATATATGTGTACATAGACACCCATAAGTATAGAACATCTGTTCATAATTTTTTTCTTGAACATTTTTCTTTAGATTTTATATTTAGTTTTTCAGTTTCTTAAAATTTCTGTATTTAAAGCAATATAATCTCCTGAGTCTTCACTGAGATGGAATTCTGATCCTGGTTACAATTTGGGATTAATGAGATACAGGTTTTTTTCTCCTTGAACTAAGTCATGGCTAGCAACAGTTTCTAAATGTGTTTTAGCAACAGTATTGATAACAAACATGGTTGTACTCCAAACCCCAGTTGATTTCAGAGGAATTTGAATCCCCCCCATAACCATAATCACTAGCAAGTCCAAAAAAGCAATTTTTTTGAAAGCTAATAATTTACATCTAAGACAGAAATAACCACTGTAACTCCAGATGTTTCTGATAGGTAATCAAGCTGCCTTCCTTTCTTAGGTTCACAATGGTGTATGAGTCTTCCATGGCTTTCATGGGAAACTCTGGGAATTTTTTAGTTTTCCATTTGGATCTGTCTGGGTGTGTGTATACTGGATACAAATACCTAATCATGTTCTTTTTTTTTGGGGGAAAAAAAAAAAAAACCAAACCCCAAAATATTTATCCATTGTCACACACTTAGGTAATTGAAAATAAAGAGGTAGTTGTGAAATACATTCTTTACAGCAAGTAGAGAACAGATAGTAGGACAGCATTTTTCACAGGAGGTGGTTAAGCATGAGAAGAGGTTGCCCACAGAAGCCAAGGAATCTTCCTTCATTCATGGAGATACTGGAGCCTCCACCAGACAAACCTGAAAAACTTGTTAGTTCAGGGGACTTCAAGAGATAAAAATTGTGAAATAGGACTATTGTTACAAACAGATATTTATTTTTAAAAAGCTGCCTGCAATACATCCAGTGCCATATACTAAGATAGATAAAATTGTTCCATTTAGGGTATTGTGTTATAAAAGTGGCACAGTGTAATAAAAACACTAACTTGGCATTCATGGAATTGCAGTATTTAGCGTAGGCAGAATTTATTTCCTTCCTTGATGTATGCCTACATTGAAAACAGGAATTTAACATTGATCTCGTTTGAGTAGTTAGTGAACCAACCCTGAACCTGCATAAATTAGAAAGTCAGAGTTATTAGTCATTTTATATAAATGACTTTGTGTTAATGACAAATATAATAATATTCCCATAGTACAGTAATCAATTTTCTAATACGTATGCAGAATTAACAATCTGACTTATAATTGTCTCATGAAGTAGGGCATGAAGAGTTCACATAGTTTGTAAATTAAAATCAATATTTTCAATCTCTCCTGAAGGTAATTTTCCTAATTTACTGGACTTTTCCCTAACATTTATTTTGTCTTTTAATTATAAAATGGCAGGTTATTGATTTTTTTGTATAACCTCCTAAAGTCCCAAGTGCATTTTTATTGCCAACACAAGGGAGGTGTTTGCCCTTCTTAATGAGAATCTTTAATTACCATTAGAAGAGTATTAATTTAATTTTATGAATTATGGCATGCACTTCACCACACCTATGCAGAAAGTTCTATCAAGATACTTCATGTGTTTGGGATTTTTTTTATGTTTATACGTGCAAGCAGTTTTGGTTTTTATAAATGTGTATCAAATGCATATTTTCTATATTGACTAAAAGATAATTTTTTTCTCAGACATTTAAACTTTCTTTTAAGCAATTTAGTTAAAAAAAAAAAAAGCACTCTGTGCAGATCTCTTAAAGTCATTAGAAAATGAAACAGTAAAAGAGCAATGCGGTTCTTGCATGCCATAATAGGATACTGCGACATATCGTTCCTTTTGTGTCTACCCCCACCACCTTACATGGAGAAGAAGCAATTGCACTTTTGAAGATCATAAAATTATAAATGCGATTTTCAAGACAAAGTTCTAGTTATTTGGTTTAATTATTGTCTCCAATAATGTCATGTTAAAATCGTACCAACTCTTTCACAGTCACTGCCAGAAGTTCCTTTAGCCCCTAATAAATGATGAAAAATTTGGCTGCTTCTGAAATAAAGATGATACATTTACAGAGAAACTGTTGATTTAAAGTACCTTTAATCTTCATAAATAAGTAAAAAAACAGAAGGTTATACAAAGCTGTCAGGATGGCACTGATGAATGGCAAATTCACCCGTTTCTCAATTGCCGGTGAAGACACACGCCGCAAGGCTTAACCGTATTGTACATCATATCTGCCAACTCATTTCTGTGATTAAATATTCCATCAGTGCGGGCTATAAGGCGGTAAAGCTTAACAAGATTCATAAGATGCACCACTTGAATACGCATAACTCACTTCCTTGGATAGAGAGCACCCCGCATGCAAAAGAAAATTAGAATTGAGTTAAATTACTCCGTAAGACAAGATCAATAGAGAAAGGAAAAGATCCCCTAATGCAATGCAAATCTAAGATATAGTTATGTCCTGACAACTTGAAGCAGACAATTAAAGTCAAATAGGGAGGAACGCAATGTAAATCAACCCTAAAACCTTGAAGATAACGGTAAACAGCAGGACCAGTGACATGATTGTTATAGCTCTGCTTTTCTTCTGAGCGTACACTTCTGTAAGAGAAAACCTTCATTGAGGAGAAGCATGACAGCTGAAAATGGAGACTATAAGCCACATAGCACGTGCACAACAGACACTGTGGAGGTAAAGTGTTACTTGGGGACTGGGAAAGACGATATATTTACAAACCTCTGTAGATTTTTCTGCCTGAGTTCTAAGACTGGTTTTCTGACTTTGAAATGCTCGTGCTGTAGTAAATCAGAACGATGCAGGAATGTGGCTCTTTAGGTCACGTGGTAGCGTGAGTACGGATTTCCAGCGAATGGTCACGAAGGGCGGTTTGAAGACTGCTGTTGTAATTCCGAGGCCTAGCAAGTCTCCCTAAGAGCTGCCGAGTGCGGATGTGCTGGTGAGCTGGCTGCCCGGCACGCCGCCCGCCCTTCCCGCACGTCCGCTGGGAAGTCCGAAAATGACATTGCATAGAAAACAGAAGGATGGTGATTTTTTTCATTTCTCATTTTCAGCATTTCACAGAATTCCATATAGCATAATTGATAGGTAATTTTAAAAAAATCGACTTACGTGCACGTAGTCTCCTTCTGGGAAATAAAAGGATACTATTTAAGGTGCTTTTCCTCCTTATGAGAAAGAAATGCGTAATGAAGTTATAATTTCCATTTCAGCTTATCTTTTCCAGTAAACTATTTATCAGGTTCTTAGGCAGGTCCTTTGTAAGAAGCACTGTGTGATTCGTCTCACAAGTCTTCATGGAAACTGGGACCAATTTTTCATTTATTTGTATATCCATCCAATTTTAAATCCATCCCATAGTGACCCATAATTTCGCTACGTTGAGCTGGAGTCCGTTATCTTCCCCCATACGCTCATCTATGGCTGGCAAAATACAGATCCGTAGTTTAGTTTCTTTACTAGTCACGAAGTGCTAGAAGTTTTTCGGAAGCTAGTTTCAAGAGTCATCCTACGTAGCTGAGTAGTTGTAGTCACTTCATAAATACGGGTCTTAACCCAGTGGGGACTATTGTAGGCACCCGGTTTCTTGGGCGGTTAGTAGTTATCATTCCAAGGTGGCTTGGAAAATTTTCCCCATCAGCTAAGATGAAAGAAAGGGGAAGAGCTTGTGCTTTTGACTATTTTATATGCCCTCAGAAGACAGAGAAGTTTTAGATGCCTGGGGCTTTTAGTGTGCTGTGGATTTGGAAGCTGGCACTATCCTCCAAGAAGTAGATTTTGTAACAAACTTCCTTTCACAAGTTCGTTTAAAACTTTGAAATATAATGTTATATAAAATTAGGAAGTGAAGAAAAACCACACTGCTATATATATAAACATGCGCTTTAGTAAGTGGAATCCAGGGGGAGAGGATTCCTCTGTGTTTGCTAACACTAATTCTCTTTGTTCGTGTCTTAAAGCATCTATTTCTGGAGTGTAAGAGCACCTGGGATTCATTTCATCTTTCTAGTGTTTCTCTTTGAATTTAAATGACTCTTGCATAAGCTCAGCAAATACCCTAGAAACACCTCTCAGTGAAGGTGTTTGGAGTTTGCGAAGCTGAATTATATGCTTGCACAGCAATTCTAATCCTAGGGTAAAAGTTCACTGTACCATGTCTGTAAAGCATAATTTTGGTGAAAATTGGCTGTCTGTCACTGTATAGATTAATTCATTTTACCATTTGATTGCATACACTTAGATTTGAACTTAGCCATTGACTAAGCAGATTTCCCTAAACAAACATATTCTCAACATTGTTAGCTAAAGAGTTCAAGTAATTTTCTATCTGCAGAAAAAATAATTATTGTTTAATATTCCATCTGTTACATATCGATGCTCCTTTTCAAAGCATAAACCAGAGTTGTAATTGTTGTTTCAAAAATCATAAAGTACCATCATACAAATGACATCCTAGTTAGATTAACACCACTGATGACAGCTAATGCATTTCTAAAACTTCTGTGGAGCTGTTACAAGCCATTATAGTGGAAATACTGGTTTATGAAAGATTAATAAAGCCAGTAGAAAAATGGAATTCAGCATCTGTACTAGCTATTTACTCAAAAAATCCTCCAGAATTAATTATGCCTTATGCTACATTATAACGAGTTTTTCATGGAAAGGTATACCATCATGGAAACTAAACAAGGATTATTCAAAGAATAATGCCAATGACTGTTAGTTTTTGAAAGATTAATTTAGTTAATTGGTTATACGTTTAAACCTGCAGCAAGGTTAATTGACCTATATTTATCATTGTATCGAAGTCTGCACATCTTAAAGAGAAAATCACAGATACTGTCAGCATTACCCTTCTAAAGATGTTTCTTCTGTTTGGATGTATATTTAATAACACAGTATACACTTAGGCTTTGATACTGTTTCTGTGTGATCTCTAAAAGAAATTCCATACACTTGATTATTTCATGGTAAATCTTGAACTGTAGATAGAGCTTTATACCAGAAGATAGAGAATGGCTAAGAAGGGAGTTCCTGCTTCTTCCATCTAAAACTTCAGGAATTTTGACCACAGTCTGGTATGGAGGAATAATTCGATACTTGATTATGATGAATTTGTGCACAAATAGAATCTGGAAAACCAGAAACTGCATATTTGCTGAAAGTTGGAGTTCTTTCAAAACAGGGGCAAGGAGGTGTTTGGGAGGGGGCGTTTGCTTGTTGGTGCAGTCTTACTGACGCTTAGTGTCTTGCGTTTTCTGCAAATCAGCCTGAGCTACTACTACTGAGATATCCCACTTGAACTCGTCTCAGTTAGGTGACCGCACGGCAAAACCACGCTGACCCTATCTCACTACTTGGAGTCAATGGGTTTGGAGCTGTGAAGTGTAAGTTAGTGCTGCACCCCCACTGTGGTGCGGTATCAGCACCGTTATACCATCCTCCAGTGATAGGTCAGACCTCTGATGCTGAAGATTTTTCCAGCAGTCATATCGGTAGTTACTGTATGTAGACCAAGAATACTCTGAGATGACAAAGCAGTGTCAACGAGCTGATAGAGCTGGCATGGGTGCAGAGCACCAAGCTGAGGCAGGGAGGCAAGATGAAGAATTGTTATATTAGCTGTTCTGGGATGGGAAAAAACGTGTAGAAATCAGGTAATACATAGAAGAACAGAAAAAAGTCTATTTAAATAGGAATTGTAAGGAAGGAAGTAGGGCCGATGAATGGCAAAAGTTCTCTAACCTCTGTTCCTCCTATATGCCTTGCCTGTTGTTTTACAAAGGAGTAAGATGCCTTTCCTTGTCCTGAGGTCCTAACTCAAAAACCTGCTTTTCCCTTCGAACTACTAGGTAATAAATTTCCTCAGTGGTAGTTCTGCCAGGTAGCACTTAGGAAAATCTCTTGTTTTCTTTAGGTAAACTTGTTCCTCTTATGTCTGACCCAAAGATAAAGCAATGTGTATGAGGTAGGCTTGGAATAATAAATTCCTGTGCCTGAGTAAGCCTGGATTCTTCTTTAACGGGTGTTCTGTGAGTCAGGGGATGAATACAGGACCAGGTATAATCGTAATTAAATGCATGATTATGATTGCAACTTACTTGATTTAGTACCTTCTTCCAGCACGGAACACCACGTGTGTGCAAAGGACGTTGTAGTTAGCTCATGGGAGGGAAATCCACCAACTGCTATTAAGTACCCAGAAGCTGCTTTGGGCTTAGGAAGTCCTTGAGCTGCAAATGGTTGGAAACTAGGATAACACCTGTGAGAAGAGCATCATGCTTGCTGTCTTCTTGTACTTTACCTCAGGTGTGCATTTGATGATTTTGAAAGTTTTATTTGAAAGTTTATTTTTTTTAATTATATCCAACATGTCAAAATGCCACCCAAATGACAGCAAGGTGGTTGAGACTATCGGGGCAATGTGAAGGTTGCATTCTTGCGTTACAGTCAGTGGTCACCAAGTTAAAGTATTCAGATTACATCTTGACATTTATTTTTCTAGTCAAGTTATCTGTTCAGCTGAGTTGCCGACTACTCAAGTAGTCCCGCTCATCTCTGATACATACCTTTGTTTAGTTTAAGGCTGCTTTTGTTTGAAGGAGCATTCTTCTGTAGTCCTTCTCTTTTCCTCAGTGAGCTGGTACAATACGTTTGAGCAGACCCCACACAGATCTAGCATAATCATTGTGGAATGCAGTGGCGATCATACTCTAATGAGATTCTGGCTCCATCATCTTTGTAGCTTCCCTTTGAGTAGAGAAAGCGATTAGATTGTCTTTTAATTTCCTCTTTGCTAGACTAATCAAGCTCAGTTCCCTCAACCTCTTTTCACAGGACATGAGCTCTAGACCCCTGCCCATCTTGGTTTGCCTCCAGCATATCCTCTCCGGTTTCTCCACGTTTCAGTTGAACTGGAGCAGCGGTAGATTTAAAAACTGGATGCAGTATTCCAGGTGCAGTCTTGCTGGCACCCAGCGTGTGTGTGTGTTGAGGGAATAACAACAGCTCTTGATCTGCTGGCCACGTTTCCGTGTTTCTCTCAGTTTCCCCTACTATGCAGTTTGCCTTGTTCGTTTAAACGTTACTTTAATAAAAGAAAAGAAAGCATTCTGATCAAGCAAGAGCTGTACTGTACTTTCTTGGTTATTACATTGCTTGTAACTTCTGGAATATTTGCAAATTTTTTTTGTTGTGGATATAATTGATCAATTTTTAAAGGACTAAAAAGAAAATTAAGTACTCTGCCTTACGAAGAGAATCTTTTCAGGAAAAATAATACTTGGACTTCTCTTATTTAAATGTCATTCTGGTGGTTAGTGAAAATGTGTTCTATGGCTTCCTGACTAGTGATGAACCAAAAATAAATTAAATAAATGTGGTGGCAGCCTAAAACTGTCTAATTATAAACATGATACTGAGATTTTTTCCCCCAACTGTCTCCCTGGCCTCCTCATGTTAATACGTTAGTCTGCAGCATCAGCATGGTTTTAAAGTAAATCTGAAAATTATCCCTACTTGCCACATGCTGGCTTGGGCTTTGCAGGGCAGGGTTAGTACCCGTGGCATAGATTCCGTCTGCAAGAAGCTGCGCTGGGAGCTGTCCTGGAGGCTCCCTTGCACGCTGGCTGTCATATGTCACGCAGATTGGCTTTTGGACAGCTTTGAACCGCGTGCGGTGGGGTTGTCTGCTTCAGGGGACAAGACTAAACCTGGACTAAACTCTCCAGACTGTGTAGGATGTTGGTTTAGAGGCGGGATATAAACCCAGCTGGTTTATAGCTACTGCTGCTGTCTCACCGGTTGCTCGACAATAGAGGTCAGCCTGGGTGTGCGCTGTCCGGACCCGAGGTCTAGGCTGCCGTGTGCGTGGTGGTCGTCTGACACAATCAGTCTGAGACTGTAATTCAAATACCAGCTATGGCTATATGTAAAAAGCAATGGCTTAAGAATCTCTCAGAGGAAAATTTAAGACAAACTACAAGGTCATCACTAAAACGCTTGTTTGTTCAGGACTGGGTGGGATATTTGCAATGCTAGATAAGTTAATAGCAGTTATGCAGAGGAATAAATTCCTCTGATTAGAAATATAACAAAGTTAGGAAGATCCATGCGTTAGGATGGACAGTCAGGCAGACAAACTATTCTGAAATGTAAAGTAATAAAGTAATATATGAAATGTGACGTTAATACAGTTAAGTGGAATGGAAAACAACTCTGTTTTGTGTTAAACCTTGATTACATCTGTAAATTAATGCTAAAGTGGTTTAAGATTATGTTGAATTGTATTCCAAACGTATAGCTAATGTTTTCTGGTTTGTCTTCTGCATTTTTTTCCCATTTTGGGCATTGGATGGCAGAATCCCCAATACATTTGCATTGTAATTGCATTTCATGATACTTACTGAGAGTAAATTTCAAAATACTGAGTTTTCATTTGTCCACTCATTTGTGGAGGTAGTCGAGATGAAGCTGTGCTTTACAATGGCACACAATCTCTGTCAGTTTGACACCGTCAGATTTTCTTTTTGAAAATTATTTTGGGGGGAAATCTCCAAGCATAGAACTGCTTCTAGTCAAAGTGAGTGTTTTGGAAAGTTCCGAAACACTGCATTACCATTTTTGTAATTTTTTTTTTTTATGCACCCAAAATTCTGGAATTCGAATGGGCTGGGGAAGAAGTAGACTAACTAAAGCCAGGATTATGCACGATGATTCAATTTTTGCTCTTTGATATTCTCAGCTTGTCATTCAGGATAGAATTTTATTTGTAAGTTAAAACCAACATCTATTGGGGTAAGCAAATAGAACTGAGGTATTAGTAATTTGCATCTCTGCATCTAATTGCATTAGATTTGCTTCTCTGTCTTATCAATTTACTGAAATAGGTAATTTACACAGAAAATAGTGTCTTGACACAATATGAGAGGATAAAGTATAAACACATCTACTTGTAATCCCTCCGGGGCCATGGTGGAACTGTAGTGTTCGTGTTTGAGCAGCGAGGCTCCCGGTTCATTTATTCTGTGCTTCCATTCATATTGCAGTCTTTATTCATCAGGCAGGCGTATGAATGTGACCCATTTTGGTTATCAGCAGAATAGAAATGTATTTTTTATATACTCAAGTATCTTATTTCAAGAATAGTATAATACCAGCTCAGAGTTTATAGTTATACTTCAGAGTTTCTCTCATGTTTGTTTCTCAAAGTTACAAGCGAGCCAAGCTGAAGTTACAGTGATCCGAGAGTAACCATCGTTCCGTGCCTTTTAGTCTGCTAGGAGGGCCTAGAGAGATTAGGAATCAAGATCTGATTTTTCAAAGGTCCTGAACAGCTTCAACGGGACACATCTCCCAGTAAGATAATGGCAGTGGATATTGCTGAATGTCAATCTAGGTGCACCTGAATTTGTGTATATATATCATATAGTAAACGTATTTTGTAGTAAAGTTACAGTTACGGGCAATACTGACAGTACCACGCCAATTTTCGACGTGATTACGTAGTGCGTTTCCAGGTTTAGATTTTTTGGGGATAAGGATTTACACTTGGATGCCAATGATAAAAATTCGCTATCGAGCACAGGTAAACTCTCTGGGCTTGTTATGTATTTTGGTACAATAGCAGCCGAGTTTGTGTGACATAGTAGTTTCATTTAGGTTACAAGACAAGGAATGTCTGTGGCTGATTAATCATTTTTAAATTATATTTGGAAAGGGCAGTTTATCGCAACTGTTTTACATTGTGAACGGAAACATGACATAAGTAGTTCCTGCGAACTACAGCCTATATATACCTGCCGATGAAAGCAGCAACAGGTCAGGCACACGGGGTGTGTTTTTAAGCTGGCATGCCTTTGCACATACCGACAGCAGCACGGCCCAGCTTCAGTTTGCCGCTAAACCCCAGCGAGTATGCCATGCTGCACTGTCAAGCTATTCCTCCTAAAGCAGTCTTTGAGAGTTGCGGTGCGTCAGTAGTGGTCAGGTAGACCTTTCAACTTCCCAGCGACGAAGCGGGTGAAGCTTTAAAGCAAGTCATCATGTTGTGAGGCAGGAAAAGGAGCAGACCTTAAAAGAATTTGCCGCTTCCCAGCTCCCATGCTATCCGCAAGGCCTTCCCCAGTCTAAGGCACCACAGTGCATACTGGTAAGCAGTTTGATCAGTTGTGCGTGGTATGGCAGGTCCTGGAGAAGGAGAGATCCTTCTTACCTTGTGATGAGTTATATACTGCAGAAGGAGGAGGTGGGGAGAGGGGAATGTGGAAAATTCTTACCAGAGCTACAAACTTTGTTGCTCGTCTGATTTTTACTTACACGGTATAAAAACCTACCAGCCCCAGTAAGTGACTTGGTACTGTACTGGGTGCTGAACGTATACAACAGGGGATAGAGGTCTGTTTCCCAAAACCCTGAAATGATACGACTGGTAAAGAGTAATTGGAAGGATGGCTTACAAATTATGTATGTTGTAACACGCGTTGCTGTTCCCTAAGTCGTTGCCTAATGTCACTGAGTGTTTTGGTGACGCTCTGAGAGGTGATAATAAACAAACATGCACTATGCTTAGAAAAGTGATGGAAGGATAACTGGCATCTTAAATAGAATTTTTGAATAAAGAGATCCCATAAAATATCTTAGACACACATACCTCCACTGGCATTAATAATATTCCCCCCCTGTTTTTAATAACCTGTGTGAGGTTATATGTGAATCAGGGACTTACTACACAAGAATCAGTGTATGTATAGAGCACAGATTCTCATTCTCATTACCTGTAGAAAGTACACACAAGATATTCAATAATTGAATGTATTTCAGGTTTGCTGTCAGAAGGTAATAGAGACACTGATTTGGACTTACAGAACTCATTTGGACATCAACTACTTTAGATTCTCGTCACTACCATGCAATTCTCTTGTTTAAGTGAAACTCCATATATAATTTTGAGGGAATTAAATATAAGTTTTGTTTGTGGTTTTAACATATTGGAAGCAAGGAGGTGTGGGTTTTTTGGATGACGCTACTTTGTCCCTTGTTAAAAATGGAGGAAACAATTCAATGTGTCAACACAACCGTCCATGAATGGTTGTATTAAAATCTGAAGGAGTATTATTCCGTTTATAGAAAGATCCCAAATATCTGAAGACAGTCAAGTAGCACTTTTTTTGGAATTAACAGCATATTTAAAAGCATACTAAGGCCATGTAGTTTGACTATAGAGAATGAAGGGTTAAGAGAACACTTAACAACTATTACGTATTCAAGATACTCTTTAAATTCCTGAGTCAGACGGAGCAATAGAAGCTAACGTACGCTGTTATTGTATAACAGTGGCCTTTTAGTTAGGTTTTTCTGATCCGTTTCTGTGACGCATCTTGAAATAACCCATCATAGAACAATATTTCAGACCAGAACAAAGATAATGCTATTTCTGTCTGGAAAGGCCAATCTTAAATGACAGCAAATCAAGAGCGGACCTGGATTGTTTATGAGGATCGTTGGTACACTAGCAAATCTCCTGATGTGTTCGTGAGAGATGCAGCCTTATAGTTTTCTTCATGCATTGTATATGGAAGAGGAATTAAGTATATATGAGTAACAGTTGTTGCGAAAGGTAGGAAGGAAAACGGCGATCAGAATGACTGAGAGAAGATTGGGCTATGTCACCTCCAGCTGTATTGGGAGAAAGGGAAAATGAAATAACAATCACCGAATTTAATAAATAACGCAGCGTTTAGATTAGAGTAATAAAATAACATTTTATAATAATATAGACAAAACAAGACACAAATATTTTTAGCTTTTATTCACTTTTTCCTGTGGGTTTGTTTGAGTTTTGGTAACTAGAATTATAGAATGCATGAACTGGTACTTAGTTGCCAAAAGCAGTAAGAGGCTGTTATCGGTAGCGCAGTAGAAGAAGTGTGTGTAAAGAAGAGCTGCTTTACCTGGGAGGCCAAGCGCACAATGGATTAGAGTCATGTAATCGTCACTAAATCTCCTTCCTTAGTTCCTAGATTATAAACTCTCATTTTAGCTACCTGTGCACTGATACCCAATGCAGACCAGCCCTGGATGCTGACTTTATTAATTTCTGCCACTGAGAATGTTTGTCTGATTACCCTGGTTATGATGGAGGGAGTTGTACCCTACGTAGGACTCAGCACCAGTGTCATCTTCAGAGGTGTCTGAAGAGCTTCACACGAAGCTGTGGTTGTTAGGATCCCCAGAGTGAAAGCAGGAAATCAGTTTTCCCCCTTTGTCTCAGTAACTTGCTGGGGTTTTACCCTGGAAGGTAACGGGCTACTACGGTGCAACTTCTGTCCTCTTCCCTTTTGTAAATCCCCCCCAAATCCTGGGGGAATAAATAACAGCATGGTAAATTGGAAACTTTGTTCGCGAGCAAAGGTTCTAAAGCCATTTATGCTGGGAGGTGATGCGTTGTAAATTCAAGTTCTCGGTAATGGTATATCTGGGTTTTTTCTGCTGAAAATGTTTCAATTTGTACTTCCACAAAGGATGCCATAAAAGATTCCAGGTAGTTGTACAAATTCTCTTAAACTTATTTCTTTACTTTTAAGCTGTCTGTAGTGCTGGCCACACAGTGGTTCCAGTTCATCCTAAAAGCTATTTTTAGCAGGAGTGGTTTAAAATCCTTTATAATTTACTGGAAACTCCTCCTGTTGTTGATCCTGGGTGTTTCTTCTTAGCTACCTGAGTATTTGAGAAATACAATGGACTTTGTCATATCTCATGTATGAGCCAGTGAGTAGTCTGTGCATCATCACTAGTACATTGGTATTTCTACTTATGCTCTGCAGATTAATTTATATAAATCATGTAGATAAGAACTATACACAAAAAGTTATTTTTGAAAATATGAAAAAAATCGAAAAATACTTTTAGTCAAATATCTTGGAACCACTGGGAACTGAATTTTTGATATTCTAAGAATATTAATGACTTCACATCATTTTCTTCACAGTCCTGAATATTTTTAGAGTAATTATTTTCTCAAAATAACTATAGTGCTTCAACAAAGAACCTCATCAAACAGTACATTCTTGATCATGGACTGCAGGAGAAAATCTTGGAGGAAGAGAATTACGAGTGGGAATACTTTTTGATCTTGACAAGTACGGTTTTGTCTGTGCTGCCAGCCTGTACGCCAGGGATGGGCGGTGAATCAGGCGGGGCGGGATCTCTGCAGTCGTACGTGGTGCTCAGCTGACACCACCGTGCCCTGCCGCAGCACAGCTACCTGTCGTGTGCGGCACGGCCCCCCGCTGCTCCGCCGCCGCAGCCTGCTCTGCCCAGTTACGCCTGGCAGCATGGCTGCCTCAGTTTCCCTTCTGCCACCGGTCTCTCTGAAGCTCTCCGGTGTGCCGGGAGTGACTACGCCCATCAGACAGATAGGCTGATCCTTTTGAAGGAGTTACTCAGGAGGGGTTCCTGCCGATGATCTCCCAAATTGTGTGTCACTGGCCACATCCGCTGTGACCAAAGTAGTAGATGCTTGTGTTAGAGAAAAGCAAAAAAGCACGTGGGCTGTTCTTTGGGAGAAAATACCAGCCTTACATATACCGGTACAGAAGGCATTGCAGAATTAAAGTTGAACTCTTGCATGACTGTAATTTTTTGAAGTTCATCAGCTCCATGATATTATTAAATTACAGTTTGAACAGAAATATTAAGAACTTCATATTTAAATCCTCTTTCTTAAAAAAAACCAAAACCCAACAAAAAACCCCAACCCAACACCCTTTATTCTGTCATGTTACAATTTGGTATTCTAGAGGAAAAATAATATTATTTTTTTTCATTAGGGAATTTATAGCTTGTTTCAATGTTCTGAAATTTATACAGAAGATCTTATTGTAAAAAATTCAATCTTTCCCCAGTTGTATTAATTACAATTTAAATACTTTTAATACCAAAATTAGATGCTGCAGAAATAATCTTTTCTCACAAAAGTAGATTAAAAAGTTCCATGTTTTTATAACAAAATCTAATAATAGTGTTTTAGGTATTAGTATTAATTTTATGTACAAATTCAAAGGCAGATTGTCAAAATATAATTAGAAAACGCTATGCAACAAATTAAATACACTCTAGTAGCATGGATGAAAAAAGTAGCTGTTTTGAAGTGCTTTCATTGGAAATTAGAAGACTCAAGTAGGGAAAATCAGATCAGTATGAGGTGAAATAAGAAAAAATGTAAGAATGTTAGCTGTAAAGAATAGGAAAATACCTATGGACCATGGACCAAGCGAAGATCATCTACAATTTATGTTGAATAATATAAATAAACTATAATCTTCAATTTCTAAAAACCTTTATATATCTACTCAGTGTACTTGAAGACATTATAGTTACATTATTCTTAGAACCTAATGAAAACGACTGGTTTTAAGAATTCCTTCCTTCGCATTTCACTCAGCTGGATGAATGCCTCCGTCTTCAGCGCGCGATCGTTTGCAGGCTTCTGTAGTAGCGCAGGTTTGGAAGCCTCTGTGGAGTGAAATACATCCCTATGCCGATGTGTACATTCCTAGTGTCAAGTGAGCGTGTTCTAGGTCCTGCTTGTCTACCAGCCTGAAAAGGATGCTTGCCATTGCGATCTCAAGAGGTGTATGTTCAGTTAACAGCCTCCACTCGTGGATGTTTTTGGAAGGCTGAGATAGATATCAATACAGTCAACTATGTGCTCTCTTAAAGTAAGGGGAAAAAAATTGTTTTAGCTTGTTTTATCTTTCAGGTTAGTAATAGATGGCCGGGAGAAAGCAAACATCGCCAAATCCCGTTAGTTCAGGGTATGCGATTGTCTGGGAAGGTTAGAAGCATCACATTTCGTGAGAGTCCAGTGCTCACAGTTTTAGCTAAATTGCGTAAATTATTTTCCTTCGGTATTTCCCGTATTTCTACTTCAACGGACAGCTGCAAGCAGTAATCAAAGAACTGGTTAAGGACAGAAATTTTTGAAGGTACTCTGGTCTGGCAGCTGAATGTAAGTTGAGAATTACTCTGTAATGCTGAATAGAAAACATGCTTTCCATTTGTAACGAATCTTATCCTTCCAAACACATTTGACTTAACTCTGTTGAGTTACGTTGCTTGTAAGTCAATGTGCAACTTCTAAAGTCTCACAAATCTTCATGTAAATGTAAATTTTTTGAATTTGTGTGATTCATAAATCCTGACAGCTTGAAGTATGTCAGTCTATGTATATATATCATTTTGTGTGTGTATATACACATATATACACGTACATCTGCAAAAACAGATGTGTCGCATCCTGCTCTTCCTCATGGACTGTATTCCAGAAGTGCAGAAGTTTTATTCCTAGTGTGAAGTTTATTCCTACCTCTAATCAATGGTCAATCTGTATTTAGCTAAGACTGCCAAAATATAATTGTAAGAAAGATGCTGAAATAGTAAGGCATTTTATTTAAGTTCATTTTAAAAACCCGGGAAATAAGCCTCAACTTCTGTCATTTGTTCAAAATGAACATACATTGCAAAAGTGTTGTTTTAAATTGATTTGGTTATTACTTTTACTTTTTTCTTTAAAAAAAAAAAAAGGTTTAATTTCTTTTATTTCATTTTGTTCTTAATCCTGAGTCCAGCTTATGTGCTGGAAGTTAGCTTGTGTTTATGTATTTCTCATTTGAGCAAAAAATACGCAATTCTTCACATGTATTAGTAATGACCTGCACGAGGGTTAATTGAACCGCTGTACCTGAGGTCATACTTGGCCTAACGGCCGTATATGAGAACTTTGCGGTCTGATTTATCCGCTGTGTTTGCTTGAGCAGGCTCTCATTTCAGCCCCAGCTGGGGAGACGAGAAGTTAGTAGCTGGGTGGTGCGGGTGGGTTGATTGCTCCCCGTAGCAGCAGAGCTAACTAGGCAGCTTCTGATTCACGGAGACAGGGAGAGGGAGAGAGAGCCCCCGGGTCAGGGACCGGCGCACGCTGCGAATGTTCGGGGCGCGCGCCGGCTTCCCCAGGCGATAAAAAGGGTGTTTGCATTTTGGGGGATGTCTGTGTTTTGCTCTTTCAAATGTAAAATTGTACATGTTATATTTGGGCTCTTTCTGCTTTGAAGTCAAAGGACAAAAAGTGCCCCTGCTTCGCCGCACTGCTCCGGTTATGACTTTATTTCTGTTTTGAGATAAAAACTGAGGTTTAGTTTGAGTGTTCCAAAACCAGATACCACTCTCTCTCTCTTTCTTGTAGGCAGGGTGCTGCTGTGCCAGGCAAACCAGGAGGGATCTCCCGTGTACAGTGCCCCCAGTTCACTAGTATACACATCCACAAGTAAGCTAGTCCTGCGGCTCTTTTGTTGTTTTGTTTTGTGACAAAAGCACATTAATGTGAATTAAGCCCCCTAAAAATGTGAATTTCCCCCATAGCTCTTGTTAAGGTAAATGTGGTATTTATAAACGTATGTAAGTAATGTCAACAGATAATTCAGTGGTTTTAGTTGCATCTTTATCCTCAAAGTATATTTTATTTATATATTAAAAAACCCCACTATGTATATTGCAATGTTCTACAGAAATGATTGAAAGTTCTACAGTAACGGTGAAATTTTTTGGAATCCAGTACTGTTGTGCACTCTGCATTTTATGTAGAAGATGAAGTTGTGTTTCTTTTTCTGTCCTGGTCACAACTGTGATACAATAAACAAAAAGTCTTATATTGTGGCACCATTTGATTGTGTCAGGAAGCGAATAGATATGAAGTCTTTTTTACAAAAGGAAAAAGACTGTGTGCAAGTGGGTATTTTGAATTATCAAAAGCTGCCCTAATAAAAATAGCAAAGAAATAATATAACAATATAAAATAGCTGAAATGATAGGTGCTGCCATCAGCCATTTTTCGGTGCGAAACTTTGGAGTAGCAACGTGTCCTCTCAAATTCTAAAGCAGAAGCGGAACCAGTTCTTCAGAGCGTTTTGGACTGCATTGGTGGTACCACTGACGTCCCTTCTGAGATCTAGTCAGACGAGAAGCCCGTAGCCGAATGGGACAGAAATCCTTGGCGGGGGCTGAGTTAGGGTGAAGAGCAGCGTCTGCTACGTGTTCTTAGCGGTCCTCCGTAAAGGAAATATTTTACATTGTCTGCTTTAACAACATTATTGGATATGCTTTATGAACATCGTATTCAATCTAGAATGCAATTCTACTCTTTTAAAGCCTATCTAGACTACTAAAATAATTAATTTCTTTTATTAATTAAAACCAGAAATGAGGACACGAGTTCCATAGTGATCATCTCTACAGACATGTAACTCTCTCCTGTCAAAGACTGTGAATATCATCCCTAGAGCTGCTGCTTTTACGGTAGAAATATGGGATCTGCTTTCAAATCAGGAGGCTACAAATACAGAGTGAACTAAGAAAATATAGGAAGTGTTTTAAATTGGAAATGAAATTATCAGTTAAATCTGCATTTGCTTCCAAATGCTCCAAGAATGTTTTGTACTGTCACCTTTCCCAAGTAGTGTTTTGGGGGTTTTAATCCTTGTAGTAACACAGAGATGAAATACTGTTTAAATCAATGTTCCTTTTTGAACATTTTTAATGCACTATTTCTTTTTGACTGTAATACCAGTCTTTGACCGAAATTCTTTTCCTAGAAAATTATCCAAACTTTTCATTCATCTCACTGTTAGGGAGCTTCTTTTGGAGGAGGGGAAGCAGTGTTTGTTTTCCATTTTCTGGAAATGACTCTAAATAAAGCCTTTCTTAAGTTTACCCTGTTGCTCCTATTATCTCACTGAATTCTATCCTAGAAAATGTATTTCTGGGGTTGCTGTTTACATCGTATGGTATTTCCACTATTATTAAATCCCTAGATAGTCCTTGGATAGCTAGCTAAGCTCTATACTTCACTGTTTCCATTATGGCTCACGAGTCAATCCCTTCGAAAAATCGTATTTTGCAGCGGTGCTCCTTGAATAATGATATCCTAACAAACACCCGTTTGTTTGCAATTATGCCAAATACGTAAGTACACAGACTTTGCCTATCTGCCTCCCACTGGGCAGCGTGTAGTACACAGTTCCGTAACAGAGATTGCTAGTAGCCCTCGCCGTAGAAATTATTACACTTTGTTGAATCTGCGTGTCAGCACGTCATGATTTTTCTTGTATTATGTATGCTATTTCATATTGCCAAAACGTAGTTTCCCCTACAGGGTCACAACTCCTAATAATACAAAATTGCTACAATTACTAATGATTGTAATTAGGGTTTCTTTTATTTCTCCTTATTACAAAACTTTCAATAAAGATGTAAAATAGTTTCATTTCTATAGGAAATTCTACTAAGAAGTGAATAGAAACGAAGCTTGAGTTTGTCTCATTTTCTTTTATTATTTTAAAGATCTTCATTTTTTATGCACATTTGTAATATTGAAATGATAACTGATAAGTCAACATTACTGTCTAGGAGACTAATGCTTTTACTGTTATCATTCCATGTAGACAACAATATTGCAGCCTTCGTCTTTGAACAATTTGTTAATCATTTATTCTTGCCGGTATTATGACCATGTAATATTTTAGAACAGCTTACAATGTAAGGATTAAGAGGTTTTAAATTTGTAATTGTTTTAACAGAAGGGACAGAGTCAGCTGAGATTTTTATTAAATGCTAATGGCATTTAGGACTTTTCAGATATTTGGAAGAGGATAGTCCCCATTTTTAGCTATGTTGTTGTCTTTAACTTGACTGTTCATCTTTTGCTCCTGAGTTATATTCTATAAGGAATGAAGGACTGAAACACGGTTATAAAATATGCTTTTCTCAATTTGGCTAGCTTTATTTTTCTCGTTTAGCTTCTTGACTTTTAATTGTATTGGTCACTAGTAGTCTCTGATGACTCTGAATGCTTTTACCCCATTTTTTTTTTGGCTAGCCAGAAAGAACAGTGCATTTCTTGGAGCTACTCTTTCCCTTCTGATGTTTTATTTCCCCAGGATATATTTTATGTATCACATTGTACATTTCCCAGTACAGTGATTAGTTACACCTCTGAGTATGTCAGGAGATGGAAACATGGCTCTGCTTCCTTCCATCACTGCTGGCCCTTCGCATAGTACAGAAAGAAATGAGCTGTTTCTTCCGCAAGCAGTGGAACAAATCAGTAGCAATAGTCTCTCATGCCTCATCTGTTCTCTTGTGCCGAAGCAGAAGATGGGACCAGGATCAGTTTTTCATTTGCACATCTATTCTGGGAATAGATAATTTGTTATGTGGAAAGCATAGTTTCAGCATGCAAATGTGTTCACATCCCTTGGTGGGACAGATTCTTTGCCCTATGGAGACAACCAAAGAGAGGAACTTCATGGTCTCATCTTGGCTGCTGTAGATTCCTGGGCTATTGGCATCTCGAGGACAGAACTAATACAAGTGATTTCAGTTAAATCCTTCATCGTTACCCTAATGCAGAATGTAGACAAGTACCGGAAGAAGATAGATCCGGAAAGTAAAGATTAGAGTACACTATGTCCCAGGAAGTACATAAGCATTCGCTGGAAGCTTCCTAGAGGCCCGTGATATCTCACTGAAACTTAGTAAATCAAACAGCTTGGCTGCACGTAACGGACAGTCTCTTTTTGCCCCCACGTCTTTAGACTAGTTGCTTCCACAGGAATTTTTTAAATCCTGAAGAAATTTGTATCTACTGTTAAATAAGAAATATGTCAAGAAAAATTTTGGAACTTTTCTAAATGGAAGCCACTCCAGAATAGGATCCATGAGAATATTAAGACCCTGCTGGACAAAAGGAGATTCAAAAGAAGAAAGAATTCTGTCACTGAATATCTGTATCACTGTTCTACAAAGAACAGTAATATAGTTGGGTATGTATGGTTAAAAAAGGCTAAAAATATGAATCTGAATTTATGCAAGGATTTTTAAAAACTGTTTAGTGCCTATTTTACACATTTTTCTATATTGTAGAAGTGCCTGAAAATGTGAATGAAAGAGAAGTTAATGAGAGCCAAAACATGGGAAAGAAGGAAGACATGAAGTCATAGAATCATAGAATAATATAGGTTGGAAGGACCAGGTTGCACCAGGGCACCTTTGAGGATGGCGACTGGACAACCTTTCTGGGTCATCTGTTCCAATGCTTGCACACCCTGACAATGGAAACCTCTCTTCTTTCACGTGACGTTTGTTGTCTCTTGTCTTCCCAGCGTGTGCCTCTGTGAAGAGCCTGGCTCCCATTTTCGTGATAACCTCCCCTGATAACCTTTCACGGCAGGGGACGGAAAAGGAGACGCACCTGCCGTAGAGAACTTTGTGCTCTGGAACAGCTTATCAACGTTCTCAGGCTCACTAAGCATTAGCTGGCGTAGCGAGGAAGCCAGCCTAAAGCTGTGCGTCGTGTTTTTCCAAAATTTACAGTCGTGCGTACCCAGGTCCCATGGAAGGCAATGGGAGAGAGATGACAAATTTTAATGAAAGTTCAAAGGCAGCTGAATGTTTTTCACTCTCTAAATCAGAACTTTGATCTTTGCAACTTTTAGGCTTTATTTTAGCTCCAAGTAAAAATAAAGATACTTGAGTTATCAGGTACGTAACTCCTAGCAGATTTTTCTGAGCGTATATTAGAGGGACAGTTCACTGGCCTGGATAGCTCACATATACGCTAAAATAGTAAATTGCCATATGTCTTTGTTCAGAATGATGCGCAGATGAAAGCCTGTATTTTCCAAATGTTTTGCATGCCCATGAAAAAGAATTTTGCCTTGACTTCAATGAGTACATTTTAAACTGATGTCAATTTTAGCTTACGTTTTCTAAATGTTAGTTGTTTAATCTTCAGCTCCAAAATATACATGCTTTTTCCATAAATTTTCATTTTTTATTAAAAATAAATAAATCTTTCATATTGCAATAAAGTAGTAGAATTAAAAGAAGAAAAATATGATAATGCAGAAATCAAATATTAATTTATTTTATCTTACTCAAGGGCAAATGAAGTTGATGGTCCATTTTTTAATTGATTTATTGATTACAATTTTGTAAGAAGTGGTGGTGGAATTCAGCAAAAATGATTGAGGTGGTACAAATGCTTATAAATCTGTCCCACATTGTTCGTGTTCTTTAATTGTAATTGTCTGATAAAACTTCCATCAGTTTCTGTAATTAACCTAATGGTCTAAATGAATTTCCAGATCAGTGGTTATTCATTTCAATATAGAAAATGCCATTACATTGAGTTTAATTAATACAAAGTAAGTTCACAGTCCATTGTATCATTACAATGGAGTTTTACTGTTTTAACTGTTTCAATTATGAATATTTTTTCCTCTTATTTTGTTTGTCCCATTTATGGACTTGAGTGTTCATATTCTATTCATACTAAAATAGTATAAACCCTTTATAATGAAAATATTTAAAACCCAATGCTTTTCAAGTTCTCATTCTCTAAATATCAGTGTAGATATTTTTGTATTTATCATTTCAACTATTTTTAAACAGAATTCAGTCAGTGCCAAATTCATAATCCCATGATATGTCCTCGAACATCTTATTTGTCTTGATATTCCTTTCACAGAAGTACATGTGACAGATAAGCACTCACCAGAGAATACTTTTGCTTTGCGTCAGACAGATATTAAAACAATAAACTATGTTGCCCTGGGATTTTAGCTTATGAGCAACCAGCAAACAACAAGGCAAAGACGAGATGTTTCTGAAAGGTGGGAAGGCACTTCTTTCGGAAAATTCCCTGGAAACCTTTGGTCCCGTAGTATTTTTGACAAGAAATATTTCTAGTGCTTAAGTTCCTTTAAATTAAATCGGGAAAATACATTCCATTACTTCAGAGCAGGCATTAGAAATGTTCCTAAATTATCCCAGTAATGCTACTGATCCAAAGTTATGTGTTATATACCGGGAGAAGAGGAAAATCTATAACAGAAGCTTAAAGTATTAATTATATGATATGGGAATTTTGCTTTTTATATTCTCTGTTAAAAACTTAGCAATACTTATATATGACAGACTCATGTAGTATTTTTTTCTTGTGGGTGTTTTGTTTCAGTTCATAGGTGGAGGATAGTTCAGGGCTTTGTTGATATGCATGGAATAAATAAGGAAATTCATAAATACTAAGTATAAATACCACATCCAATGGTAGGATTTAGTTCATTTGAGGACTCATGCTACAGAAATGAAAATTAAGTAAAGCTTGTCTATTTAATATGTCTGTTGAATATCCTTGCTTAGAAGTAGGTTCCTTGGCTTAGGACTGTTAGTGAACTACCTAAAAATGCTGTATGAAACTATTGTCATGGTTCTTGTTTCAGTGAAGACATTTCAGGTTTTATTTTTCCGTGCCATTACTAATGAATTGAAGTAAGACCTTTGACATTTAGATTGTGGGACATTTCCAGTACAGAGAATATTACATGGGGAAAATAAAAATTTAAAGTGTGCTTTTGAGCAGAATCATTAGTGGAAACATTCAGTTTAGAAACTGTGATTCAGTTGATTTTTGTCAGGTTTACTCCATTGCACACATGTAATTACCTGAAAATTATATTGTAATGATGATAGTCTTCTGATAGTATTATCCTGAGACTCCAAGCAAGTGAAGTGTAGGTGCTGCTGGCATTCGGTATATCCTTTTCTGGGTTGTGTACGTAAGACGTGATTGACCGTATTCGATCCAAATGGACTTACGCTTTATTGTAATGACATCAGTGATTACTTTGTTCTGATTTTATTGTTGTAGTTTTTCTTAATTTATTTGTTGTGATGTTACTGTTATTGGTAAGGGAGAGACTGTTTAGTAAGCTTGCCATTTTGAACTGGTATATGGGTCAGGAACAGTTTAAAGAATGAGTATTCATATGGTATAAATAATTTGCCTGTGTTACAGTATTTCTGAATTAAATGTAAAAAGGTTTCTGCAAACTAAATTTTTAATTGGTCTGTTTTCTCTTAAATGAAAATGGAGTGGCAGATGACTTCATCACAATTACAATACGTATTAGTAGACTCTATTTACGTGTTTGTGGTTGTGTCTGCATGTTATTGTTTCATAGGAAAAAGGTAGAGCACCCTGCAAAGGAGTTCTGTGGTCAAGCCAACTTCACCATTGTAGGACTGAGATTCATGACTGAAACAGTGCAAAAATCCTGCCCAAAGGGAAATGTCCATACATTTGAGTAGAGAAATCGCACGTATCATTTCCAGGGTACAAAAACCTCATTACTGAATATTTAAAAGTGTAAAAAATTGAAAAATCATGTATTACTTCCAGAGAAAAATATTGATGTCATCTCTCGCTGAAATGTCTTTAGAAGGTTTTGAAACACTGTGTTGGCCCATCGCATTGGACCAGAGGCCATGTTTTGAACACAGTTACTCAAATGTGAATGCAGGGTAATTCCACTGACTTCTAAGTCAGATAGTTATGAAAATAGTACAAAATTAGCGAAATTGAGTAAAATTATATCCATACATCTTATGTTATATTCTTGATTTAAGTACCAACCTTTATAAACTGTAAAGTGAACCTCTTTTGGAGTTTTGGTAGCAATGCCTGAAATTCTTGTTACAACATTTTTTGTGTTCTTTATCACTATTATAATTGTCCTTCTGTAACCGTTTTCAGGCTAACTGTCCTTTAACCTTGTGTCTATCAGTATTTTAAATGGTCACTGATAAGTCACCAGTAAGATGCATTGCAGTTGCCCAGAATCTGTAAATATGGGTTTCATTTCACTCCTGCGAATCTATTTTTAAGTGCCTTGCTGTTTATCCTTACTCTGTTAATCTGCAGTGTGTCTGAACTAGCATGTTTAAGAGTTTCCTGAAGACAGACACATCCTGAATTGGGTGCCACTGACTTGTTTTTTAGCTTATACACCATCCTGCACCTGGATAGTGGGAGATGACTGGAAATGTGTGCATAATATTTTTAATAGTGAATTGTGGAGAGTATCTTTGTCCTTTAGTTCAATTAATAAAAATCATGTTTGACCAAGGACGGTTGGACATCTCACGTGTCTTAACGTAGTGCCTCCCTGTTAATGGAGATAGGGCACTTGGCCACTGGCAGTACTCATGACTAACCCATGGGTTAGGCCGGTAGGATTGCTTGGACTTCTCTCAGTATGCAGCTAAATAGGGAGAATTACATTTACCACTTTTTTTGCATCATGAACTATGTTGTTATTGTACATAGGATCCTTTGTGTAGAGTCCTGTCTGCAGGCTCCTGATGTTTCCTTGGCTTTGCATTCTAGGTGCTGTCTTACTTTCACTAGGTAGGAACATCTCAAGTCATTCTGTCTGTCAGATGTAAAGTTGTTAATTTTGTGGGTTTCAGCTTAGCCTGTAAGATTCGGTTTCAAACAACGACTTTGGTGTCACTCTCCTTCTTGCATTGTGTGACAGTTGTTATTAAGTCATGGCTCTTAAAACCATGCTGTATACAGCAAAATTCTTCAGCCTGAATTTCACAAATAGTAAGTACTCTTGAGGGACTACCATTTGTAATATCTATATGACTCTTTGCACATGCTGTTCTTTGTTTTGACAGTTTTTCTGTTATGGCTTAGATTAGGTTAACTAGCTGGTTTTTTTCCTCAATCACTTCCTGCCTAAATTGTTCCCAACACAACAATGTTCTGACAGTGTTCTTTTTTACAGTTTAATAATTCTGTTGAGTTTTAGTAATCCTTGTGTCATCCAGAAAGAACTTCTTGTCACCACATAATTGACTTGCATAAACATTCAAATTACTAAATTTTGTTATCTCTTTAGTAGCAGTGCTACTCTTCATCTAGTTTTCCACAACAATGTCCTTTTTACTTTGTCTCAGAAACGGTGTTTAGGCTAGACACAGGGGAATTTTTCCATTTGCTTGGAACTTGTAGATGTCCAGCACCCAGGAACACAAGACAAGTTATTGATCAGTTTGATCATCTATATTTGAAGATTGTTCTTTAATTTAAGATCAGATGTGGCTTCTCTGATCTCCTCTGTTTCTTTTCCTTTATGGCCTAGTTGCTTTGTTTGTTTTTATCTACTGAGCTTTTTCTTGTTTGTTAGTAATTTCGTGAAAATTCAACTGTTCTTTGTACATCAATTATTTGTATTCTTTGTAACATCCACTATGCACTGCTCTTATTTTGTTATTAAGTACACCATGAGTAATTTGACCACCAATTATAGCATTTTTTAATCAAAGTTGTAGGTTGATGTAATTACATAACTTTAGCAAAAAATTCTCAATCTGTTCTTTTTTATCCCTCCGCATCCTCCATTTTTTCTGTGGTAGAAGAGAAATCCCTTAATGTCCGAGGGATTCAGGTGGCTGCATACACAGTCTTGTAAAAGAAGGTTGCGATATATGGGAATTTCTGATAACCACAGAATCACCAAAGGACTGAATCTCAGAACGGCCGAGGTTGGAAGGAACCTCTGGAGGTCACCTTGTCCACCCGTCCTGCTCAAGCAGCGTAACCTCGAGCAGGCTGTCCAGGACCACGTCCAAACAGGTTTTGAATATCTCCAAGGATGGAGACTCCACAGCCTCTCTAGGTACCTGAACCCGTGCTCAGTCACCCTCACAGTGAAAAGTTTAGGCAGAAAGATGAGACAGTTTCCAGGTTTTGGCATCAAGATTTTGCTCCAAAGATTATAAATTCCTGGTGGATAATGGTGTCAATATGCGTAGAAACCAATGGCGCTTTGTTTATTGGTATATGAGAGGACATGAAACAAAGGAGGGCAGAGAAAATGAGTAATTCCATATATACTTAAAATAATTATGAGGAAATCTAAGTGTGAATTTGGTACGTGCAAGTCATTGTTGAAATACAGATCAGTTAGATCTGGAAACAAATTTAAGGTAGAGGTAACCAAATAGCAAGTTTTGTCAGAACAGTTACGTGTCTTCCTACAATTTAACATAATAATAAGCACATTAATTAGGAGGTTGCTTTTGACTGAAATATTCTACGTTTTTTGAGTAGGTTTGATTATGTTGGTGATTTGGTACGGAAAAATACAAATCTTATTTTTCATGTGTCTGAGGATGAAATAGTCGAAAGCCGTGTCTTAAGGCAGCTGTCCTCTCTTTCTAGAAACAGTTACGTAATCTTTCAGGGGACACCTTATCATAAAAAGTTTCACCAAACGTATGTAAAATTTTGTGCTAATTTGGATTTGACTGGAAACTTAATGCAGTAGTGTTGTGTAAAGGGATTCAATTACAGTGTGCAGTGTTTTGTAAGTAACTGTCTCGCATAAAAAGTTAATTAATCAGAGCTGTGTCAATTTCCTTGTGCCATGTCAATTTGCAGCAAGGTAATTAATCACTAATCGCCCGGCGTGCAGCAAACTAAGGGACAATCCATGAGTCATTTATTGTTATTTTTTTTCAAAATAAATGGCACACAGAGCCATGAAGAAACACATCTTGCCTTTCATAATATTTTTATCGACAGTTTTGCATGTTGTAATAGACTGCAGCAACAAGCAGCTGTAGTTCAATGGAATATGAATATTAAAGAAACAAATGAGAGCAGATTTATAGGCCATTGCTTTTCTGTTATGTCAGTTTTGAGATTACACTGAGCAAATGAACAGTGAAAAATTACTCTTCCATGTGGAGAATGGTGATTAGACTTGTACATTAATTAGAGATTTTTGTTTTCCTTTTCAATGCATTTCAAATGAGAATGTCCTATAAGTAACAGTTTGTCCAAAATGCAGATTTATTCATTCCTAAACAACGGGGTTTAATACTGACATATATTTTTGTACAATAGTAAGGAAATCATTGTTCTTCTAATTTTAAGTATGTGTTTCAAAAAATAAATAGATTGTGAATCAAAGAAATGGAAGGGACTGGTTGTGACCGTATTTGACACATACGGCAGATTTCCGTTTAGTTAATTCACAACTAGATCCCCAGGGATAATCATCTCACAACAGCGACAGGTGAAAAAATGTCTTTTCAGCTTGCTATTTTTAAACATTGCGAACTTTCTAAAGATTTTCTTTTACTCTGAAATTTTAAGAATACATATATAATATAATTTAAGACCCTTTTAACGTTAAAATTTGTGGTAACAGAGCTTAGATTTTACTTGCAGTGCACTTTTGACCGTGTGTTTAAATGCAAAGATCCGCACACATCCTCTTTAACACAGTTTTTGCAATGCTATTAAAGAATGCCAAGTAATACTACTATTACGGGGAAGTGAAAACTCACTACACAGCATCCATTGGGATAAACTCCTGATTCTGTTCCTGAAATCTCAGATAATATCATATAGATTATTCTGCTTAGCCTTTCTCAGCATGTTACCCATTATATCTCTTTGGTTTTAATTTATTGTCCAGCACTTGTGAAGTGTTTCCTCAACAGGGATCCTCCTAAACTATGGGGATAATGTAAATGTGTCTCCCTGCCTTTCTAACAGTTAAACTACATTGCAGTAAATTAGCTATGAACGGATTCAAACATGATGTAGCATTAAAATTCTTCACCATAAAACATTTGAAAACTCTTGATGGCGGATGACCTGACAGTTTGCGCAAAGGAGGAGAGATGAGGAGTGATGAGAGGTAGATTTGTTCATCCATTTTGATGGCACACCTTTTTTTGAGGCATATGGCACTCTCATACAAATTCAAACCGCAGCACAAATGCAAAGAATAATTGCCCATTAAAATGGCTGTATATTTTTATGGCTTTGATACAAAATCTGCCCCCTGTTGTTTTTTGCATCTGCTACTCTTCCATCTATCCCAAAGCTTTAAAACTTTAATACACAGTGCATAACCCTTAAGTATTTTTTACCAGGTTATATTCCTCCTTTTGGGAACTCAAACTTTGTCATTGTTCATTCAGTCTTTGTTTTCTAAGGCATATGTTGAGATATGGTGCCTATAAAGTGCCCCTACCCGTCATGTTCATTTCATAAAAATGAATAAAGCCAATGCTTCTATTACATCTTTTGGGAGAAATGAAGATTTGATTAAATTTCATCTGGGAACACAAAGATTAAGTTCCTCTTCTTTTTCTCATGTTTGTAGTTGTTTTCTATATAAAAGTATTTGTTACCTAAATTTTAATGCTATGCTAACATGAATCCTGTTATTTCCAAAGGCCTTTTTATTTCCTTAAATGTTGCAATTTGCTGACCACATTTCATGTTTGAGGTCTAAACTGAAGTTTGATGAAGGAGATACCCTGACAGTGTTTCCATGTTTACAAAGTGTATCCAGAAGAGAGGACTTCTTGGACAATATTCATTGTAATAATACTTTTTTTTTTTTTAAATTTTATCCTCTTAAATATAAAAATAGAACAAATAAGTTTAAAGAAGGAATCTTACCAACATACTGTTCCTAAAAAAATTCATTGAGGCTGTAGTACAAGATGATCTGTATGCTTTTTGATAATTACATTAAGCAAAACCAACGACTTCAACAGCATATATTTTATTCACACTTCTTTTTTTTTAATTTGAAAACGTAAAATTGGAGTTCCACTGTAGGAACTGATTTTTTTTGTTGTTGCCATTGTAGTCCCGTTCATATTTGAATAGCCGAATGAATAACTACAGAATTGATGGGGCTGTTAGATGAGAATGTAAATTGTTTCTCTGCCTTGATATTTGATTATATGTAGTCCTTAGAAAAGTCTCCTTTTTAACCTCATATTGTCACCTCCTATCATCAATGTGTGGGTGGAGAAATCTGCCTTTTTTTTTTAATCACAGATCGGAAGAATTCCAGTCATCAAAGTACTTTGATAAATTTAAAATACTTTTGCTTACAAGTGGATTCAGATTCTTCCCTGCTGAAAGTCAAACACATTTTCAACACCATTATAATAGCATTTTCACTGACTGAGTTTCAGGAGTTGGGCACTGAGGCACTAAGGAAGGTTGACCTACAAACTGTAAGTCATTAAAATCTTTACCCCTCCTGGCTAGTATATCCATTTCTTTTGGGGCTGGTTAATAGTACTTAATGCTTCCTGATGGGAGAGCCCTTTTCATAAAATTGTTTTTATGAAGTCCATTCTTCAGTTGTGTTCTAATGGTGCCACTTCTGCTGGTTATTTTGGGGTGAGGATATTAAAAAGTTGGTAGGAAAATAAATTCTGTGGTTATTACATATTCCTAACCATCTGATTTCTCAGCTGGGCTGAAGTAGCATAATTTTTTTTGCTGAACTCAAATCTAGGGTGACATTATCTTGTTGATTATTTTACCTCTAATCTTAATCTTTAATATTACTGCCTGGAAATAGAAGGCATGTTTTTAGATACTCTGATTTTCAGACAGACCCGTCAATTTTTTGGGATGGATATAATTCTGTTATATGTAAACTCTACAGCTCACTTGATCGTAAGACCTTGCAATGCTACTCTTAGTTCCGTATTGCTCAGGCTTAGTTTCCATCGTGTCTTACCCTCTTCCTGACAGAACTCCAGATCCTTGCTCTACCTTCTCCTAATTGCTTCTACAAGCTTTTTTAGAGTTTTGCTCTACTCTAGGCATTTTATGCTTCATGATTTTATTAAGGAGGCAGTGCAAGGCAAGCATAGCAAAACAGTTAAATTACTTCAGGCTTTTCATTCTAACAGATCGTTTGTGTTGCAGATCCTTTGAAAGTGATAGAAGTCACTGTCTTGTCTTCGTATCTCCCATGAATGCTGAACCTCCATTAGGTGTTCTGGATTTGGTAAACACTTATGGACTGACTCTTCCTGCTATCTCTATCTTCTAGCTTTTTCTCCTCTTTCATAAGAGAAAGCCTTCTTTCTCATAAAAATGTAATAATATTTTAAAAAAATATTTTCTGTTCTTTTTTTATTCATTGATGGGGGCAGTGTGCTTTTCCAGTGACATTTCTTTGTAGAGAACCATTCACTGTCAAAGATTTAAGGTCGGTGGCCCTTCTTGTAATTCTTTTCAAGGTGTGACCACCATGAAGATTAAAGAATATTTAGGATAAATGCTCAATTATTGCAAAATATATATTTTAAAATGTCTGTGTGAGAGCTGGATCGAGTGGTACAATTCAAAGGAAGAAAAAAATGCTCACAAAACACTTTAGGAGTTCATGCTTTCATAGAGATTTATCTTCAGCATCTCCCATACAACTTCTCCACAATTCCGGTTAGTTTTCATCAGATCTATATTTACTCGTTTCTTCTGAAAATCAAGAGATCGGTCTCTTCTTTGCCCACGTGTGTAAGGTGCGCGGCTGTATGGAGGAACTGGTGAGCTAATTTCAAACAGTACCTTCTAGAGCAGAAAGATTGTCTGGGACCCTGAGCCCTTCACTGAAAGAAGACAACTGCTTTCAATACTGCCAAACATAGATGTTAATTACAAATAATTATTTGCTGAGACAGATCCTGGAGCAGGACTTTCCAGACCATATATTGCAAGCCCACAACACTGTTAGATACCTTGCATTGCTTGAGCTTAGACTTTTTTTGAACTGGTTTGGTTTGCTTTGTCACTACTTCTGCTTTTCTTGTGAAAGCGTTTTCTGTCAATGTGTAGAGACCTACAGCTGCACGTGTAAGCAAAGAAGTTGCCCAAACTGCTCAAAGGTTGTCAGTCTTCATTAATTTTTTTGTCAGTGGCTTTTAGCTCAAAGAAATTTCTTTAAATCTTGGTAGTTTGAGTGTCCCTAAAGACTACAGGTTTTTAAAGCTAGCTACAGAATACCAGCCTTCAGGTTTATCATTGAAGATATCCACCATTTCAGATTTCAGGTTTTCCTGGCCAGACTCTCAAGTCCATTTTTCCCCGTTTACTTAAGCAAACTCTTCTCAGCACTGTTTTGTTGTGGGGTTGTTTTTTGTTGTTGGTTGGTTGGTTTGTTTTTATTTATTTGCATGATTTATTTTGTTTTTAAAGGCACAAATTAACTCTTAAATTACTGGAGAAACTTACTTCTAGAAATGACCATCTAGTAGGTGCAAAGGAGTAATTTTTTTTAATGCAGGCAGACTGCAGCTAAACATTACTCTGATAACAAAGCTGATCGTACTGGATTAGATCAGTTCTGCAGTTAATCCAATACCCTGTATTTGGAAAGGAGCAAAAGCTGGATTGTAAAGGTTGTAAGACTGGAGCTAGTGTGTAGGTATATAGTTCTTAGAACATTCTGTCAGCTTTGTCCGATTTGGAGAGTTTTTGTAAATCAGAAGTGACGTCTTTATACTGTTCCTCTGCAGAGAAATTGTTTGTTCATCCTTTTCAATCATAAACTTTTAAACTTTTAACATCCATAACATCCAGTGGCAGAAAGTTCCATGGCGGCTTAATTAGAGGTTGTGTGAAGAGCCACCTTTTCCCGTATTTTCTCCACTATCCACGATTGTGGAGCTTTGTCATAGCTCCCACAGTCACTTCTTTCTGTGCTGAAGAGTACAAGTCCACTTCATTGTTTCTCTTACCGAAGTAACAGACGTGATCGTAGTTATGATAAGTGGCCATTTAAAATGTATGTTGTGTGCATCACCTAATTTAAGCCGAGACAGGAAGTTTCCAGCTTGTGGCATTTGCAAATACATTCTCTAAGGGACAGAAGTGAACAATGATGCCATGATGTCCAACCCTCGTGTTTTTCTCATGTAGTGCTAATTTTCATCAGTGAAATTTTATTAGAGCATTGCAGCTTTTCTTTATCTGTTAGTATGGGGAGACAGTCCACTCTATCAGAGGAACTACGGCGCAGCCTGTAGATCTCGTTACTGTAACGATTGCTTATATCTTTAGTCCACTGAAGTCTATCTTTTACATTTTCACATGCACGTTGTACTTACTTGTATGCAAGACTGTTGATGTTTACTTGAAAATGAAAAGGACAGAAGTTACGTGGTCTGAGCAGTAGGTCATGATTCTAGCACTGCTGTATTTATACTGTTCAATATTCAATGTTGTTGCATATGCAAAAGTACTTGCCGCATCCAAATTTCCAAGTGTATGATAGATATGTTCATTTTCTCCCCAAAAATGGGGGGGTCATGCTTTCCATGACTCTATTTCTTTAAGCCTTCTTAAATGACACGTATTTTTTTTACAGAAAGAGGAATAAAAATACGGTATTTGCACTTTTTAAAAGACTGTTTTCATTTAAGTGCATTGCCATAGGGTTGTTTTATGTTGTATCACAGATATGCAGATCTTTGCAGAATTACTGTACAACCTTTTTGGCAATAAGAAGGACCTAGCAGTAGCAAGGCAGTAATGGAGAAGTCGCCATAATTACAGTATTTTCCTTCATGCATTTAGCCAGCAACATCTACAAGTTGTGAATTTTTCATTTTCTTTTTCAAATTCAAGGTTTCTTTTAAAAATGAATGCTAAAACAGATAAAAGACAAATGCGGATCGAAATAAATTCAGATTTCAGATTTGAAAAACTTACTAGTTTATACATCATTACTTCCATTTGCTTGCTTCTTATTAGGGCTTTGCTAAGCAATATTTATTTCTTTTATCTCTTTATTTACATACTGAAAAATATTCAACACAGTGAAGCACAACTGAAGTAACCTGAGAGCCAACAGAGCTGGATTTGATTTTTTTTCTGTCTCACATTTGGAATTAACTCCAAAATACCTGTTCTAACAGGACGGAAATATACGTACAAAAGAGAAATGAACTAATGAAGTATAAGTTAAAAAAAAATAGCAGAGAAAGTAAAGTGGAAAGCTTCCCTTTTATTTTTCAATTAAAAATTATGAAAAGAGAAGTTTTGCAGACGTTTTACAGAAAAAAACCCCAGACCTCTAAGTAGTACTATATTACTGTTCAATTTCTGATTAAAATATTTTAAGTCTCACATAGATTGGTAATCAATGTTTACACTTAGTTGCAATGATAATATAAAAATATCTTAGTTAATTTCTTTTTTACATGTCTAAATTTTTCTATTGGGTCTGAATATTATCTGAATTCATATAGGTATTTCCAAACTACGCAACTCTTGCCTTTGAAGAAATAACAAGTACTGTTATGGACAAAGTACACCCCCAAAATCCGAGAAAACTCTTGCTCTGTCTTTCTTTCCCGTGGTACACAATTAAGGCTGAGTTACTAATCAACTTTGGAACAAAAGTAAAGCTCTGCTAGATTGGTAAAATCACTGGATAATTTAGATCGCTGGAGGTCTCCTCATCTAACGTCTCACCTCCACTCAAATCGGGTGCCTTTTGAAGGCAGATGCAATAGCGTGATGGCAGTGTCTCTGGTGATATAAATTTGAGCCTGAACCGGGTGACCTGGACCTCAGGAGTCTCCTGGTAGCAGTGTTGGCTAAAAGAGTCAATATTGTTTTTAATAATGAGTGTCTTCTGCGAGAATCAGAGCCACCTGTGATGCTGCCATCTGAATTCCCGCTTTGCTGTCTCCTGCTTACATACCAAGATGTTGTGTAAAAAGCTGAGGCCTCTGGTTAAAAGACTAATAATTTACTTATTTGGCAACTCCCTCATCCGGGTATAGGCAAGCTTTAATACAAGCGCAAACACGCTAGTACATTACCCGTGGTTTGCAGCACTAGATTGATCTGAATATTTTACATCCCTCTTCTTTTCTTCGCAGTGCCAGGATTTCCCTACCCTGCTGCAACTGCAGCTGCTGCTTACAGAGGCGCACATCTAAGAGGCCGAGGTCGCACGGTGTACAACACGTTTCGTGCAGCAGCCCCCCCCCCTCCAATTCCAGCCTACGGCGGGTAAGGAGATCGGCCTCGTTTACCTGTTAGCATGAATCTCCAAAGGCTACGAAGCGTTTGTGGCTGTGGTGCATGCTGATGGTGTCCCGCCGCAGAAACCAGTGCAGCATGCAGCCGATGCCGGTGCTGGAAGTGGTGCACCTTGCGCGGAGTATTGAAAAATGACTGTAATTTGTGCTGCCATGGTTGGTGGCCTTAAGCATTTCAGATGTCACATATTGTTATGTAAATGCTCTTAGAAACTGAATGCTTTGGAACAGAGAAATTGGCTCAGCTAAAGATATATTTTTGATGATTGCAAACATCTGGTTATTAAGGAGGTTGGATCAAGTTAACTTCTTTTTCTTCAAATCATCCACTGAAAGTTGTCTCTGGACCTTGAAGGCTTAATGGTGTAATTTTTTTATTATTTTATTTTACTGCAGTATGTTTAGTTATTCTAGTTGACATCTTTACCACGATAGAAATACGGGGTGCTTCTCTCAGGGCCATGTGTTTTTCAGTACATTTGCTTAAATAATACCTTACGATTTAACTGTCAGTGACCTACATCTACTAAAACCAAGTAGTAAACTAAGGAACAAAGGAGAGAAATTCATAGTAGTAATTTCCAGAAACTCGATAATCTGTTATTTCAGAAGATTGGTTTTTTAGGTATATCTTTGAGGGAAAGAAGGAAGAAACAAATTCTTCAGTAGCTCTGTGAATGCTGACACAGAAAGGTTTTGTATGCTGCGTATGCTATTTAAAAGCCCTAACATTGTTGAAAGATTTTTCAGCTATTAAGAAATTGGGACGTTTGGAAGATCAGAAAACGTAGCAGATCCCAGGCCAGAACAGTATTTTGTCATAAAAATTTGAAGTAAACGTGCCACTACCTTTCTGTAGAGCAACCAAAGCTTTGTGAGAAAGGGGCAGGAAGGGTTTGCAAAGTCTTTGAGCGAAGGTGATCGATCTGTTTGCCCTCGCTAAAATCCTGTCCCGCAGCTCAGCTGCTCTCCCTGAGGACATCCCCTGTGGACAAGGGAGCTTGCAGCACCGGGCTGTGCTGTGACCCTGACCTCCTGCTTGGTTGCGGTGGAAGATGGGTGCCCTTCACTGCTTCCCTCCGTTTCTCGTGAAGCCTTTGTTCTATTAAGCCAAAAGGCAGCTCTTTTTCTAGACAAGTTTGCTGATCTAGTCAGTCAGCAATTCACCTAGATTTTTGGGGATATTTAGGACAGGCACTGTGACCATTCCTTCACATTGGGCAGTCATCACCTCAGAGAAGTAAGAAGTTCTAACAAGGAATATACAAACGATGCCACAGAATCAGGTTATTTTGTAAATGTATATTCTATTTTTTTCATTTAAGTATTTTGCGTAGTTTAATAAGCAAAATAATAAATTAATAAGCAAAGCAATATTACTGCTACTGGAGGAAGACACCATGAGTTTTGAAGATTGCCTGAGTTACCTTTGGACAAGGATGGTGTCCCACCAAAGTTATCCTACTGTTGCCCAGACTCTCCTTTGGAGTTAGTCCACGTATTTGTACGTGGCAATGATAGGAGTAAGTTTTTAATCTGAATGTCTCAGCTACAAAATGGATACTGCATATGAAGTAGACTCTTTCCATCTCAACTTAGTTTAAAAAGAAATTCTTAAATTTGAGCACAGTGTACAAAATGTAGCGAGAGAACAACATGGGTTATTACCAGTTTTATGATGTAATGAACATAATACCTTAGTTTAATACAAAGTCATAAAGTAATATAAGAAAATATGTACCAGCTATGTGGGATATAGTCTTTTAATTGGACAATACTTTTTTTTTGTTAGTATTTGCAAAATGAGTAAATACTTTCAGACCAGTAAATAACTTAAATTTGCTTTAATTTAAGGGGCCACATGTGGGTGCTCTGTGTGTGTATGTGTGTTATATAAATTTTTATAGTTTAGTTAGTACAGTGACTCAGCAGGAAGAATTAAATTTCCAAGTGCAATACATATATACTCTCATGCAATTGTATGGCTTACTTTCAGCATCTTTAGGTAGTGAGATATCTAAGCGCTGTGAACTCCTGTAGTAAGTTAATGCAGGTTCAGCAGTGTTTCAGAACTGGGTTCCAAGAAGTCAGCTCAGCACTCCTACATTCTTCTGCAGGATGGTTGGACAGATGTCACCTGCTACCTTCATGACCTGTCCTTAAAGCTGACTTCACAGGGAGCCGTGCATTGCATCATTCAGAAGTCACATCATCTCATTGTTCTGATGACTTCTAGCTGTCTGAGATGAACTCTTGGTAATCTAGGGCTCTCCTTGCCAGTCAGTATGTTTTCTAACACAATTCGACTCTGCAAAAGTTGTCAATTAGTAAGCTTTGTCTTAATTTAGACAGGTCTTAATTCAGATAGTAGGTTTAATTTTCTCCATCCACCTGTGCTTTATAATAAGACACTGCTTTCCAATGCACAAAACGAATTTCTAACTTTTATAATTCATGGGTCAGTGCAGAAATAATACATACCTCCACTGCACTGCTCCACAGCTAGATTAATAAAGCTTTATTCTGAAATAACTTCTTTGGCCTAGTGTATTAGATCTTGTGCTAGTAACTTCACTGATACAATAGTACAATTTGGAATTTCGTTGTAATGCTTTGTTCTGTGCTCACCCATTATGTACTCTGACCTATCAAAGAAGCAAAAAGGAATTTTCCTCAGAAAAAAATCCTTAATCAATGAAAATAAATTCTAAGAATGTGGTTTTCAGTCACAATGGGAGTAGGTTTCAAGGAAAATTACCGAGATAATAAAGAGATCACAGAGAATGAATCAGCTTACAGAAAGAAGCAAACAACTTGGAGTATCATTTATTGATAAGAAAAATGGAAAAAGCTTTGAATGCTATTTTGCAATTAATTTAGTAGCAATTTCTCATTTTTCACTCAAGGAAGGAGCCCAGCCTTAGAGCCAAGCAAGCAGTTTCATACTAAAATATTTTCAATCATTAAAAAAAAAAAAAGACATTTATTTTGTATAATGACAGATATAATTGTAGTTATGAATTTACATGAAATTCCACCAATGTTTAGTTAGAAAAATACTACTTTTCTTTTTAAAGAAGAACCCACATGTAAGTGAAAAATATAAAACTGAAGTTTGAAATTACCTTTTTCTTTTTTTTATTAGTAGAAAGCTTATAACTGCAATAAAATATAATACTCGATCTGAAATAATCTTCTTCACACTTACTTGTTTATATTGCAAAATTTCGGAACTGAAACTGAATTATTTTACTTTAAATTTGGAAATCAGCTGTAAATCGAAGAAGATGTATTTCTCAGACTCGTCTGACACACTGCTCAGCAGGGTTTAGCTCAGCAGCGCTGTCTTGGGATTCCCCGCTCTGTAACAAACCCTTCTTTCTGCTCAGCCTCCCTCCAGTCGGAGGCGGTTGTTCTTCACTGCTGTCCTGGTTGATACCGACTGTGACCTTTTCTTAGAAACTGTTTGTCGACAAAGATGAGAAATAGAAGCGTGTCGCAGGCTGTAAGGAAATCTAGAGGATCTTGTGGTCGGTAGGCAAATCAGGGTAGTGTGATTCGCGTGGAAAGCGCTCTTCTGCTGTGCCTCAGTCACTGGGAAACAGCAAATGCGGCACCCTTTGCTAAGTCTGAGGAAAACTGTTGATTATAGCCCTATTTAAGGCCATTGTTTTCTTATAAATCGAAGAGGAGCAATGAAATCAGTTTCCTGAGATACACAGCACTACATAAATAATTAATGGCTCCTTTACTTATGAGCGAGGCTTTTCACTAATTCCTGGAGATAGTGTCTTGTTTATTAGCTCATGGAAAAGACTTCGGTTTTGGCATCTGTGGCATCATTTCTAATGCCTTGAAATACTATAATGTGTAGCTTACTCATAACTTTCTATGTATAATTCATGTGTGTACCATAATAACCTACTGAAAGTGAAATGAGGGAGTAAAGCTTCATGTGTGTGAGAAAACCGAACAGGGAAATGTGAAGAGTATTGCACGGAGAGCTCAGCTTCAACACTGTGCTGCAGGATTTGAGCTTTCTACGTCTTTGACCTTTCCTGCAGGCTTCTCTCTGGGTGCGAGGTAGTGTTTTGTACAAAATAATTTTTAAACGATTAAAAAGAAAAAAGACATCACTATAAAAACCAAAACCAATGTTGTCTTGGCTTGACCCGTGTCTTTCTAGGATTATCTATTTTAGTGACCAAGCGCCTACTAATGATGTAAGAAATGTCCTAATAAAGCAGAAGCTACTAATAAAGGTACTCTTATGACAGATTTTGGATGCAGTTGGCAATATTTACAGAAGCAGGTTTTGTTCCCTTTGGCAGACTCCTGAAAGCAGGTGATCTGATTGTGCTCCCCGTAATTGCTTTTGAACTCTGCAGCAACTGGTAGCTCAGCATTCTTGAAAATCATTCACCAAATAGTAAAACATCCTGAGTATGATGCTCCATCTTTATACTGCTGTCCAGAAAAGCCAGTGTCACGGTGTATCTGGTAGTATAGCAGGCAGTAGTGGTAGATAGCGGTACTGGTAAAACTGATGAGAAGCTGTTCTCTTCCAGCATCATTTGCCTCAAGTTCTTCACAAATTTACTGTGTGATGACTCTGTCTTCCCATCTCTCCTCCGCTCCTTCCGTTTCTGATGATGCTAACAGAGAATTAGCTTTCAGTCTGTATCTCCACTGCTGGTGTCTTTCCTGGGACAATGGGATAACAATATGCTTTTTTTCTCTTTGAAAAGAATAGTAATAAAAAACCCCAACCCTAAATAAAATTGTGAGGTTGGGGATTGTGGAGGAGAAGTAACAGAGACTACTCAGAAACTATTCCTCCTTGTTAAGAAGTTTTGAAGTGCTACTTTCTAACTGATTCAAAATGAAAAAGAAGCTTTATTTTCCAACACCTTATTCTGAATTTAAGAAGGAAGGATAATTAATATAAGCTACTACATCTACTAGGGTGATTATGGGTTTTTTTCCCCAATACATTTCTTGGGGCTCACAGAAACTTCCCCTTAGTTTGGACTCCGCTTTGTACATACGTGTAACTAACTGTTAGAACAGTAGATGTGCTTTGCCAACGCGTAGTGATTTATGTCTTCCAGCTTTGTTCTCTGCAGCAATGCCCTCAATTAATTTCCCAAAGCAGACAGTATAACTTGTTTGGGGCAGCCAGTGTGGAAACTGGAAAGACAAGGACCCGGAATTAGAGAACATTCTAAACAGTTGAATCAGCCTCATGCAAGAGTTTCAGTTCTGTATGTACAACAGGGAAGCTGTGTTATTAGAGTGTTGAAAGGTGTTACTTTAATCTGTCTTGCCTTTGGTTTATTTTAAATAAGGTTGTAGTTGCCTCTCTTCTGTTATTTGTTTCATGAAGGATTCATATCAAAGGTGATTTCTGAGACCAAAAACTGGAAAATATGTGCAGGACAGCGAAGGTGATCTACCAGCAACCAGAAAACAGAACTGTTGTTCCTCAGGTGCTTTCTCTTAGTTGTGACGGAGGGGAAATAGTGAACTAGAACCATGATTCTGTTGCAATGAATGAAATCATGATTGTCATGCCTGTTTGTTACCCCGAATCAATCACTCCGTGCACTTAATCTGCCTTAGGTTATTTATGTTAACTTGTACAGATTGTGTGTGTGGCTGAGGGCCATATATACTCAGCTGCTGTGAAGTTACTGAGCTCAGGTTTGTGCAGTCAAGAACTGTCTTCTTATGTCATTGATAGATTATTCAACCCAATCCTTTTGAAAGATGAGGATAGAAAAATGATAATGAAGACAGATGTAGTCCTCCCAGGATATTGTGAAGGTGGAATCTAAACTAGTAAAGAGTTTGTCTTAATATAGTTACAAAAATGATTATAAGACACAGCAACTAAAATAAAGCAGCTAAAACCATACAAAGGAGATGTGTAATAGTTGGTGAGAAAACAGATTTATGTTTATAGAAGAATAATTTTTGATATTCTGTTGTTTAGATGCACAATTTCTTATTGAATCAAATTTCTCTCTTTTCTGAGTTTTCCCAGCACAATAAAATCATAAAATACAACTGAATAAGTCCCTCAAATTTGTTGTTCTTATTTGAATGCCTCCAGGTAGCACATTAACATATCATCCATTCCTGGGTGAGGTAATTCAGATTTCAGTAGCGTGGCTATTTCCAGACCCTGTGTTGGTTTACAGGGAACTCAAAATTTATCTGTCTGCCAAGACCATTTTTTGAATGTAAAGTATAAAAGGAGCTGTGGTGAGATAGGTCCCTGTGTGATGCATTCAGTCTCTTCCCATGCTTGAGACTTATCGTCTGTTTTCTGCCTACAGCTTCAGAGAGAGAAAAGGGGATGATAAGCCAAGCAAATTACCCTTTGGAAAATTATATACTGAAGGAGAGAAAAGCACAAGAGCAAAACATAGCTCTTGGTGTTTTACACTTTGTCCCTCTGATGAAGGGTGCTGTTAGAAAATACATTTGACTCCACTGGTAAGATTGAGTCACAGGAGTCAACGAATGACAAGGACAGTGAGTAGAGAAAATGTTCTCTGAAAAATCTATGAAAGTGTGAAGGATTACTTTTTTTGAAACTTCAAAAGAAGCAGAAGGTCTCATATTTAACATCACTATCATTTTACAGGACCATATGGAGGAAATAAGATGAAATCAGCTGATATCTTTTCATAGTGCATGTTATGCTCATTTGCCTGATTCTGTCACTTCATCTTAATACTGACCAAGTTTAATGACAGAGTCATGCATTTACGTCTCATTTTAGCGTTGGGTACTTCTTTGGCTATTTATCAAGCAGTTGCACATTTAGAGCTCTAAGTTTCTGTCTGGCCCTGACGGAGCATTATGTGTGAAAGGAAGGCCCAGGGGAATGAAGCGACCTATCCAAGGTTGCAGCCATCTGCACTCGGGAATTCAAAGGGTGCCAGCCCCTATCCATCTTGCAACATCTCCACTGTATAGCCACAGATTGCCAAGAGGAAGGAGAAAAAGGTCCCCTTTCTGACACGTACTCTCTCAAAAGCGTTATTTTCTGAATAGCGATGTTTAATAGTAATTGAAAGTAGTACGTTTTACTGTACTGTGGTGGGTTGACCTTGGCTGGCTGCCAGACCCTCACCCAGTTCCCTCTCATTCCCCTTCCTCAAGAGTGAAGGGGGAGCAAGTAAGACGGAAAAGCTCTTGGGCTGAGATAAAGACAGGGAGATTGCTTACCAATTACCATCACGGGCAAAAGAGGCTTGACTTGAAAATTAATTTCCTTCATTGCCTATTAAAATGCAGTTGGATGGTTAGAAACAAAGACAGAACCTAAACCACTCCCCACCCGTCTTCCCAGGGTCAACTTCACTCCTTCATTCCCAACCCCTCCACCTCCTCCCAGCACAAGTGGCGCAGGGATGTGAGGAACTGGGGGTTGCAGTTGTGGGGCCTCCGTCTTCAGTAAACTTTGTATCATCTGTCTGTCGTCTCATAAAACTCCTGCGTTGTTCATGATTGCATACTTCTACC
This sequence comes from Grus americana, assembly GCF_028858705.1. Taxonomy (NCBI): domain Eukaryota; kingdom Metazoa; phylum Chordata; class Aves; order Gruiformes; family Gruidae; genus Grus; species Grus americana. The sequence goes on from NC_072866.1 coordinate 4,700,925, forward strand.
TCATGGTCATGTGGAATGTTTCATTTCTTACGTGCAAACAGGTATGAGAAAAACATGGAATATTTTAAAATAATCAGAATATCAAAACCAAACCAAAGGTACGCTACAATGTAAATAGCGAGCTGTCTGAAAGCTACCAATGTAGTAGTTCAGGTTTAGCATATTTTGCTCTGCAGACATAATAAATAGAAAAATACACGAATAAAGGTCTGACCTCAGTGAAGCAAATAGCAGAGACTGATTTAAGTGGAGCCGAGTTTTCACACATTATTATTCTATAGCACAGTTTTATTTATCAGTGTGGTTTTATCAATGTGGTTTGTGTGCATGTGTGCATATTTATGATTTTCTCAAGTGATTCTGACTTAGCCACATACCAGCTCGGGCCTGTGGGTTTTGGTCATTGACCCCAACAGATCACTTCTAGTTCTGACATGAAGATTCTCGTTGGAATTGAAAACAGCTTAGGCTAGCAACTTGGTAATAACTATTATTCCCAGATGATAATATTCCTAAATTGAAAATATTGTTGCAAAAACCCCATTATGTGCTCTCATATTTAGCTCTTGAAACAGCTTGGGTTGATTTGGATATTGGAAATACCCATTTTAAGTCGCAGAACTTCCAAATGAATGTAAAATTGTGGGACTTACGTAATGTGTGTAATTGGTAGGCCACTGTTGTGTAGTTCCAATTTTATTTAGTGTAATCATTTAAACCGTATTTGTCATGCTGTGTCATTTATCCTGAAGGGCTTAGAATCTAAAATTTGAACTATTTACACTGATGATTTATCTGAGCTGAAATGCAGCAGTCTCTGGGTTAACTGTTAACAGCAATACAACAATACTACATTTTTTCAGATTAGTAGTAGTAACGTATCCAGCCAAAACTGCAGGGGAGCTCAGAACCATTGACATGTTCACCAAAGTTGCAAAATGATAAAGTGAGGAAGGTTAATACTTTTTTTAATAAGAATAACGCCGTGACGTTCTTAACAGACCTGTTGTTGCTGTCGGAACTGTGTATCACGCCAACAATGCAGTACCTATGAATACTCTCGTCTCTCTGTACACTGAGGTATTGAGATTTGACCAGATGGGTAGAATACCACCAGTATAATTCTTTCATACATTACTCTCACCATATAAACCTATGCTTTGTTTTGTTTTCCATCGAAGTAATGACAACTACTGCTTTGTTTCAGAGGGTTGATATAATTGCGGGACAAAAAGTAGTAGTTCAAGAGCTAGCGTTTCATTAATGTATTAAAACTGATTGTAGGATTGGCCCACTGAAAATTTGTATAGAAAAAATGCTGCCAATATGTGATTTCTTAAAAAACAAACACAAACGGAAAAAAACCTCTCAAAACCTTATCAAAAGTATTTTCCAATCCTGCCATGCTTTGCCTCTCTGACAAATTGGCGTACTTTAGAAGATGTTGTATTCGGTACAGTTTCACTTCTGATAATTACTACCAACCTCCTTAACCAATGTGAAGAGTGCCTTCCTTCCCCCCTCCCTCTGTTCTTGTGACAAGACTAACCTCAGCTGTGCAGGGGTTGGTGGCATTTGCATGTGGAAATGCACTAATATGGATGTTTTTCTTTGTGTGTGCATCCTTGCAGTGTTGTATACCAGGATGGATTTTATGGTGCAGACATTTATGTAAGTATTCATTGATGTGCATGCTGTCCTTGTACATTACCAGAGTCATTCTTTTTACAAGTTTGCTGCCTAGCTTGACTCTGTTTTGTCTATTTACCATCCCTTGCCTGTCAGAAAGAATTGAGAAGAATATCTCTCACATTGGAAGACCTTTCTGTTCATTACATCTATCATTGTTCAGTGGAGCTGAATTAACTCTTCAATCAAATGCTGAATGAATGCAAAAAGATGTGAAAAATGTGTGTGCGTGTGTGAAGGGGTGTCTCCCTTCAAAATTGAAGTTCAAAGAAAAAATAAAACCAAAGCAGAAACCTTCTTCTGCAAATCCCCAAAAACTCATTTAAAAAAAACAAGGCAAGCTGAATATTATTAATAACTGAAGTATGAAAACACTTTATGAAGAGATGTAGATTTCCCAAATGCAGGCAACATTGGTTACACGCAAGTGCCATGGTGATGGTAGAGCTTAATTACGTAGTAAGTTGAAGATACGGCTGTGTATTGTCTGTAATCTGAGTAGACTTCCATCTGCTCTTTTAAAATCCACTTGTTTGGATTTAAATGAAATGAGTAGAGACTGCTCGTGGTGTAAGAAGTGGTTATATTTGTTAGTAAGGATTTGTAGCCCTGGATCCTTTTTTACCTCCTTCACCTCATTGGTCACCAATTTCCTTTCCAATAATATTTTTTTAAGTTTCTTACTGACCCTGAAGTTTTTATCTGGGAGGTGTACAAAGACCCTACTTATATATGCGTATGCAAGAGCTTTCAGGTGGTTGAGGCTGAATTTCACACTTCGAAAAGAATTAATTCTTATACCCTATGTTCACAGGCTTTTTTTTTTTTTTTTTAATGTGTAGATGTAAACTGTGTTACTGATACTCCAGTAATCTTCTACCTTTGTTATTATTTTGATAAAGCAATCTGGTTCTAAGTTACAGGTATCATCTTTATTTCACCAGACAGCTTTATCTAACCTACTTGTACTTCGGTTGTACTGTCTCTGTTGAGATACAGAGAGATGGATGAGTTGAAATTGGTATGAATATTAAAAATTCAATAGGTAGTGCTAGAAAACATTCCTTGTATTCATTATCAGCAATCCTTTAGAACTATTTCCAAGGGAACAGATCTTTTTAAATAAGTTTTATGTAAAGAAGGAAAACAATTTGAATTTATGGGTTTTGTTTTTCTGATAGGGCTAGAAAGAGGCTTATACTTATCTGAAAGTTCATTTGTGTAGTTTAAAAAATGTATTTGAAATAAAATAGCATGGGTTAAATTTCTCTTCCTATGTACTGAAGTACTTAGTGATGTTATCAGTAACATATTGTTTACAACACATGAGAATCGCCCATTTGCCAGAGGCTTACTCAAGTGTAGTATGCTGCTTTAATCTCACCTGAACACATTGCTGCTGAATTTTTGAGCTACATAGGATATGTGGTACAGTGTGGAGTTCCTTCAAGTGTGGTTTCCAATTTTCGTATTTCTTCAGACTGTCAAAAGAATGTGACATCCATTTTGCTCAGTTTACAAACCTGAAAATCTGAAAGGCAACAAGACATCTTTCTCAGGATTGCTTAACGCGATAGTCTAGGTGGGAACTAAACGTTAAGGGAACAGTGTGTGGGTTTGGAACCCACTGCTGCTGAAAAGCAGGAATATCTCTTCTGATGATTGACAATGCTATTTTTAGGTGGCCTCACACCCTCTCACAGACTTGAAAATTTTGTTTCCAAATAAAAAGTGATTTCAGTGAGGAAGATACCAAAGAAATTACTAATTTCTAGTATAGCCTCAGTTTTGTTGTCTGGAATAGTCATGGGCATTAGAAAATGGAATAACTGTACTGGTGCATTGGTTGTCGCTCAGGTGCAGCCTTGTATTTCTGACTGCATTTCTTAGTCCTCTTAATGCAGCAGCATGCTTACCTTTACAGCAGTTGACAGAATTAAAACACTCTTCTGGAAATGTGTTTATTTTTTTTATAACGTACAAAGCTTCTTATTTTAGAATTCTTTTTTCCCCCCCACATTTGTTCTTTCTTGCATAGAAAACATTTTGCAGGGGAAGGAGAGAGATATAGAAAACTGACATAAATCAAAAGAAACCTTACAATTCACAGTGTATTAGTTCTTAGTGTATTAGTTTGCAGCGGACCAAGTTATTTATTAAATCCCAATTGATTATGACATAGTTCTACTCAGCTTTTCATTTTAACTGCAGAGCTGAAGCTTTGTGAAAAAAGGAGCAAAACAATTTAAACAATATAGGTTTTAATAGTAGACTGAAGAGAAAGGAACCTTAAAAATACCACAGAAAACAAAAGGAACATGGTACTGAAAAGCCAGACCAAAAATATACTGTACCAAGTATATCAAAGTGGGTTTCATTCTGATATGATTACATTGAGTACTGACAGTAATACAGACCACGCCAATCTTTTCATAATTAGCTATCGCTGTAGCGTTTGATGGCTAGATTTAGCGGAAAGGAAGGAGGGAAGACACAGAAAGAACAACAGCAGAGTTGCTTAATACTAACCAGAGGAATAGAGGAGAACAGGAATATAAAAATAGGTGGAAAGTACAGTCTATAATGAAAAATCAACAGCCATGATTCTAGATATAATATAATATATTCTATATTTCATATAGTGCTATATGAAATGTAATAATGCCTCTGAAATAGCTGAGCTATTGAGTTCCTTTTTAAATGTGCCTTTGAGTAGGAAAAATAAAGGAGATGATTAGGAAGTAAGGAAGACCTTTTAAAATTAAGTATTGATTCACTAAGAGAAAAAGTCATTAAAAGAGAATTAAGGTTGCCTGCCAGCAAACACAGAAGTTCCTAGATGAAGATTGACACCTGCGAAAATAAGAAAATACACTCCACAAAATGAAGCAAAAATAGTAGCAGATGCAGAAATATGCAGTTAGAATAACAGCTCTGCACTATTGCTCTACTTTATCTTTCATCTGTTTGGGGGTTTTGAGGGGGTTTTATTTGTTTGTGTGTTTGGGCGGGTTTTTCGGTTGGGTTTTTTTTTGGGGGGGGGGGGGTTGGGTTTTGGGGTTTTTTTACACCATTGCCATAAAGAATGTTTTCAGAACATGTCAGTCTTCAAGCCCCACCTAAAATGTGGGAAGGCTAAGAAATAGGAAAAACTTCCCCACTCTGGCATCACCAGCTTCAGCAGTCCCTTGGTGACACGGTTTAACCATGGACGTTGGTCAGTCGTCTTGTTCACAGCAAGCTTTTCTAACCTGTTCCCAGGATTCTGGACCTGTGATAGTGCAGCTGGTGAGAGCCCTGACAACATAGAAGTACGTAGGTTTAAGATTCTTCTCTGAGCTGCTGATCAACAGTAAGACCTGCTTTGTGATCAGGGGTGTGGAACGAGGTTATCAATAGCTACTGCCATCTCCTTTAGCTCAAAGGTGGGATGGTGTTGAGGGTGGAGCACATATTCTTTCCCAAGGAAAAAGCAGGTGTAATTATCTAAGCAACGTTCCATTGATACTAGGCAGAACTCTGGTGATGCACTCAGATATCCTGAAAGGCACTGTTCTCATGTGAAAAGCAAGGATTCAAAGTCTTTCTTTTAAAAACTACAGATTTTTGTGTTTTGTAAGTGGAAGGATGTGCCATTTCCTGTGACTCACAGAAACAGAACAACAAGTGGAGAAATGGCTTTTCCGAGGGCAGAAGAGTCCCCAAGGAGCAGTGGGTTGGTCCTCCTAGTGCTCTGTGTGCTGGAACAGCCGTGATACCTTCTTAAAAATTTTGAGATCTAGCGATGAAATGTCTTTTCATCTCTCTGATCTTTATTTGTGCTATAAACACTACATTCAAAAAAATGCTAGATCACTCCTGGTGGTCGTATTTGGTTGGAATTAATCTAAGGGGTGTCAGTTTGGATGTATCACCAAGAGCTCTGCGGCAACAGATATTTCTGGGAGCAGAATACAGAAATAACATGAACCTTTCACATAGACCTGTTCCAGAAGTTGAGCCAGCAGAAGGAGGTGATGGATATTTTATATTTAATTCTCCCAGTCAAAGTTTTATGCTTTGAGCGGAACAAATACTGTTTAAACCTCAGTATCCTATCAGTGGAGGAAGAGGAAATGACTGCTAATACTTTCGATAGTCTGCAGGGCTGGGTATAATTTGTGCTATTTTTAATCCCATTTCCTTATTTTTAGCTAATAAGGTAGGTATAATTCTCAACCAGAGAAGGTTTTGAACCTTGATTAATTTATGTTCACAAAATACTTTGAGATCCTTGAGTAAAAGGAGGTATAGGGAATAAAAACTGAGGAAAACCAGTTCTCAACATTCACACAGAATATTAAATATGTTAGTAATAGGAAAAACTAATGAAAAAAAATCCCATTGTTTAGAGTCACTTAGTTTATCTGTATCTTTAATAAACACTGTCAGTACAGCTGAGATCAAGATAAAAAGTAGGTATTTTAGGAGGAGGTGCACACATGTATACCTGGTGTAACTCATTTTTGTGGAAATCATTCTTACTGCAGATATACACACTTTATTTAAAAATTCGGCTGCATTTTATTTCCATTCATTTCCATTTTATCGTATCTTATCTAAACATTCTGCAACTTCTTTCTAAAGTAATTAAGCTTTCTCTGTAGCAGTTGGCTACTGGCCTTCCATGGATCCCACCGCTCTTTTTCAATTTCTCTGAGGCACAGAGGTGTATAGGAAAGGAAAGGAAAATTGTAATGAGTGGCTTTGGGGAAGTTGTCTAAACTCCTTCATTTTTCTTGCCATCCTCCTTTCCTTACTCATTCAAATCATTACATTTCTGTTTCTTTATAGAGCAGTTTTGCAAGAGTCTGTGCATGGCAATAAGTTGCCACAGGTATGACGTAGTGATGGAAAAACCCTTTTTTTGCTGAATGTAGACTCTTGTAAACTCATACTAATACTCAAATAATTATATGAGAAAATCGATTCTGTGTGTATAAAAGATAAGAGTAGGCTACCAGTTGCATTTTATTTTCTAGAATCTGTCACAAAATCACAGGTATTCTTCATATCCCATGAAATACAGCAGTGACTGTTGTGTGTCCCATTCAGTATTTTGTGCCTGTATTTGGACTGAGAGTATACTGACTCTGTACTTAATTTTTTAAGAGAACTTAAGCTGCTGTAACATTGTGTTATTGTTCTTTTGGAAGTAGCAAATATGGGAGCACAGACATCTTTTAATTATTTTAGCTGAATTTATTATTTCAGCTGAATTTTCAAAATAATAATTTAAAGCATAAGTCAGGTACTTTCTGTTTGAATGTACTTGAGGGGGGGAAGCATTCCTAAAACATTTCTAAAACATAGGAACTGAGAACTGTTATTTATTATGATGTAATTATTACATCATTTTGTTCTAAATATTTTATTTTGCAATACAAGCTAAGGCACAAAGATTAATATATTACTCGAGAGGTATGTGTAGTGAACATTACTAGTGTATTCTTCATCTAAGAGATCAGCCAGGTTGAAAAATAGAGAAAAAGTGTAAAGTAGAACTTGTCACAGAAGTTTAGAGCTCAGGGGTTTAAGAATGGTTTTACGTGTAATTATAAGATAGCTTATGTTAAAAATATGAAATCATGACATGGGCTGATAGGGAATTATTATTTTTCCTGATAAGCAAATGCATCCTGCATCTCAGATCTCTAAAAGATTCACACAAGTTCAGTAACTTCAATCTCTTTCTATTTTTATTGCTCGAGACTCAGTCTTTCCAGGACTCTCAGAAATTTCATTCCGATTCTTGAATCCAAAGCATCTTAGTAAAGTTCAGAGTTGAGCTTCGTTGTTCAGCAGCAATTCTTTGATGAATGCAAATCAAAACGTAGGCATAAAAGGAATGTAACTCTTATATTTAGGGAGCGAGAAAGGGTCCGCCTTCACATACTCACCGATTTTTAGTGATACTTAAATAAATGACAGAAAAACAATCCTCACGGCACCTGCTCTCTGCAGATTTAATACTAACCAGCGTGCGAACAGCCTATCTCATTTTTGTCTGATTAAGAACGTCAAACCATTGATACTTCTCGTGGTGGCCCACCCTCAGTTCTGTGCCGCGGTGGGAGTCGCTACGTGCATAGCTGGGCTGAGATGAAGTGACTCTCACCTTGAAATAAGGGGCTTGAGAAATGGGCCGCGGGACAGGCAAAGGAATCGTACGTGAGGCGAACAGGATCATGTCGTGCTGCGGGATGAGGCGCAGTCTGTCACACGTTTTCAGGACTGGATCGTGAAAACAAGCTTCATGTCGTCTTTATACTTTGACCATTTGTGCTCCCCCGTATCAGCAGCACTCAGGGGGAAAAAAAAAAAAAAAAAAAAGGTGCAATATTTAGCACTTAAAAACCCAGGAGGGGAGAAGGGATAAATTTGTATAACCTCTCACCTTTCTCCCAGCAGCAGAAGCCAGACCAAGCGCGCAGCTTGCGTTGTCATCTCTCAGCCTCGCTGTTTACTGGCTCAGCGTGCGCTCGGTGACATCCTTTGACACCTGATTGCCTGTACACGCAAACCTGCAGGCAATGTGTGCCTCTTGCACGTTTTTGACAGTAATAGCCTTCTATTGGTTTATAAAAAATCAAATGATCTGAAATGAGAAAGTCCTTCACCTCAGTGGTGCCGTGCTTGCTGCAGAAGAGAGCGCGTATAGCGTCGGAGGGGAGCACCGGCCCTTTTCCGGGGGGGGGTGACACACTTTTGCTGCCGGCGGGGAGCTGGCCAGGAGCCGGGGTGAACGTGCTCTTCTCTGTCTGAGCACTTGGAAAAATCAGAACGAACGTGCCTCGAGTAAGTCGGCAATTCAAAGGCTGGAGTTTCTGATGAGCTGTCAGTGTATGTAAAACATAAGTTTGTTCTCGGGGTGATGCGGCGTTATCGGCCGAGTGATTGATTTCCAAACCCAACCCGCTTCAAACCTTCAAACCAAAGGAAGGTTTACACCTCTTAGGGATGAAAGCGATTCCACCAAGCGAAGTAGTGGAAGGGGAAATGGCTTGTAAAAGTAGTTGAAATTGCTTTTCTGAAAAGAGTGATTTTTTTATTTGTAAAATCAAAACAGAAACCCCACAAAAGTTCCCGCACTACAAACGCACTACTAGGGTAAAGGTTGACACTTCGTACCTATTTTTCATGCGTCAGCATCATCTCTTGTGTGAATGCAGCATTCAAAAAAAAAAAAAAAAATCAGTCCATTAAAGCAAACACTTTAGCAAAAGAGTGAGTTTTAATGAAAGCTGAGTGATCTGATACATTCTTACTCAGCTTTTTGTTAAGGGGGGAAGGTGGGAAAGGAAATACAAGGATTATGGGGTGGTGAATTCTAATTGGGACGTAAATCGTGTTTGCGTTATCTGTGGAGACTGGCCTCTGGTTGTTAATTGGCATGCTGAGATCATTTTGAAATGGTTGATATAACACCGTGGTCCATTGAACAGGAAGCTCTGCTGTTTTCACAGTTTGATAATCAATGCATCACTGCACACAATTCCTTTCAAATGTGTGTTTGTTTGTCCTGTTTGCTTAATTGAACAGCTGCAATTACTGTTACATACAACTGAATGTTAATTCATGGAAGAAGAGAATTGTGCTTCTTCATTTTAATTTTATGTATAAATTGGAAACCTACGTAACACTGTGTTAATTGAGTGCGCAAATTCATAGGTTTAATCAACCAAACCTGAGAAATCATATTTTGTACAAAAAAGAGAATTGATTATTAGCTGAGTTTTTCTTTTTAAGTTCAGCTTTATTAATATGCATGCACCTCATTCATGAGAACAATTGCTACTTGGAAACTCGTGGACGAATCCAGTATCGTAAGAAAGCTTACGCTGCTGGATGCAGTTCATTGCTTTCTCCTGATCTCTGGGACAAATCTTAACAAGCACGAGTTTGTGCTGATAAATTTTGCGTAACGATTCACTGAAATATTTCCTACGTATTTAACCCCTCACCCGAACTCACAGCATGACGGTACCCTTTCAGTTGTTGCTAAATTTTGCGAAATGTGATTTAAGGTGCTGTAGCAATCCAGTTAGAGCGTGAGTTTGTGTTTCAGGGTGGTTATGCTGCCTACCGGTATGCCCAGCCTGCCACTGCCACTGCAGCTGCCTACAGTGACAGGTAAGACCTCCTTTCCTGCTAATAGAGATCTCACCGGTGGAAGTTGAAGACGATTCTATAAATTTGCCTTGTCGAAGTCTCATAACTGTCTTGTTGCTCTGCAGATAATTGTGGTATCTAAAGCAGGCTGTTTTATGATAATCCATGAATAGCCATAAATTGAGAGATTTTAGGCCTTAATTGAGAATCAGGCATGAGATGTGCACATTCCCAAGCTGTAGATCATCCAGTTAATGTCTGTGACCCTTGTACAATGTAGATAAATATCTGTACAGCTTCATGATGGTCCGCTACTAAAGATCATTATTCCTCTTAGGAGTATTATTTCAGTTGATTTAGAACCTGAACCTACTGAGCGCCCTCAGTTCTCATTGACATTGTTTTAGTCAGTGGAAATTGAGAATGAACTGTGTCTAAGCTTGAACTATCCAAGGCAAAACAATATTTTTTCCATTTGCTTTCTTTCCAGGCATTTGAATTTTTTTGAAATAGTAAAAAAAAATTGGTTATTCTTCTTTTGCTCTGTACTTCTCCCCAAAATGTAAACCACATTTGGTGGAAATAGTACCAGGAATAAAAGATTATTTAAATCTGCATGAGAGTAACATGCAAAGACTGAACTTGTATAAACTAAAAGTGATGTCACATAAATTAACTTGTCCTCTGGCAAGATGAAAATTGGGACCCCTTTGAAGTCAATGTCTAAATTGCTGTTGACTTCAGCAGGAATAGAATTTTGTCAAATTGCATATAATTAACTCTTTGCAGTGCGTGGACATGATTTCATAATGAAATGAAAGAATATCCTATGTTTTCTTCATCAACTGTACCCTAAACAAAATCTATGCTATCTTTAATACTTTTCGAGTCCTTGAAGAGCGTACAGTCGTAAAGCGAGGATGTATATTGTGAAAGACAGATACGTGCATATATTTTGCTTCACAATAGCAGCGAGAAGTAAGGTCACACTTCTCAATTCCTGATATAAGAAAATTTTCCCTTGGAATCATAGAGAGAATTTCTTAAGTCTTGAATATGTATTGAAAAATTTCTTTAGATGCTAAATTAGACACTGTTTTACATGTGTGTTGCTTAAAGAAATCAACAGATTAAGAAATTTCAGTGAACTATTTCTTAGCTTGAAATGCTGTTCATGGATTCTGTATTTTTAGAACCAAGTACCATGGTATGAATGTTACAATGCTATGCATGCATATTTGCCTTTCAAGTGCTTATTCTGGGTAATGAGGATATATTTTTTAAAGTTATGTGAATAAAATAATTTGCATGTGTGGCTGAGGCATGCTGTGTCAGACAGGTAAGCAAGTTACTTTCTATTAATTTTGGATCAGTAATATCAACTAGATACGTGCTGTACGCACTCTGTTCGCGACGTACTGTTTCTGCTTAGGGTAACCTGCAAAGGTGAAGTGCTACTCAGCAGTTTCATTTCATTTCCACAAAGGCGTGTTAGCACGTCGCAGCTCTAGTGTTCTTCTGTGAGCTTATAATAAAAAACAATTCCTGCTTCTAAAAACTTAGGAAACCGAAAGGACAAAATTATAAATAATCTCCTGTGGTTAGTCATTTTTTGCCAGATATCGTTCAGGTGTCCCTGGATCATTTTATAGGGTGTTTATTCCTACGACTAAACGAATTTCTGAAAACCTATATGTTACGTAGAGAAACGGAACACTATCAAGATGACTTTTAAATGCTTTAATTATGAATTAATGTACCTTCTCATAAAACAAATCAAATGCTGTAAGGTGAAACATCAGTTGGTCACATGTTCTGCTATGGCTAGAGAGTCAACGTCACTAAGAGTTATGCTGACAAAAAAAGTACAGGATTTCTCTAAGAAGATAGTGCTCTTAAATGCTGTAAAGGAAGCTTGAGATGGCATCAGTAGGAATGCGGTTGTTACAACCCTTAATTATTTTTTGGAAAAAATGTCTAGTTTTCAGATACACTTTGTGTATAATTAGAATTGTAATAACCTGTCTTTGCTTGCATAATTTTAAATATCTTAAATGAATTTGGTATCTTTTGGATTTTTTTTAATTTAGCTTCTCTTTTTAAATGTGGTTAACTCTCATCTTCAATCTGCTTCCCCCAACTGAATATGGTTTCTTGTCTTAATTACAAATATTGTAACTGAATTTCTTCATGGGAGAATCCTAACACTAGCATAGAGAACAAACCAAACAACGATCTGCTCAAACATTTCATTGCATATGGGAAACTATGTGCAAACATGGATACCTCTGATTACTCACAACTACAGTTTGCTTAATTTGATTAACTTTTCATTCATTTTTTAATGAATTTAATTTAGCAACTTTTGTGAATTATTAATATTGAAAGCGCTGAAATAGTTCAGTACCACTGCTTGTATCTTTTCTTCTCAATGCAATAATCATCTGCTGTCCTCTGACAATATTGAAGATTTCATCTCTCTTATACACTTAATTTAGTGCTGATTTGAGCCCCTACTTAATTTAATTACACATGAAATATATTTACTGTTTACGTGCAAACAATGCCCAGAAAAATGGAGTGAGGACCAGTGAGTACGTGCTATTGAAGCAGTAACATATCATGGAAATACTACTTCATATAAATGAGTAAAAAATATGAAAAGCTTTATTTTTTTGGTCACAGCTCACATACATAATGAATGGCAATGTTCCATATTGGACATTCTTCTTAAGTCAGGAGATGGAAAGAGGAAATCTTTAGATTGGGGACTTGTTTTGGTAAATTAAAAATAAAGGTTAACAGAAAGATTTGGGACTCCAGGATCAATACCCCAAGTCAATGGATAGCGATCGCTGGGAGAGAGCTCTGCTGTGAAGAAATGCAATGGTATCCTTGTTTGTCACAGCTGGAAATAGGCAAAGAACAGGCATACGGGGAGAATCAGGTGGCAAGGAAATCTCATGAAACAAATCAGCGCAAACCCCTAAGTATTCGTTAAGACAAATCACGTACTCCTAACAAGAATTTCACAACAGAGGTAGACCTTCCTTGCAGATTTCTCCAATTGTTTTAGGATTGTAAACCAAAACCAACAAAACCAAAAGGTACATTTTATTTATGAAGCTATACAGTCAGTGAATACAACTTAAAAAAAATTTAGAATTGGATTTTTATGCTGCGCGATCTATCATCATGCTAAATTGCACTTAAAGATTTGAAGCTCTTTGCAAAACTTGATCAAAAAAATCATGTTTAACTTTCCAATATTTAAAATATTTTTTGATACGTTTTCCAATTCTTGTAACTGATAAAAGGGGACCTACTAGTCTATACATGTTCTTCACCATTCTGGAGCTTTGCCTGCCAAACTCTTTAAACCGATAGTGTTTGGAACAAATAATTGTAAGGATGTGCAAAAGACACTCAATCAGATGTCAGTAAAATGTTTGTACAGCTTTTATTCACCTTCCATGTAGTATTTTTAAAAAACATAAATAAAAGTATAGTTAGATTTCTGCCCAAGTCTAAAGTAAGAGAAACTAGCAAAGTCATCACGTTTTCTGTTTACAAGGTAGAGCAAGTCAAAGCATGGCAGTGGGGCGTATTGTCATTTTGTCATTGCATGTTCACTCGATGTCGCTAGTATGTCTGTAACGCTGTTTGGGATTTGACAGATCCATCACATAGCTCAGTGAATGGCTTGCTTGAATTAAGCCTATGGGCAGACTTATTCACATTGATTGGCTCTTGGTTTTGTGTTTTATGATTTGATTATTGCATCTTCGATCGGAGTAAGAAAAATGTTCCTTTCTTGCATATGAACTTTGTCAGCAATATTTATGAAAGTGTATATGGTAGTGTAATAAACCAAGACCCCGATAACAGTCAGCTAGCCTTGTCTGAAAGGCAGAGTCATTTCACTTGTACTGCTTGCTAACCCTCTTACACTTAACGATGATAATGATGTGTGTTTATATATGTATGATTGCATATTCATATGTATACACACATCCCCCATCCATCACCCACCCACAAACACGCACGTGCACACACACGGGCGCGCACACGCGTACATATGTACAGAGGTATTTCGCTCTGAGCGTAATTCCCTTTTTCTAATACGTTGTCCAATTTAAATGTCACAACAAACAATGGGAAGATTCCCATTGACTTCTCTGTCGTCTGGGTTAGATCCCTCGGCACTGGAAGCTGACCTCTTTTTTTTTCACTAATCTTTTTTAAAAGCAAATAAGGCATATTCAAAAATATTTTGCACATAACACTTTGTAGCATCAAATATATATATATATATAACTTTTTTCTCTCTCAGTTTGTGTTACATACATGTTCTGTGGTCATACAGAGGATCTTGTATGACTCTTGAGGCAGGAGATTTTTGTCATATGGAAGTTCTGTATCTTCCAGATCCAAAATCTTACTCCTGGTAAAATCCTGATATTCTCAGAGTTTACATTTTTAACGTGCCTACGTGGAGTATTCATTTTTGTCAAAGTACTAATGTCTACATAAATATAATTTAATACATTTTCCAGTTCTCTTTGGGCAAATCGTAGAGAGTAATACTTGATATTTTTGGTCAGATTATCCTAAAATAGAATAGGTACAGGTTTCATTTAATTGGAAACATGCTCATTAAAAAAATGAGAAATTAGAATGAAGACTAAAAATACACAAAATATAAAATGTGAGCTTCTGTAGATGGAGGTGATTTTTTTATTTCATATTACAGACTTTAAGATCTTCTATTTTATGAATAAACAATGAAAACCACTATAGTTTTATTCAAATTATTTTCAAATTAAGGTTTTGAGAGCATATAAAATATAATAGCATGTTCAGTCAGAATTTAATTTTCCATTAAATAATTTTATGGAAGGATAAATATTTTAAAGTGTAGTACTTCATTCATTTCACGATTGTACTTTTTAAGATTTAGAAAAAAGAGCTTCCTTACACAGTTTTAATTCCTAAAGAAATTGGGTTGGAAGTGGGGGAAAAAAAAAAAAAAGAGTATAGCGATAACTTTTCTACTCCCAGCTGGAACCTTCAAGCCTTTTTGAATTTTGCTATATAAGTTGAATCTGGAGAAACGGAGAAGTTTGGGGGCCAGGATGACACATAAGCAGGAATTGTGTAGCCATAACTGTGAGCGTGAGAAGGATCAGTTAGCACCGTGACCAGGTACAAAGGTTGTGTTCAGCTTTTGTAGCAGCAATCATCTAGCATATATTTAACGCTTCTTCACACACTTAGGTTTGACGTGGTGATGTTTGATTGGTCTAGGTTTTTTCTGGTTATCCTGTGTAGTAGCTAAAGCTTGTTTATTCCCTAATACTTCATATAAAAATAAAATCATTCACTTTGCTATTACAGAGAGGTAACGGAGGTGGGCATCTACCTATTAGGCGTGTGTGTCTTTATGTCTGTATCTGATCTGTGGCAAACTAGGGGATCACTGCCATCACGTTAATATTTCATAATCCATATTCATCACAGGTTTGGGAACGACTGGGGTGTATGACTCTTGGCCATACCAGTACCTTTCAGTGAAGGAATGAGGAAGTAAATATGGATGAATACGAATAAAGAGAATGTAGTAGGAAAAACAACCAATGAAAGAGTTTAAAATACTATGAACAGAGAGTTTCATGTAGAGCAATTTGAAAGGAATTTCCTGAAATCAAAATGTATTGCTCAGAGTACTTTCTAATGATTGAAACATGGTTCATTCTAAAATATTGTAGATACACCCCTTCTGGGGGACACACAGGGAGTCATATTAATGTAGGAAAACACGGCAAACAATTACATTTCATAAAAATACAATCTCCTACCAAGTCTAGGAAGCTACTTTATATACTTTGATGTTTTAAAGTGTTCCTCTAATATTTGGTAGAATTAGCATGTTTTCTGATAACTTGGAAGGCTTGATTCACCTGTGTGTAATATCCGTGTTCATGTAACATCCATGTAACTATTCAACTACTCCCACTTCAAATCAGAGGTAATACAGTAGTGAAAAAGCTTAGGCTCCTGGCCCAGAATGATGGTAAACATCGATTATGAAACTTTTATCATGTCAGAGCTTGCATTCTTCATACCCTGCTTCTACTTCTCCTTCCTGTAATTTCCATTCTCCTTCACCGTAATATCAAGGGATATTTTAAGAATCCCCATAGACAAGGACAGGCTTGGCTATTACCGTAAAATCTGCTTTGGCATCCACGCTGGGAATCAGGAAGAAAAAATTGAGAGAGAAGGTGGAGGGATACTAGAGCCTAGATTTCCAAACCTCGCTTCCTAAAGTGCTCCGAGTTTAAAGATGCTGAGTACTTTTGCTGCCAGTTTCTTCTTGAACATAGTGGAAGCTGTTAAGTGCTTAGAATTTAAAAAAACAAAGCCAAAAACAATCAGAGCACCTATTCTGACATTTACATATCAACTTTAATATCCTTGCTTTCTTTTTGTGTAATACATCTAGCCTGCATCAGGTCATGTAGCATGAGTTTTAACCTGGGAGTTTCTTATTTTAAAATAAAAGTTCATAGTAAATAACCATCATTATAAATATATTCCTTTGATGCCTTTTCATGCATGTTTTTCCTCTAAAAAAAAGAGGTGGAAAAAGGATTGGTTAACATTTTTAAAGTAGGAATCCTCTCTTTAATAGTTCATACGGGCTTCTTCACTCTTAGAGGATATTGAAAGAAAGCGTGACTTTATAATTTTTAAGTGCGTTGTATTCAGCAGACTGGATAAATACGGAGTTAGGGACTTACTAAAACATTGATTCCTAGTCCAGCAGCCCAAAACTGTTACAGTCTGTTGGGTCAGTGCCTGTGACATGACAGACCGTAAGGGTTCCTTTGGATGTGGCAGTGTCTAATTACGCACTGCGTAGTTCTCAGATCGTTGGCTTGATGGACCACAAAGAGGCAGGTCAGAAGGTGCCAGAAGTATCGTCAACCTGAGAGCCCCCACTGCGGGGGCTCGGGGAGCGAGGAGGAATTACGAGCGTTGTGAAAGAGTCGGGGAAGGTGAAGGAATGACATGTTACTAATAAGATGTGGAATGAATTGGATATAGTCCGTATGGATTTGCGATGTCTTTTAGGCAAGGTGAGGAAGTGTTAGAAGAACAAACTTTAAATAACTATGTAGATGAACTTAATCAAGAAAGAGGCAATTTACACTCTTGTATGTTTTTACTGTGGTGGTTCCCACCTCAAAGGAGTCCAAAGCTGTTGATTAGGTATATAAATAGATTTTTTTTTTTTCACGTACCTTTGGGCTTCTCAGGTTTCTAATACTCTAGGAACGCACCTGTGGCAAAACAGCAGTTTGTAAGAATACACTGCACAGCAGGAATGGGAGTAGAAAGTTTACCCACATATCTTAAACACCACCTTTTTTTGTGAAAACTGCTATAGGAAGTTTCATACACATGCAGAAAAAACCAAAATCTTCATTTAAACCAAATGTGTACCAGCCTCTAGACTCGCATTTTGTTTTTCTTGAATGAATTCTTAAATAATCCTGGCAAGGTTTTCATATATATGGTATTTCAGTTATAATATGAAAAAATGTTGTTGTAAAGTAATTTGTAAAGTCCTTCAAACATTAAAATAAAATAAAGGGAAAGAATTGTTGTTACTGCTAAAGAAGTTTTACAGTTATACCTCTGTATGTGAGGAGGCTTTATTGTGGATAAAATGATGGTTACTAGTAAACCATAATAATCATTATGAAATCAGAAACAAATATAAAGTTTTAATGAGACATTGTTTTAAAGATTTCATGATATACATAACAAATAGATCCCCAATGAAATAAATACATATTTTATTATGATTTTACTGGATAAAATAGTGATTCTTTACACAAAGCTGACTGCAAAATGCTGTACTGTTTGCCCTAAAGAGAGTGAAAAATATGTCCAAAATACAGTAATGAAAAACCAATTTTCAAATATAAATGATGAAACTTCAAAAATAGCCTTAATTTAGCATTCCCGGGTCATAGTGACATCAGTTTACATTGCTGACATGGAACACTTCTGAATAAAATTACTGGATTACTTCTGCAAAGATTTAGCTTAGGTGCGTAGACCGTGTTAATGACGGTAAAGGCGAATAATGTTAGAGCAGTTATGCCACTGACATCGGTAGGAATTCTGCTGTTGATTAATGTGGTGTTCAGAATTTCACCTATTAGTTTTAGGTTTCACTTCAAAATGCTAAGATCCACTTAAAAATCATCTTCCTCTTGCATACATATACTATGTAGATTGTATTATTAATAATAAATACATTTCTAGTATGTATAATATATTGCATAATATGTCACACAGAAAAATTCCACTGATACAGCAGGTAACATGAATTAGAACTAAGCGTATTTGTATAGCTCTGATTTAATAAATAAATCAGGAAATAAAATATGTGTAGATCTAAAACGGAGGTGAAAAGGCTACAGATTTTCCCACGGGCTGTGAAGTAAGACATCATCCACATTTTGGCAGTATATTAAAAAGAAACGTATTTTTCACAGCAACTATACTAAATTGCACAACAACTATACTAAGTTGCAACGAATAGCACCGATTTGCTAGCAATGTTCTTCACACACAGTCTTGGAGGGGCAGCGGGAGGAGAGAGAGGGAGCGTTCGCATGCAAGGCTTTGCCACGGGAGGATCAGGTCTGCACTGCGCGGTGTGGACACCCTGTCGTTTCCCTAACAGGCTCTACAGTATTAACGTTAAGCTATGCTAAAAGGAGTCTCTCTCTTGTAACATTTGAGTGGGTGGCTTGGTTGGTTAGTTAGTTCAACAGAAGAGCTAAGACAGACGCCTGCCTACCTGCGGGGGAGAGCCTGACATGAGAATACAAATTATGAGAAAGCATCTTTGGTTGACCATTTTTCCCTTTAGATTTTTGAGGGTTGGTTTTTGTTTTTTTTTTTTTTTTCTCTGAGTAAATGTAATAATACAGGTGTATTATTATACAGGTCTTGGGAATGCACGTTTCCACTGGTGTCCAGAGGAGTTAGGGATTTTTTTTTTTTTTTAAATTTTATTTTATTTCTTGTCTTGAAGGTGTGCTTCTCACAATTGCAAAAGTGCTTTTTTGGTATTAAAACAAATTATTCCTGTTCAAGGCGTTGTCTGACTGGTGGCAGGATAAAATTTAATGAGAGAGATTTCTCAACTTTTCCGCTGTCTTTGGCAGCGTGAATTATGTTAGAGACATCTTGTCCTTGGCTAAATCACACTGAAATGTCCCGTATCCAGCACAGAGCCCACACAGATAAAAAGCCATGCAGAGGTGCCTACCCTGGCAGTCAAATTAAGGGCTTGGTTAATCCACGTGGAAACGGGCGTCTTGTGCCAGGTGAGGCACTCTGGGGCACCGAGACACCCACGCAGGCAGAGCTGGCACCGGACCTTCTGGAGCGGCAGCTGAGTCCAGGCAGACGGACGAGGTGCCTTTGCTTGGGCAATCGAGATGAGCTTCAGTGTTTTCCGAGAGATAATATTCACAAAAGTAGCTCCATTAATTTCTTTCGGTGCAGGGTTTTACTCCGAGGCACCTCCAAGTGAAAATTTCAGAAAGGAGCGTTTAATGAAATGGGCAGGAATGATGGAGGTGGGAGATGCGTTCTCTTTTGACAGTGAAAGCAGAAAACCTAAGTTTTCTGCAAGCAGAATATCTGCAACTTCCTCTTTGCCTTGCCATCATTAGTAGTAGTTAGGCTGAACAAGCAATTCGGCAGAACAGAATAACCTGGCATGGAAGAAATTAGTCTAAAAGTAAAATATTCTTTCCTAAAGCACATCAGGGCAAACAAGTTACTGTTAGTGTTGTTGAAGCTCGATACCGCATGAATTACTTTCTGTTTATAGTCTTATTCTTCATTTAATATATCTTATAGGTATGGCTGTAAAGTTGTTTAGTTGTCTTTGTGTTGTGATTCAAATGCTCTGAGTATGATAATGTACTTTGATCTTACAGTAATGGGAATATAAAGCACGATAATAGTAAAATCAACCTTCTTATTACAGTTGTTATACTAATATTAAAAATTTAAAATTCTTTGATAGCCTTGATATTTAAATTTAGGACATCAGGAGGAGGGAGTTGGGGAGGACTTCATCAAATTATTTTAGAGGGAAACTCTGAAACGTTGTCCCTACTTGAATACTACAGAAGCCATGCAGGCAGCCAGCTGCCAGCCATGTAGTAATTCATAGTGAAAGAGCCCTCAACATCAGAATCCGAACAAGAGCACCGAAGCCTTAAAGTTAGAGTATGAAGGAAAAGGAAAGTATCTTTAAAGATATAACGGAGAAATGTATAGATGTACCACATATAACACTTCTGGGAAGAATCATTGTCACACTATACGGTTAGCACCAGGTCCTTGGAGGACACAATTTGGAATAGCTCCTGTGAAGTCAGTGCTGTCAGTTAAGCTGCAGCAATTTCACCGGCTGAGGTTCTGAGCCACGAAATCTAAATACTGACTGTATTTGTAAATCCCACGGTGGTCTTACTAGAAAAAGTCAACGGATTGCATATATCATATATTATATATTGCATATATGGATTGCCCCATATCTGGGGCTCTGCACTGTTAGCAGCAGTCGCTACATTTTTGGGAGGGGGGGCTGCACCTCTGTGTTAAGCAAGCCTGTCTAGTTTTGTGAAGTTAGTAAGCAAATTCCAAGAATAGTGGTGTATGAAACATAATCGCTGCATGTCAGTGGATTATAATTTCTTTTACGCTTCAGATTTCCTAGAGTTAGTGTGATTAGTTTTAGGGAAGTCTTGATTTCTGAAAATCCCACCTCTATTATGGCTTCTGGTTTATGGAAGCTCTGTGCTGCCAAGAGGAGGGACTAAAAACTTCTGGGAGTGCTGGGTGAAATTATACATGTGTCAGAATTTTGTTCTTAATCACCTGCTTTGTAGAATATAAAGAGTGTTGAAAAGTCCAACTGTCATCCAGACTTTTAGGGAGAAGATAGGGGACAGACAGCACTTAGTAATTTGTCCCATATGCCCTACCAGCCTGGGGTCTGACACCCACAATGACCTACGTGTATAAACTTCCAGACACGGCTGTCAGGACTTCTGTACATCTGAAGAACAGCGGGGCCAGTGACTAGGAGGGAAAATGCAGTAGCAGGCTGATGCTTTCTGCTGGTTTAGGAATGTGGAGTAGTGCAGAGAAAGGAAGGAGAGCACGTCCTTTCCCAGCGTGGGGCGACTATCCGGAAACTTTTAGGGGGAGCACTCAGAGTAACAGTCTGTCTTGAAATTAGGTTGGCATTGTGCTTCATGATGGTTAGATCCCTCAAGTCATAAAAAAGAGCATCTGAGACCCACTCTCTGAATCTCTGCCTATGGCCCAATTCCAGGTTCTGATTCTTCCAACTAAACGTGAAGTAAGCAAATGGTGTACGGGTCAGGCAGGAGCAGCAGTTAGGTCGGTACTGTACACCCGGTCTCTGTTATAAGCTGCTGCTCCTTCTCAGCTCCATTCCACTTTCAGTTGCCACTAACCTTTAAAATAAAGACTATTTAGGTGTAGAAAATGTGATAAAAGTTGTATATATTCACGTGCAACTGAATTATCAGAGTTTCAATATTTAACAAAACTGTCACGTGTGAGGGAGCCTAAAGTTCAGTATTGTATCAGAGATGCTATAGAAGAGAATTCCCCTCTCCGTGCTGGGGTCTGTTTGACAGTCCGGTAGCTGAGATCATTGGTCTTGGTGTTTATGAGGATGGGAAGCACGAAGGGGATTTTGGAAAATTTTGAAGGAAGTCATAAATGTTCATTAAGCAGAAACGCTGTTAATAATCTTCTTTTCTCCTGACGGAGCGTGTAAAATACCTGTATGCTAAAAGGTAATCAACCTCACTGGAATATCAGGTATCTCTGACTTGAAACTAACTCTCAGGATATATAGATTAAGAGAGAGTCAAGCCTATTTAAACATGCTTACAGAATAAAAGCTAAAAATACTACATAGTAATTACAAATTGTTGGCATGGTTCTACTAAATTTCATGTCTAAAGCCTTACCTAAGCTTAAATTCAGTGTTGATATGCATGTATTTATGAAATATCTTAGGCCTCTTAATTAACTTGTGGTAGTATAGACATACTGAAGAAATTAGGCTATGGTATTTAAAAATAAAATAAAATTAAACAAAATTGCACAGTCCAGAAGGCCTAGTTTCTGTGAGTACGTCACATGTACTGAAGTCATTTGTAATTAGTCATATTTTTCACTAAATAGTGTATATAATGAAAAACCTTAGTCAAGCTTCACTTAAATTTCTGTCCTTCACTTGCTTAAATCTTTTGGTTTGAATTCTTTGTTATCGAAGTCTTTCAGTTCAGTGGCCTGCTGTAATCTGGAACAGGGTACTTTTAGTCAGGTGATAAAGTGGAACCTGAAAATATTTTGAAAGAGCCTCAAATCACTTCGTATTACTTTTGCTGTCCTCTCCCTCTGTTTCTGTGTGAGTTCAGGAAATACCTCGAATGTTTAAACGTTTTTGGTTGGTTTTTTTTTTCCAACTTTAAAAATCTCTTTATTACCATACTGGTAAAAATCTGCAGTAGTTTTCAATTTAATGGAAGAAATAAGAAACCGAGGTAGAGGATTGAGAGAAGTAATAGCACGCAGAAGTGTTTGCCCTTGGGAAGCAATAGCTGCTCAGATGGAACAGAGGCATTTTGCATCCCAGAAGTACATTTTCCTGACCCACACTCTCTGGGTTGCCATCGGAGAGCTCAGGCTGCCAAAGGGTGCCACTCCAGCACTTCAAGGGATTGCATTTAGCCCAGGGTGTGAATATCAACCAGGCAAACTGAATATATCCAACTCCACATTCAGGTCAATGTATTTGTCACGTGAATCTCTCAATTGGTTTTTCTGTTTATCTCCTTTACAACCAGTAACAACTTCAAAAAATTTTATTTAAAGAAAAAAAAAAGTTTTCTGGATTTTAAATGTGTGTTCTTTTACATCTGAACTATAAAACAATAGGCAGTAAAAAATTTGTTCGATACTTTCACTGTTAATACACAAATTAAATTGATGGAAGCATTTCTGTATCTTAATAATTGAGGAGGGCTTATTGTATAATAAGGTTAGGTCCGCTTACATTTCTTGTACCTCTTTGAATCAATAAAAAGTGCGGAAATGATGAGGAACATTAAAACAACCGAAAAAGCATCATGAATTTTCACCATACCTTACCTGCGAGGTTTTTAAGCCTTGTACTCTCAATACAGGCAGTGCATAAAATTGGTCTTTAAAGGGAACAGCCCTGCACTGGCGAAGGACTGGGTAGGCTTAGCTGCCCTTCTCCAGGTCTGCTTGTCTTAGGACAGACAGAATACGATGCACCGCAGTGTCGGCTTAACTCCGAAGGACTCAGTCCGCAGACTATGGGGTTGTCCACGCTAAGGCACAATACTTGCTTTGGACATCAGGTGTGACGTTTGTGTACAGTGACACCCTGGTTATCAGTTCTCCCTCTAGGTCTGTGTAAAAAATCACTATGGAATTTAACTACATAAAAACCTGCCACTATAAAAACATTAAAGCCATCAAACTTCTAAACAATCGCTTGTAATTGTTACAAATAACACCTAGTTAGTTATAAAAAAACTGAACTGGCTTATCGAACTCAGCATTTAGTTTTACTTTTCATTCTCACAGTTGTGATGCTGACCAATACGTAACTTTCTCCTTTTAAAATTGATTTATGGAGTTGTGAAATTAATTTTACAAAATCAAAATACAGGAAAAAATAGCATCTTCCTGTGTAAACTGAAGCAGTATAACAAGGAATGTTTCTGGTAGATGGTTTTTGAACAGGTATCACTTTGGGTTACATTTTGTAAAATTCATTTTCTGCCAGTTAATTAGTAAAGAGTCGGTAATAAAAAGTAAGATTTCAGAGCAGTTTCAGTAACGTCTGTGGCTCCAAAAGACAGGTAGCAGTTAGTGTCGTGGGGCCTGGCTGTGACTAACCCAGCACGTCGTACTTCCAGATAGTTCTGTGCTTTGGCATCTGAAGGTGGAGTGTATGTGGCTCAGCGTTCAGTAACAACAAACGTTCTGACCAGAGACAAAGAGGAGGAGTTTCTCGGCTAGCCACTTTAGAGGCAGTATTTAAGGACAAGTGAGCTTTTCATTTGGATGAGAGGGCAGTTTAATAACTTCATAGAAATGAATCAAAAGGATTTTCTGTAAAACTGTGGCTGGTAATTCTGTATTGCTACTGGCCGAATCCCTTTTAGGCAAACATATAACTGTTTCTCTCTGTATAATTATCACAAGAGGTGATAATAAAAGAAGTGATAGTGGTAAACACAGTGACAAATTATACTACCTATGAAATACAGAGTAGCTCTGTATTTATAATGTTAAATTTATGCCCCTTCATTTTTTTAAGTTCTCTTTGGCATTACCTGCAAGGCAGATCTCATTAGCCTGCGAAGTTGCTGCAGATGACAAAATAAAGAGCGAAACTACCAATCTGTACATCGAATTGACAGCGAAAGAATGTGCCGTATGATCACTGAGTTCATTCACGCTCAAAGGCAGGTGTTAGCATCTCGGAGGTAGGGCAGAGGCAGTGACCAGATACTGCTTTGGATCTTAATCCATCCTGTCCCCATAGTATGGATTACAGATTCCTTGGTTTGTTTTTTCCCAGAATATGAACTTCTAAGGAACAAGGTTCTCTTTCTAAAGGAGGATTTCAAATCTCTTTAATACATTGGAGGTGAAGTAATAGAAACAGATTTTGTTCTCTTAGGGCTTAACTCTTCAAGGTTCTGTTACCCCTAAGAGACGTTTGCTCCTGAACGGAATAGTTTCCAGTAGGATCCTCAGAGTACTTAATGCTTGGCAGAGCTTTCACCATCTCGCAGAGCTCAGTTTTACAGGTACTCCGCGGTACAAGCTAGAACACATTCCTTCTAGCTCCTGTTTGGTAGACTCTTGCATTAAAGCTGTGCAAAACAGAAAGCCTCAGTTTTTCACCATGCCGAGCAGTGCAGGGTGGAGGAGCTACACGCAATTTGGAGGAAAACAGCACCCCAGTGTTAAAACTTTGCCCAGGTTCTTTGTTCTTAATTCAAGGAAGCTATGTATGTGCATTTAAAGGAATCCTTTGATGGTAATCCTTAAACATGGTTTCCACCAACCCAAATCCTGTTTGCTTTGATTTCGGAAAGGACAAATCAGGATTTGTGCCTTAGCGAAGTTTTCTGCATTTTGAAATATTAGTATATTTAGCATTTCTCTTTTTATGTTACCTGGTTTAAAAAAAGAATTTTGCAAGAGAAGGTTTATATTAAATTACTCATATCTCTAGCTTATTCTCCTAAGATTCTGCAACAGACTTTTGTATGTATTTGGATGACAGTATATGAGAATATACTATGTCATTTTTT
Source organism: Grus americana (assembly GCF_028858705.1). Taxonomy (NCBI): domain Eukaryota; kingdom Metazoa; phylum Chordata; class Aves; order Gruiformes; family Gruidae; genus Grus; species Grus americana. The sequence goes on from NC_072866.1 coordinate 4,726,274, forward strand.
AATAAATAGGAGAAAATTCATTTTCTGATTGCAATCATACTAGACATATAAAAAGCAAACTATTTTACTTTCAATATCCTCCTTTCAGATGCACGAAGTAAATTGCAATTATTTTTTTCAAAAACCGCTTTTTACATATTTTGCAGTAGTGCCCTTTAATATCTATATCAATATAAATACTGTTTTATTTTTATTAGGTTTCATAAATATATTGACATATCTGTGACACTAAACATGAAGCTTCCAATGCAAGAGTTTGTACATAGTCCATATCCAAATGTCACCATTATTTCATTTAAAAGATCCCAGCATGTCTACCTCATGATCCTTATAAACTCTATAGTACTGAAATACGTCAACACTTTTTCTTGCTACATTCATTAAAATTGAGCACCCTTACCCTACCCCATCTGTAAACATCAAGTCAATTGGCAGCTAGCACATTTCCCAGTCAGCAAGCAGTATTGTGAATTTTATCTTCTCTTGCAGAAATCAATTCGTCTTCGTTGCAGCAGATGAAATTTCTTGTAACACCTCTGCAGGTAACAATCATTGATACTTCTTGATGCATCCATCCAGGTCTCAATATCCTTTTTCACATGCTGCATTTAATCGTAAGAGAAAGCATAGGAAAGTCCGTAGTATAAATCTTTGGAACAGTTTAATTAATTTGTAGCTTGAGCCTATAGGTTCTGCCATATAAAAGAGATTAGGATATTTTGCTGACTTTGGTGTTTTATTTCCAGTTTAAATATCATATGGCCTAGAAAAGTAAGGATATGTTAAGCCTTCTTTCTAATAAATACTTGCTGGGCAGTACGATCAAGATTGTGACTTTAAAAAAGCCAAAACAAACAGAACTAATGCAAAGAGTAAAGGCTTAGATGTATGTAGGATGTTGTAAGTGCTATAGATTTAACGATTTTCTTTTCAACTCTTTGGGGGCAAATATTGCCCACAAGGGTGCTGCAGACCCTAAAGCACTCACAAAGTCTATCCTATGGATGAGATAGTGGGAGAGAGGGTCTGTGTCTTCAGAGGATCGCTCTCTAGTAAGTAAAAAGTCTTAGCTGCTTTGCTAACATACTATCTTGTTGTAAGCCCTGGGTACAGAAGAGCGAACAATGTTTTTAAAAGGTAATGGTAACTTCTAAATATATTGAATATGTCGAGGGATTGTCTCTCTTTTAAGCAGTAGAGTTTGAACAATCTTAGTCTTAATTCAGGTAAGGATGGTATTATGTCACGACGTAAGGAATCAAAAGCCAAAAGAAATAGTAACAGTTCCGGGACGTACAAGAAGCTGCTTGGGTTGAAGGACGAAAGGATATATAGTGTGACACAAAATGTTGGTATTAAGTGTTTATTTATAGAGTTTTACGTTAGCAGAAATAAATGAAAGGTGAAGAGTTTTCTGTTTATGCCATAGCGACCTACATAGAAATGAATAAAGAGCACTTATTTATGAAAAAGAAGATCATAGCTAAAGTCGAAATATGCTGAAATTGTAATAATCTGTATGCTAACCGTAGCATTTGTGGTGGTAATCTGAAAAGTTCTTCTGAAACAAAACCTGATTTAACATAGATTTTTCAAAGGCCTAAATCATTAAGAGAATACATTTTGAGAAGTCAACATTTGACACTTTCTTGATCTCACTAGACTTGGATTTTGGCTTTCATCATTTCACGTGTGCTTCCTGCTGGGCTCCGGATTAGCGTGAGCTGTAGCAGGGAGGCTACTAATTTATAAATCTAGGCCTTGCTAAGTAAGAACAAATATAATTATTTTAACCTTTTTTTTTTTTCACTTGGAATTCTCGAGATAGAAAATTCTTTAATATTTTTCTTCTCCTGAAAACAATTTCCTGTTTCGCAGAGTGAACCCTTCTAAGCAATAATTATTTCTATAATAAAGACTTTTTTCCCCCCTCAGTTCAGGCACAATTAAAGTGTCCAAGACTATATTATACATATTCTATATATCGCTACTTTGGCATTCACGTCAAAAATATAGAGCTCTTGTTTATCAGTAAATTCAGTGAACTTTATGCAGAATGAAATGGATCTCTGTGTTTATCTATTAAAACTTTTCAGTTTACCAGTTGATTACCTCCGTTGAATTGATTCAACAATAATGTGTTTTTGTTGGGTATGGTTTTGCCCATGTGATAAACATACCCGTCAGAGGTGACCGTAGGTGCCTTTTTTGTGATACGACCTGAAGGAGAAAGCTAATGAAAGCCTGTATCTTCTGTTTCTCGCATACCTAAGTTTTAGTCATAGACTTTAAAGGACTTTTGGCTTAAAAATAATTCTCCGGCCCATATTGCTGTGGTACAAGTTGCCAAAGTTGCATTTGGTCTTTCAAATCTGTAAGTTGACTTTCAACTAATTTATTATCTGATGTTTTGTGTTTTAATACGTGGAGCATATATAGAGATACATAAAGTTTTAGAACCAAAGCTAACGTTCCTGTGGTTTTTCAGATGCATGCCAAACACCTACAGTACAATTTTATAGTGCTTTTTTTTAGTGCTCCTAAACTCAATTACAATAATTCAACTGTGTTTGTAAACTTGATATAAAGCGAAGATACTGATAATATGCTCAATGTTTGAAATGTGAGTATATGTATGTTTGCATTGTTTCCTTGTAAAGAACGTGCGTGTTTGTAGATTTCCAATAATAATACTATAACACGTAACCTTTTGGTTAGAACTCTCTCATCAAATGGAAATGGGAGGTCTTGGGGGGTTCTGCTGGTAATACTCACTCTTCTCTTCCTAATACTTTATCATTCCTGCCAGGGGATACTTAGCCCTCAGCCACATGACATCTTGTCTCATTGGGGAATAAAGTAATCTTGAATAAATAAACGTGTTAATGAACGGATAGCGTGTCCGTATACACATTTCTATTTGTGTAAGTATATCTGGTCTTGCATGCACGTTATATAAAGAAAACCTATTCCGGTATCTGACAGAGGGATCCTTCCATGGGAAATTTAAAAATATTTCACTCTTGATTGCATCCAGTGCATTCTGAGGCTAAAAATAATTACTCTTCAGAAGAGAAGTTCTGTGCTTCTGGGATAGATCTTCTCTGGCAGGCATGATTAAAGAGGCTGCAAACAGACCTGAACTAGAACAGAGGCAGGGACACTATCCGAAACCCCCTATCATCAGTTTGACGATGGCATTTTAACGAGGATCTCTGAAGACTTTGCTCCAGCAAACCTCTGACAGTGGGTACGTTAGGCTCCTGGCTGATAGGAGCAGTGGGCATCTTGCCCTGTCCGGCTCCTAATAAATCAGTATGAGAGACCCAGAATAAACCCGTGGTTTATTTACATGTCGGTTACGGAACATTGTTCATTTTGAATCTTTAGCATTTTTAATGGATTTTTCAAATCAGTGCTCAACATTTTTTTTTCTTTTAGGTTTTGTAAGATTGAAATTCATAGTTTGTAAAGAAAAAAATATTTTGTAGTGTCATTTTCAAGTGCATTCTAGGATGTACCTGCATATTACATTTTATGATTTTTATTCTATATTTATATCGCTCTTTCTTTCTTCCTCCAATTTTTAATTGTTATCCAACTTCCATCTACAAACAAAAAAAATCCAGTGTGATTGCAAGCCTGGTATTATTTTTTCCCAAGTGTATATGCAGTTTATGATTTTGAAATAACAGAGAGAGAGGCAAGTGTGTATATAAACCTGAATTTGGAATGAAGTGTGGTGGAAGTGGATATAACATCTGTCCAATTGTGACTGTATTTATTTACATATTTGAGCAGAATCATCCCCAGGAGGCGGGATTGGGGGGGGGGGTGTGTGTGCAAAAGAAATGCATTATAAAGCTTTAGAAGTTGACAGTCCTAGATTAAGTTATTGACCTCCATTTGGAGAAAGAGACAGTCTCCAAAACAGATTACACATTCTGAAAGGTTTAATTTTATAACTCTAGGAAAAACGTTTCATAAAATCAGGCAGCTTAAAGAAGCAAACATTGGTGTTTGTACTATCGAAATAGTTTGAACAGAATATTGGCAATTTTTAACAAATGCAGTTGCTCAAATCAATGCAACGTTCCTGTGTACTATCATTAACCTGTCAACACTAACGCTACCACAAATTTAATTAATGAAACAATAGCAAATTTAGAGAAACTTATTTAAAAGCACGTTAACATTTGACAAAGTGCTTAGAAGGGTTAAGGTGCCTGTTGTGGCGTACCTCTGCTGCGGTACGTAAGTAATGGTAGCTGGTTCGAAGTCTGCCATACGTGCTTGCATACATCTCATGGGCTTGTTCACGTGGCTGGTAGGAGATACCCGTCAGATTATACTCTTTGAAAGGAATTTCCAAGAAGTAAACATATTCCAAACTGCTTTGGGAAAAATGCAGTTTCAGCCTTTTTTGATTATTGTGTAAAGACGTATGTTCAGTTGTGAGAGGCTCTTCCCTTTTAGTGTTGCTGCCTGTGCATTTGACTTCATTTCATGAAGCAATTTGACTGGGAAGATAACAATTTTCTGTGAGATGCTTTTATTATTATGTTTTGCTCTTCCACTAATCAGATAAAATAAAAAAATGAGGATGAAGGAGCATCTGTAAGATCTTTGTGCTAGTATTTATTTAAGGCTGTACTGCTTTCTCCCTGTGAAAAATAGCAGATACTGAAGTTTTTGCTCTGGAAAGACTAGGAAATGTTGTACTAATGCACATTATTAAACTTCGTCTATAAATTCCAGTGTCCTTTATGTGGCAGTTTAAACTCGTGTTTACTGCTGCTGTAAATAGTTGCTTATATGGAATTCCATTTGTTACAGCTTTTACTGCTCTTGGTAGTCGTGTGGTAAAGATGCTCAGCTATTGGACCGGTTGATAAAAATCAGTAAACACTGATTATCCTCTGTTCTTCTCTCATGGAGTTTGATTAATTCCTTTTTCTCACCCAGTGAAAACAGTGGCAGCCCTTTTTGGCATCTTTGTCATTATCTCTCTGACAGCTTGCCTTCCCGGTGCTTACAGTTCTAGGTCAGTTCGCATGGCTAGTCAAATGTGACAACACGACAAGATTAAGTAAAGCTGAGGTTCTGTGATTTGTAAATGGAGGATTTGCAATGTGAAGCTCCTTTGATAACAGAAATGGTGAATAATCTCTGTTTGCCCTCAACAAGTGCGTATAAGCGTGTGCGCATCTTCTGTACTGGTTTTTCTTAATGAAGCAACCCAAATTTTTTTCTTCGATGGACTGAAAATATACACACGGAGGGTGGTTAGTGTTTGTGCATGTATGTATGGTTATATACAAATACATTAAATCAACAAGGACTGAGTTTTAATATCTTGAGATTATCATATTGCATTTAAAATATTAAACAAAAAATAATATGATTGCGTACTACAGAACTTTACACACAAGCACAAAAGACTGCTTTAAAATTTCATAAACAAACTACCCCATATATTTATTAGCGAACTAGATAAGAATTCATTCAAGGTTTATTGCCCCAAAATATGATAGTAGTAGTAAAATGCTCTACAGATCAAAGAAATACTTGGTTTCATTGTAATCCAGCTGGGTGTAGGGTCACCTGATGGCAAGCCTCAGGTTCCCCAGTGGCTTTTTTATATAAAGTCTAACTTTTTTGGGTAGAGCTTATACAGAAAGGTGGCGTTGGTAGCATAGAACTATGTTAGATTTTTAACTAGGCATCAAGCGAAATCCCTACGCTTGCGTAAATCCAGACAGCGAGACTGAAACTTGAGCGAAGGCGTTCAGCTGAGGGCTGTCCCCGGGGCTGTGCCACAGCAGTGATTCAGCGGCAGCTCGGGAGGGAAGGCACCGGCGCTGCTGTTTGCTGCACATTAACCAATATCAATTGTATGCATTCAAATGTTTAACAAGGTGGCAGCTCAGCTTTGGATGGCTGCAAACATCTGACAAACTTCAAAAGAAGCTACAGGTTGACTTGCAGAAGTACAAATTAAAAATCAGGTCTGAGCATCAATGACCAAAACTTCTGCAAAACATCCCCATCAATTAGCAAGAAAAATTAACTGGCCAAGTTCAGATGTGACATAAATCAGTAAACAGTCAAGAATTGGAAATTCCTCTCCGTGTATAGAAAATTCTGAGTAGGCTTCTCAAGTCTCTTGTTGCTCCAACCTGCAGGAAAAAGTAAAGCCTGCTTTTAATATTTCATCGATGGCATACTTATGAAGATCCCTTCATGGAAATCTTTTGTTACCGCCCTGTCCCTACAGTAGACTGTGGTCAAGTTTCCTCATGTCTGTGAAAACCTAGGAATGTTAATGCTCTACGACTAGGAAATCCCGCATGGCCTTCAAGGCATAGAGGAATTCGGCGCTGCAGTACGCCTTGAGGGTTCACTGTTTCCTTGCGCTGCCTCTCTCTACCACAGCCTCCCAGTTCTTCCTCTGCTCCGCATCGCAGATCCGTAAAGCATTATCAGTTGCGGAAGAGGAAAATGATACGCAACAAAATATTTTATGGGTCCTCCCTTGTAGAATGATCTTAGTTGTTTGATATTGTGCATTTAAAGCTCTGCACAGAGGATTTTAGCATTCTTAACCTTTACAATCAAGGAAACTTATTCGAAACTGTTTGTGTCACATTTCAATCGTTTTCCTTGGTCTTAAGTAAAAACATAGGATAGGTAACTCTCCTCATTGCCTTCTGAGACACGTAGAGAAACTTATTGCTCATTCGGGTGACTGAAATGCCTGAAGTTGCTTGGTATGAATATCCAAAATTAAATAAATTGATTGGTGGCACATGCTTTGAGCACCATAAGCAGGTAGCATCCTGCTGTAGTAAAGAATTTGAAGTTAAAGGACTGCCCCTGCCGCACGGCGTTGGCCCACCGAGGTTAAATACTGCTCGGCAACGCGGTGTGTAACTGGGGCGCATACAGAGGAACTCTGTTGCTCGTGTCATGTGTCTTGGTATTGTCGTAGGGATGTGACCAAGAGAGAGAGCAAGATGTTAGTTACTGGACTCGTGTGTCTGGATGAGGCCAGGTAACCCCTGCTTCCCTTGTCTTCCTTCCAATTCTTTAATATAATCTTCACACCTTTGCCTAAAATTTTATTGCAATTCTGCATTGAGATGTGACGGGGAGAGCTGTGGATTGCCCCTTCCATGCCACCTGCCACCAGCAAGAGGCAGCGCGTCCTGAGTGGTGCCCGTTTCCTGGGGGCAAGGAGGGCAGGAATGCCCCAGCGCTCGGCACTTGTTCTCCTCGGACTGAGCCAAGTCTCACGCGTTCGGTTGCCTTTGCGTGAAATTTAGTAATAATTGCCAGTACAAGAATCTCAGTCAGTTAAGGTCATTCTGGTTGAAGATTCAACACATACAGGTCTGAAGAAGCAGCAGATTTATTATTTGATCGTTCAATTATAAGCAAAGCTAGTAAAGAATGGAGAATATTGTGGAAAAGTGAGAAATACGAGCTTTTCAGCGATACGTACGCTTTGCTTGTAATATGGCAAGCAATGGGGGATAAGATCAGATTCAGATTTAGCTGAGGTAGTACCAGATTTTTAACTTCTCTTTTTATATTTCTTTAAACAGAGTCATCATTTTCTATAGTTTTTCTAGCAATATGTAGACTTCAAAAAATGGGGGTGGGAATTATAATGATCAGAAAGATATGTGCATCAAATTCCTAAAAAATCATGTTTAAAATTCTCCTTCTGTAGTTCTCGGATCACTTGAGGAAAATGTGTTAACTCGATTCATATTCTATACTGTGAATTTTTCCTTATTAATGTTGTTATTACACCCTCTAGTATGTGTATTATTAAGAAGCTTCCAAATGTCTCCAGTATCAGAGCTCCACTGCCTGTCCTAGATGTGCATGGAAATACAGCCATAGTACCAAAGAACTTAATCTAAAATGGTAATTACAATTACAGACACATGCTTTCTCTGTTTTTAGGGACTTCAGCAGTACCAACTACTGATGATTTAAAGAGAGAAATTCAATTTCAAAGGCCCTACTAAAATAAATCTCACAACTGATTACCATTTTTAATTCTCCTTTTTTTTTTTTTATTTGTGCAGTGGACAACAAATTGTCCTTTTACATAGTGTTTTTGCAATTTTGAACCCTGCACTGGAAATGATTGAAGAAATTGAGACATAGCATGAGTAAAGAAGAATTTACAATACACTGAGCTTTTGGTGGATAGTTTACAGCTACATTTACAGATGTTAGCACGGCTACACTGATTTTTTTTTTTTTTTCCTCAGTTATTTCCCAGTAAGGTGTTAGTCCAGCAACTTCAGAACCAGTGCCAGTATGGTAACAAAATGCTAGTAAACTTTTTTTTTCCCCTGTTATATCCTGAATACTTGTTCCAGGTATACTGTAAAATAGTGGAACTTACTTTGTTCTGATTAGTGGTGCATCAAAATTGTTCATCAGATGTGTTCTTAGACAAGAATTTGTGAGTGCACATATTGGTTTTAATGCATTGATTTAACATCCTGTAAAATACATAGATAATCGCTTTGAGTATTAATTTATTCCAAATACTTTGCCGTTTGCATGTCCTAAATTTTATTAAATTGTTTACCGAGAATGATTATTTCCAGTGTAAATTATCACAAAGCATTTAAATGCCACTAATTTTAATGAGAAATAAGCATACTGGCATAATAGTGAATAAATGAACCAATGACTATGTGACTAAACTAGCTTACTGATTTTCAGTGTGACAATATGGTTTAAATCCTTCGTACTATTTTCAGCATGGAAATCAGAATCTCTTCTGCTAACCTTCTGAGCTTCTAAATTTGGTGTCATGCAAGGGCGTGTTTAAAAATTAGCATTTAAAAAGAAACCCACTTGCTTCAAGTTTAAGCTGACACTGTTCCTTTCCTCTGTGGAAATGAAATTTATTAATCATAATAAAACCATCATATTCTGAAGGTAGAGGTCACCCTGAGGAGAAAAAAAAAAAGTCTGTTCATCACAGAGGAATTTCAATGCATTTTTTTCCCAGATAATATCGGAGCATGTATTCTCTCCCCTTTGGAAATATATGCCTCCATGTTTCTGCTTACATATGGCAAGTATACTAAGGAGGGTGCAACACTGAGAATTTTGCAATTAATTTTATATACTTTATTTTCTTTTACAGAAGATTTGGAAGAATGCTTTTTACATTTTATTCTATTCGAGGTTTACATTGCACACATTTGTTCAAGTGGAATTTCAATATCCTGTAAAAGAAAAGGAAGAAGTGTTTCGTATTTTAACAAGAATATAATAAGCATTGCTAATTCTGAAATACCATTTTTATGTTAATATCACAGTACAAATTTCAGTGTTATCATAATATAAATGTAAAACATTCTTTTTAAGGAGCAAGGATTAACTTAGGCCACAGTTTTCACATTAGGATTACTTCACAACTCTTTCGTTTTAAGGAAGAAACGTGGTTTACACAGTAGGATGAAAAAGATAATGTAAAGCACTGACAATAAGTTATTACTACGTTGGCAAAAGAGTAATAAAAATGTACTCAGAAGTAAATGCTGGGTTGAAACAGTCATTTTTTTTTCTTTCTTTTGAAATTGCTTAATGTGGTTTTTTATCCTATTTTCCTCTTAGTTGTCCAGATTTCTGTAAAATATGGATGTAATGCTATTAGCAACATGTTTGATTACCTCAGTGGTGTAAACTTGCTAGTTACTTCAGTAGTTGGGTTAAATATACCGAAAATTTAATAAAGCCTGAGCAGTATTTATGTGGGCTTGTTCCTTCCTTACAGGTGGCATTTAGGGCACTTCATGCCCTGCCATGGGTGACCCAGGAGAGTTTTGGTTTTGTGGGGCACTGGGACGGTGTCAGGGCTCCCGCAGGAACGGGGTGCAGCAGGGAGCCCAGATGCAGCCCTGCAGCTGGAAATGGGTCAGAGCTGGGGGGGAGGAACGTCCCACTGTAGTTAATGGTGTACACTAGACCAAACCCAGTGTAAGTCTGACAGATCTAAATTTACATTCCTTCTTCAGTGTTGCAGTGATACCAGTTAATCAGGAAAAAAAAAAAAAATTGAAAGTATCCCTATTCCTATTGCTTTAAAAATAATAGTCATGACATTAAAGAGTGTGTAATGCTAGTACATGCAATTCCTCCTCCATGTTACTGGGGATATGAAGGAAATTTATAGTGCTGGAAACAAGCGTAGCTTTAAATTAATCATTTTCCCTTTCTAGATGCTTTTGTACTGTTTGAATGGGATTTGGCTTGAGAGGATGAAAATTATAATGATGTTTAAAATGGATTTTTAGACCTAAAAATGGGCAGAGGAAAATAAGGTGTCATCTTCACTTCAGTGTAGATGAACAAGACATACGAGGTTCTGTTAGGGTTACTATCAAAGCGAAGTATTTTAAATCTCTAAATATTATAATGTTTGCATCCTAATGAGGAGGCCGAGGTTTATGGAAGTTCTTCCAACCAAAGAGGCTCCAGAGTATGGGGTCAGTGTCCAACCTGCTCGAAGAACTCTTATGCCCCCTTTCCAATTTGAAGGATCTCCAAGTGTCGTTTAGCCAACATAGGCTGAGCTGAGCTATTTTTCCTTCCATTTTTTTTAGTGGGAACCACCTGGTTTCTTTGTTGTTAACTGCCTTGGATAATTTCTGAAGATTGGTATTCATGGATACCAAGCATTTAAATGGAATTGAAATATAAATTTAATCCTTCACTCATCAATATATTGGATGCAAAAGAGAAATTAATTTGTTTTCTACAAGTCTTTTACACATATTTCCCTGAGTTTAAGACCATGAGATAGAAGGTGATTGCCCGACATGCTGCTTCCCCTGGATATTCATGAGTATCTTTGATTGCTACGAGGACTTCTCTGCCCAAATCTAGAGTAAACATAGCCGTGGGGTAAGATATAGAGCCCACATTCATGAACGTGTAGTACTTTCATGGCTTTAATAGATTGACTGCTTCTTAGTGTATTATCCCTTAACAGAAAGTTGAATTTACTAAGTAAACAAGACAGTACAACCGAAGGCATTCAGCTACTATGGTTGTACTTTGTAGTGAAACATTCAGATTTTGCCATAGAATACTTTATAAGAACGTAGGTACGCTTTACATTTGCTCAAAATGCCAGCCTGTTGCTGGAAAAAAATGGCTTATTCACAATACCGAATATCAACCGATG